>NC_090333.1:59621824-59927864 GCF_035084215.1 Heptranchias perlo
CAGTGTTGTAGCTGTACTGGAACAGCTTGGCTAGAGGCGCGGCTAGTTCTGGAGCACAAGTCTTCAGCACTACAGCCAGGATGTTGTCAGGGCCCATAGCCTTTGTTGTATCCTGTGCACTCAGCCGTTTTCTTGATACCACGTGGAGTGAATCGGATTGGCTGAAGACTGGCTTCTGTGATGGTGGGGATATCGGGAGGAGGCCGAGATGGATCATCCACTCGGCACTTCTGGCTGCAGATGGTTGCAAACGCTTCAGCCTTGTCTTTTGCACTCATGTGCTGGACTCCGCCATCATTGAGGATGGGGATGTTTTCAGAGCCTCCTCCTCCAGTTAGTTGTTTAATTGTTCACCACCATTCATGACTGGATGTGGCAGGACTGCAGAGCTTTGATCTGATCGTTGGTTGTGGAATCGCTTAGCTCTGCCTATAGCATTTTATGGGTGTCGATCATTGAAAAGAACCTTCTTCGATTTGTTTGATCGAAAGACCTCACTTAGCAAAACTGCAAGGCACAGATCATATCACTACCGAAGTTAATAGATCGGTTTTATAGGCCAAAAATGTATGAAAACATAAAAAAGTAGTTAAGTACTCATGATAAACTTTTCCTGTGTGACGACAACAGATAAGTATTGCTTGCAAGAGAAATAAAGTAATTGAGATATAGTCCCGAATGAGCCCTCACATTGGGAGAATCCACCTGACCCAGTATGAAATCAAACTCGTAAAAAACAATATGCTAGATAGACCTCCCATTTCAGATAAGTCGTATTTATTTGCGTACAGGAGTTACATGAAGGACACTTTCACTAACCAGGTGCTACTATTGTCCAGACACGCGAAGTTCTAGCTGCGAGGTTTGATCTTTTCCCCCCGTTGGTTTAATAATTTTGATAAATAACAGGCAGCCGACGTATTGTGTATTTTCATAGTCATGCAGTTGTGAATGGCTTCTAGCAAAAACTATTTGAGTGAAAGGGTTGATTCGGGATGTACTCGCGTAGATGTAACACACCAGATTTGCACGTTAGTTCTTCAGTTTGGGTTTAATTTGAGTGAATGCTTAAAGTATACTATAGAGTTGGGATTAAGAGTCCTTCCCAGCTTTTCTAATGCAGCACTAGATTTTATTGGAGCAGTTGTACTTGTTCTAAAAAAAAGCCGCAGTTGATACCACGTGGAGTGAATACCTCTTGAGTTATCACACTGTTCAGAAATGTAGTTATTCCCGTGACGTCCGTTATGAAGTTAAAACAGGAGCTTTTGACGTTTGTGCAGCTATCGATAGGAGTGAGGTATCCCAACTGGCTCAGAAGTTAAGTTTCTTGTGACATGTCTGGTGAGCTGTCGAACTTTCTGCAGAAGACACAAACCCCAGTGTCATGTACATGACACTCATCTCATCTACCCAGGCGACACCAAGGCAGGACTTCCTCAAGAAGTACGCTTAGCCTCATTCCATTTCTCGTTTCATCAATTACCGGGTGGATGTCATCAAAAGAGTTGTTCTCTTTGCTGATGACACCATCCTCCACGGAGTGGTTCCATCTGAAAGACAAGCAATTAAATCACTAGTGGCAGGAAAGAACACTTTGCAGATAAATGATGCGTCATCTCCAGGGCAGAGAACAGCAAGTCAGCTGTCAATTTGCCCACCCACCTTTATAATATCGTAATGGTAAACTTTCTTTCTATACAAATATTGAGCTCCTTAGGTTAATGATCACACCTGACCCACGCCTCGGCAAACAAGTGATGAAAGATGCTGGAAAGGCTAACAGAAGAGTGGGAGCCCTCAAAAAAGCTCAGCCTCCCTTGTCAACATATTTGCGAAGTGACGGAATCTTTTAAATCCGTTCGGCGGGTTCAGAAAAAAAAGCTGTTATTCTTGGTCCCACTATAGTCCAAAGCCACACAGATCAGTGGATGCAACGAGCACAGCCTTAAACCGCGAAGCCAACTATAAGACCATAGATGTCACGCGGACAAGTGGTTAGCCTTCATAAGATTATGACCGTAGCGCCACAGGAACTGGCAGACCTTCATGCTCATATCAGAAACAGTAGGGATGATACAGCTATAACTTAACATTTAGTATTAATCCAGACAGCCCACATAGAGTATTGCCTTCAGAAATCGCTCCCAATTACTGAAACCTGTCCCTTGTATACAGAGCAAATGCCGAATTAACTATCACTCGATGAACCAGATTCGATAAAAGCCTGCTTTAAGTTACGGAAAAGCAGTGACTTGTCCATTAGTAACTAAATATAATGGCAAAGACCGGAGTTAATTTTTTGAGATGCCTGCCCTGGTTACAATTGTTGTTAGGTGCACCCGCTTATCAAATCAAACAACCGCTTCAAATTCTTCCAACACCAAGTTATAGTCCAACAAATTTATTTTAAATTATTTTAAATTTGTTGGACTATAACTTGGTGTTGTAAAATTGTTTACAATTGTCAACCCCAGTCCATCACCGGCATCTCCACATCAAATTCTTCCGGTAGATTTCAATTGGCGTAATTTCCCCTTCACCTCTGGGACCTTGATTTGAGTATACAGACTGACAGCAAAGATCCCAACTTAAAAGTTTTGGTAGTTTCAATCTAAATTTGCATAGGTGGAGGGCTACAGAACAAAACAATCCACAATTCAGCAGAAATTGGTAGCCCTACTGGGAGCAGTCTCAAGTACAGGAAATGCAAAATTCACCCATGTAGCAAGTTTACCCTGCATCTAACCTGTGCTACTGACTTTACGGGTAAATATTCTACTTGGAAGCACTAGATGCGGATTTTTGGCTGCGAAAAATAAAAAAGGATTTCATAACGCAGCATCGGCATTTATAAAGGTGGGGGGGGGGGGGGGGGAATGAGCTGAATATGTTTTCAGCTAATTCCTAGAAAAGAAACATACTAGGAACAAAATGCGATTCAATCGGTCCAGCTTGCCCCATAATTCTGAGTCATGTGCAGGAGCGGGAATCGATTATTCCCTTTTTGACTACAATGTTCACGTTCACCGATCTAACGGTCTATTCTAAACGTCAACAATGGAGTTATCTACTTTACTTATGGTTAGTCAGTTTTATTAGCTTATTACATCCAAGTCTCTCTTGTGGTCCTCAACAAACATTTTCTCAACACTTGGAGAAATGGGTATTCATGGTCTTTTGAGTTAAATTCATAACATTGGAAAGGGAGGGGCAGGGGCTGCTCAAAATGGGCATGGAGCGCACGACATGGACCATCCACAAGCTATCCAGAGGCTGGTGTCTACATCAAATGCCAAAGGGTAGATTGTCTTGAACGTAAGATTGGGAAACTCCAACACCAGTACTACCCACTCCAAAACATCCAAGGAAAGCAAAAAGATTCTGGATCAGAGTCGGGGGGTTACTCCAGATAATCAGACAGATAAAACAAGAGTGGAGAGTTTAGGAAGAGGGCAGGAGTGGGTGATCATCCACAGGCAGCAGAAGCAAGAAACAGGAGCTGCGTTGAAGACCTAGGTTGCTGGAGCTGCCCAAGAGCTCCGTGGTTTTGATAGATCTGAGGAGTAACAAGTGATTTTTTTTGGGGGGGGGGGGAAGGGGAGGTGGTCCTCCAATGTTTTGACGTCATGATGAAAGGGGATAGCCAAGAAGTAGACAGGAAAAATGCAAAGATGACTCTAAAGGCAGTTGTAGTGCAGGATTCCATATTTAGAGGCATAGATAGAATGACCATGAGTCGCGCATGGTCCGGTGCCATGGCGACAGATGACATGCAGCAGCTATAGAAAAAGTTGTGGTGAGGGAGAGAGAGCACTTAAAGCCATGGCCTCTGTGGGAATCAACGATCTAGGCAAGAGCAGGTTGTAGATCCTGCAGTCGGATTTTCAGGAGCTAGATGCTGGAATAAAGAAAAAGGACTTCTAGAGTAGTAATCTTTGATTTACTGTCAATGTGCTGGACATTATGGGATTAGACAGGTAAATGCATGGCTAGAGCCATGGTGTAGACAGCAAAGGTTATTTTTTGGGACATTGGGCTGAGTTCTGAAAAGGGAGCAACTGCACAAAAAGGATACACACTCCACCAATATATTACCGTATGTAGAACAGTGGGGTGGATTTAAACTATTACAAAAGATTGCTCCGTTCCCTAGCCACCGATTCCAACCCCCTCATTGGCCATCTCTTCAGTTTGACCAAACTCTACATGACCTCTGTCCTATTTGACCATATCCTCTCCATCACTAAGACAGCCTACCTTCATAATATCACCTGTCTCTGCCCCTGCTTCAGCCATCTGCTGCTGAAACTCTCATCCATGCTTTTGTTACCTCCAGACTCTTATTATTCTAATGCTCTCCTGACTGGCCTCCCATTTTCCACCCTTAAACTTCAGCCCATCCAAAGCTCTGCTGCCCATAGCCTGACTCACACCAAATCCCGTTCACCCTGTCTTTGTTGACCTACATTGGCTCCTGGTCCAGCAATGCCTCAAATTTAAAATTCTCATCCTTATGTTCAAATCCCTCCATGGCCTTGCCGTTCCCTATCTCTATCAACCTCCTCCAGCCCTACAATAACTCTGCATTTCTCCAATTCTGGTTCTCTTGTCCATCCCTGATTTCCTGCTCCCTTCCATTGGCAGCCATAACTTCAGCTTTCTAGGCCTTAAATTCCCTCCCTAAACCTCTCCTCCCCTCTCTCCACCTTTAAAACACTCCTTAAAACTTACCTCTTTGACCAAGCTTTTGGTCACCTGTCCTAATATGTGGCTTGGTGTCAAATTGTGAATCACCTTGGGACATTTTACTGTTAATGGGACTATATGAATGCAAGTTGTTGTTGTAAAGGAAAATTTAAAAACGTGGAAACAGACTGCATAGAATTGAACCACATTAAAAATAGGGAATTTAGAGCCGGTTAATAATGAGTGTAGACTAAAGGAGGAAGAGAGATCAGGAGTTGGAATGCCAAGGACTGCATCAAGGAATGCCAATGAGTATATAAGTGCAAAGAGCCACAACAGTTATTTAGGTAATCTGGAGCTCTATGCTGGTGACCAAGATGATATTATAGGTATTAGAGTTCTGGCTTAATAAAGATACTGAGTGGGGGTACAATTCAAAGGCTATAGATTGATACATAAGAGTATTAAGGATAGCCAAGGTGTTGCTTTTTTAATGTTAAAAATGATAAGAAATCAAGGGAAATAATTAAACCTGGATTTAGGACAAGGTACAGGTGTTTGCATTTGGATAAGAGATATGCAGCAGCTAGTTGTTGGAATATGTTCCGGGTGTCTATAGTTTTAAGTAAGGAGATTAGATGGTAGAATGGATTAAGCACTGGCGTTTCATCTGTGGCACCCAAGTTCAAATTCAGCCCAGACTAATGGGATGATTGTCTCCCCTGTTTTCTGGCTGAAGTTTAATGTGAAATGAGCTTGGACAGACTCAATCCAGTTTTTAATAGGCAGCACTAAATTGATTCATGTGGGAAATGGACTACTGTCACAATAGTTTGGAGCTAAGGCATATTGCTGGGCAAAGTACAGGGGGCTTAACTACATCTGACCATGCAATACTTGACTTGGGTATGCTTGATGCTGATTCTGGATATCTGAAATGGAAAGTGCTCCATTGCTGAGCACTGATGAAATGGAAAATGTGTTCCCAATTCCCAGCACTGATATCTCTCACTTTGATGAGCACAAAAAGGTTAAAAATAATGGATTTGCAAGCAAAAAGCTAAATTAAAATGGTAGATTTTCCCAGTTGAACAAAATGGTTCAATTAGCTTCTAAACCATTTCAACCTGCCTGTCTCTGTTTCCAATTCCCTATTAGGTAAGCAGTTAGAAAGGATGCAGTGTATTGCACCTCATTAAATTATACGAATGTTATACATTATTACTACAACTGATCTCTGGGCAGCTCGACCTACACAATTAAATTCTACACAGTTGCCAGCGGTATACAATGCTACTGGAGCAGTAAAAGCAAACACAGGACACACTTACTCAATATTTGAAATGAAACTTTAATTATTTGGTTACAATTAAAAAAAACTGGCCTATAGTTAGGAAGTTAAGCATAAACATTTTAAAAACTCCTTCATACACGGCATGAAAAATATATGCACTTTTAAGCTCTATATCTTCCAAACATATCTTTTCAAGAGGTAGAATCTTGACAATACATTTCTGCTGGCCCACATATACTGTTAAAATGTACAACCATCATTTTAAACAGCACACAAGTTACAATTTGAGAAAGTATACTATAAACAAACTCTCCACAATGATTCCTTTGACAGCTGCAATTATATTAAAAATAGTTTTTAATATATTGAAAACACTACAAACAAGATTTAGCTTGAGTTCATTTACAAAATATTTCTTTAAAACACTTAGATATTTTTTAAAAATCAAAGGCTTTGCCCTACACATCCTGACTTACCATCTGGTTGGTTTGAAACACCAGTTTAATGGATTTTTCTTAAGTATCTTTACAAATAGCTGCGTCTCTATCAATTAAAGTCATTTATTTCTGAATATGGACATTTCATTTATAAGCCTTCTACTATTGAAAAAATTTTACAATCCTGTCAAAAACAACTTTCATATTGTGAATTATACAGTTCAAAAAGGGAGGATTAAAGTTACTTTTGAATTATATTGCCATTACCTGAATGGTGCTTTTAGTAAAGCACTGAAACTAATACATTAGAACATCTGGGATGAACAGGGCAAGCACAATACTTTTACTTAGGATACCAAATATGTAACTTTCAAAGTGAAAAATAATTAAAATTTTATAAAACTGGCCTTGGAACAAAAAATAAATCTAAGTTGACTTTGCATACAAGTGTCAAATTTCACACCTTACATTAAAACTCACAGCAGTACATTTACATTTGTTTTAAGTGATTTTTATATTAGAAATGCACAGTTCAAAACAGTACCAGGTCTTATCCTTTAAAGTAGGAGTTGTAAAATCAGCTTATTTCAATAAAAACTGTAAATAACTGTCTTGTAATTACATTAGAAATTTGTTTAATATGTAATATTTTGTGTTCTTATTCTGGTGCTCTCCTAAAAATATTCGAATAGAATAAGCCTTCACTGTAATTTCTGACCATCTAATTTGGGATCATTGTTTATGTCTCCCAGATTTAATTTTCTTTCCTACTTTAAACCCCATCCTTCCTTCCATTCCAGTGCCTCTCATCACTGGGTTTCCCTTACATGCCTGAAGATTGCAGCGGTTTGGACAATGGACTTCCTCACAGCCACCATTAATGCTTCTGTAAGCTGATCACAGCACTTCTCCAGGCACAAGATAGAGCACATTGTTGACACTCGATGCTCCGTTAAGCAACTTGGCCAGAACTGGTGACAATCACCCAATATGGGCGCAGGGAAGGGCAGGTGACGGCTGAAACTGGAACTCAAACTTGCATCTCCTGGAGTTGAGAAACTAAGTCTCCACTGCTACAGCTACTGGGTTGCTATTTACGGCTGTGGAAGAGGTATAGAACCATCTCTCTCTACATGCCCCTTGCTATAATGCACCTTTTAAATGGCTCATTAAGCATAACAAAAGCATTGTAGAGGGTTACCATATGCCCAAAGCTTATCTTTTATTTAGAATGTTCCAGGGTTCTTTATAAGAACCCAAAGTTATAAAGTCTTGCCTTATTTGCAGCTATTCAGCTGCCAGGCATCACTGGTTAGCTCATGTTGGTTAAATTCGCATAAATAATAGTGCAGCAAAAAGATAAGAATTGGTCATTAACTGAAATCTTGTAGTTTAGCAATACTTTTGATTTATCAGCTCCCAATACTGGATGCAAGCTGCAGTCATGAAGGCAGAAAAGTCTTTCTCAAAGTATTGCCAATGCAATGCAGCAATTACTGGCCCTTTACAAATCCTTAAACATTAAGGTTGCCTAGTTTCTAGGCCAGGAAGAATAGTCTTCACTTCAGTTTCCTTGCTTTTTCAGCCACAACATTTTCCATTTTCAGCGAAGTAGTGATGCTTTAGTACTGAACATATTCAGATTGAAGTGACTGCAAAAGAAAAATAACCTCAGCTAAGAACATTTAAATTTACATCGGATGTTATAGGAAAACTTAAAAGCAGCCTATAGTGTTCCAACAAAACCAATGTACTGTACATAAAAACAGACGCAGTCAACTCTTAAGAATAAACATCAAGAATGTTAGTGGCTCTCCTTATTGCTCAGTGAGTAGCTAAACTCATACAGGAAGGTCCAATGTTTTATCCCTGGCGCTGTTAACTCTCAGCCAGGTTAAGTGGTAGGGGTGCTGTAAATCAGCCTTTGTGCCCTGAATGGAATTGTTGGCAGAGTCGGGGTTGGGGGGGGGGGGGGGGGTGAAGAAGAGAATAGTTCCTGCTCCTGAGTCATTCAACATTCTCTGCTGGAGGTGCACATCAATAGATGTTAGATAAGGTTTAGGAAAAGATAGGGCTCTGCTTTGATATCCCCATAGTCAAATAATTGTAAACAATTTTACAACACCAAGTTATAGTCCAACAAATTTATTTTAAATTTCACAAGCCTCCGGAAGCTTGTGAAATTTAAAATAAATTTGTTGGACTATAACTTGGTGTTGTAAAATTGTTTACAATTGTCAACCCCAGTCCATCACCGGCATCTCCACATCATAGTCAAATAACATATTGATACTCAGCATCCAGTCTCACATGGCTGCTTGGGTACTCTGGGGGGCACGTGACAACTGTGGAATCATACCCCAGCAAGGAGTCAATACTTTCAGCAGAGAAGGGGAAAGGAAGAATAATGAGAAGGAGGAGGGGTAAGACAGAATACTAATTAAGTGGATCTTGTTACTTTAGTTACATCTACTAGTTATGTACATCCTTTGTAAATAAATCTAAATATAAGCAACGAGAGCTTCACTGCATCTTCAGTGATTCTAAGCTACGTCGTCATATTCATCAATGATTAAATCTTAAAAGCAACAACTTCCTCTTAAACAGGAACAGTTTTGCTTCGCTTCCTCATTCATTGAATGCAGTTTATCCTCCAAGTATATGCAAATAAACTATTTACAGTCAAAGTCTGATCAAAAATAAGCATTTTTGTCAAGTCTATGGATTATCTATTTCTTGCTGGTATCAGCGCACAGGATTAAAATTGGTTAGTGCCCCGTCTCTGCAAGCTGTTTGCACAAGTGTTAATTTTCTGCAATCACAGGTTCATCAATAGTTGGCTTCTCAAAGGGGTCAAGTTATTCAATTCAACCATTCCCCTTGATTAAAAAGATTGCCTAGGATGTCAAAGACTTTTGTTTGACTGACTGCTATTTCTAAGGTGAAGATGTGAGTCGGGGCAGGGGGCAGGGGGCAGGGGGGTTGGTGGGGAGGGAGGCCATGATTCTTGGTAGTCCCTTTGAAGGACTGAAGGACAAGCTCTGTAGCCAGGAGCTTCTGATTGTGCACTTGCTACCTGCATTCAGTTCACTAAGGCTATCAGGGGTACAAATCTACAAAGGGCTCCATGGTACAGTATAGCTACATAAGTAGCAACCGTTTTTCACTGGTCAATTTTACGTTGAGAATTAGCACAAGAGAAGTCTTTAACATAAAGGAGAATATTAAAGTTTGTAATTATTGCAAGTGTTTCATTTGTATTGGGTGCACTCATTTACAGGTTTTATGTTCAATAAACTTGTCTAGTTTTATAGCCTGAACCATAGCCTGATGGTTATTCTTCTGTCTACCAGTCAAGGACAACATGTGGCAGCACATAATACATCAAGTAAACCTTAGTACAGTTCTTTGTTTGATCTCTGGGTATTGCTAAGCCTATGTAGCTATTGGCCAAGTAAAGTCACAAAAGGTCTGCCCATGGGAGTGTGCAGTGATGCTGAACAGAAGGAATATAGCAAATGCAAAAACCCAAACATGTAACAAAAAGCATGAGAAAAATTACGAAGATAGATAATTAACATTCCTTCTCATTCTCTTACATATAAATGAATTCTACTGAAGTAGTACAATAAGTGGGAAAGTTGAGCCCAACTGGAACCACAGAAATGAGCTAACAGATGACAATGCTTTGTGGAAGTGATAAGATAACTCTACGTTGCTGCCTTGCAGATAGAGCCAACAGAAACTCTTCACCTATTTAGCAGTGAGGTGGTCGTGGAATAAGTAGAATGAGTCTTCACCTGTAGACATTGATCATTGAAACAAATCCTATAACCTATTTAATTAGATATTGTTTGGTAATGGAATTACCCAAGGTCTTACTGCCGAACAAACCAAAAGGCTGCCTCAACTTTCAGCCATTTTTAGTCCTGGAAGCATATTTTTAGTACAGGAAGCAAAGGTTCTACAAAGCAAATAGTAACTTCTATAAAGGAAGTATGCAGGGGAAGGTAACACATGCACACTCTCCAACAATAAATTAGCACAAAAGTTTAGAAAAATCCTCAGAGATGGTCTTAGCATTTATCTGGATGGTTGGACCAGTGACAAGACAGCTATTTCACACTCTGCACAGAGAGTTAGTTATGCAAGTGAGAAAATGAAAAGAACACAGATATGGCCTGACAAAGTTCAAGTTTCAAGTAAACATTACTGAATGAGTGAAAGATTTCATGCCATATTGTAACAGGTGTAATCTATAAAGTAGTGTTGTCCAATATGTTAGCCACTAACCACGTGGCAAATTGGAATCCAGATGTGTTTAATTGCATTTTTGATTAGTAAATAAAAAGAGTAATAGACACCATCATGTGGCATGTGATCTCAATACTCATTCGCATGGCGTATGCATGTGTACTTTTAACCTTTTTGTGCATTTGTTGGTAAAATGGTAAGACAAAAAGCAGAGTGCGCAAGTGTTTTTTGATCATTGTGTGGGATTTACTTTCTTGCTTATTTGCTAAAATGGTGGGTACCACAGGCTTCAGCACCATGGAAACATCAGCAACATTTTATGGAAAAAGGGGCAGTCATCGTGGTCAAAGTGACCATTGGAATAACCGCTCCAGGCCAGCAGAAGAAAGCAACAACCACCAATAGGGAACAGCTCCAACAGGGCACGTCATGGCAAAGAGCAAGCTGTTCTTGTTCTGAAGTTTCTTTCCATCTTAACTGTTGGAATATCCCTCTTGATCTTTTCAATTAGTGCTATTTCAGCAGTCAGCTTATTCAGTGAAAACTGAGACAAAATATCAATTCAGTATCCCTGCCATTTCAGTATCATGAAAAGAAAGACAAGACAAGACAAGCATTTATATAGCGCTCTTCACAACCTCAGGACGTCCCAAAGCACTTTACAGCCAATAAAGTATCATTTCCTGTGAGTTTATCTTGCTCATCCCATAGTAGCCTTATCCTTATCTTAATTCTTGTTTTGTTATTTATCTGCCTATAGAATACTTTATTTCTTTTTATATTTTAATTTCATATTTTCTCTTTGCCTTCCTAATTCTTTTTATCTCTGTCCTAAGCTCATTATATTTGATTTCATCATCCTCCCTTTTATTTTTTATGTACTTTGAATATGCCTTTTTCTTTAGATTCAATTGTATTCTCACCTCTATTTATTCATTGCATCTCATTCTTGGCTAGTTTGTTCTAATTTTTTAGTGGAATATATTTCTCCTTAACTCTACTTTAAATATTATCCACTGTTGTTCTACCTCCTTGTCTGCCAATATTTTTCTCCAGTTTACTTCCATTAGCTCTATTCTCATTCTCTCACAGTTGACTTTTTTTTCCAATCTATCACTTTGTTTTTTGTACTAGCTATCTCTCTCTCAATCATTATCTTAAACCTTGTTATATTGTGATCACTACTCCCTAGATGTTCTCCCACGCTTACTTCTCTTATCTGCTCCAGTTCATTTCCCATTACTAAGTCTAGTAGTGCTTCCTCCCTTGTTGGGCTTCTTGCATATTGAGTCAGAAAGGAGTCTTGTACACACTTAAAAACTCAACCCCTTTGCATTTATTTGGGGGAAATTGAAATCCCCACGATGATTCTGATTCTGCCTACTTATCCCATCCTTTCATAATTATAAAAACTTCTATTATAT
Organism: Heptranchias perlo; assembly: GCF_035084215.1. Classification (NCBI taxonomy): domain Eukaryota; kingdom Metazoa; phylum Chordata; class Chondrichthyes; order Hexanchiformes; family Hexanchidae; genus Heptranchias; species Heptranchias perlo. Next base: position 59,633,923 of record NC_090333.1, read on the forward strand.
CGCCCCGTAATCTGCATTGTAATAATGAAAAAGAATAATTTTTCCAAGTCTTTATTTGTATTTGATTTCCTCATATCAGGTTACATCCTAGTGAATCTGCATTGCCCTCTCAATATCCTTTTTATAGTGTGGAACCCAATACTGCACATAGTACTCTGAGGTCTTAAGGTTTTATAAAGGTTCATCATTGCCTCTTGGCTTTTATATTCTATACCTAGAGTTAAAATCTTGAATTCTATTAGCATTTTTATAGCCTTACAAACTCACGGTGCTGCCTGTGAACATGTATCCCCAAATCTCTACTCTTCCATAGCACCAAGAGTATAATTCAGAGTACTTCAGAGTATAATTACTGCTCTTATTTTTTTTAAACCAAAATGCATCACCTCACACTCACTGCCATTGATTTCAACCTGCCATTTTTTAGCCCCTTCCCCATCTGAACATCAATTTGCAGTTTCTTTTGGTGTTCTAAAGAATTACCTATACCTCCCTATTTTGGTATCATGGGCAAATTTCAATACCACTCCCTCTTGGCCGATGTTCAAATCATTGATGTACATAGTGACCTGGAGTTTCCTCTAGGGGTTTTATCAGGAAAATGTGCCCAGAATGCACTGGACACCACGCCAGTTATGCTGAGGTGAAGTCATGCTGAAGTTTCCGCGCAAACTCATTAGCATAAGCCTGAACGTAAAATCTCCCATGAATCAGTGTAATCAAGCAACGGGAACAGGGCGAATGGGCCTCAAGATGCTGGGTGGGATATAAAAGGCAAGGGAAAAAAATGTCCCCTTCAGAGTGAGGCTGTAGATCATAAGAGAGATCATATCTCTCTTCAATTGACTGCTGGTCACAGGTCTTGTGTACTAAGGCAAGATCAATTGACTGAATTTAAACTAATCTTAGACTGAATTTAAACTAATTGTTGCAGCAGGAGAAACAGACCTGGATCAGTGGCTTCAATTGAGTGCTGGTCACTACAGGTCAGATGATTAACGCTGGATTCATGTGACCACGGGTGCCTGTGCATCGGAGTATCTGGGTGCAATGTAATGAGACCACCCCCCCCCGACCGCAAATCGGCGCAATCAGCGGAAACTCGCCTTTCCGACCTGAGGGCATGGCCAGTTTTGTGTGAGGGGAATGCTTCGGGCGAAGGGACTTTTGACCAGTGTAAAAGATCATGGATACTCCAGTATAAAGTGGTTATGGACGTAACTCACTAACGTTTAAAATTCCTTGTTATTTAGGACTATTTCATTTGGTTCCACCCAAATTAAGTTGTTATCTAGACGGAAATCATGTGGAAACCCCAGGCCAGTGAATAGAAGTGGTCCCTCAGAACTGAACCCTGAGGGTCACCACTACCCACTTCCAATCACTCTGAATAATTGTCTTCAACTCCTACTCGAACAGAGGCTGTAATGCATGAAAAGCAAAGTACAAGCATCTTCACAAATTACATTTTCAAAAGCCTAATAAGTTACTAGATAACAAGCATGATAAATTGTGATAACATAACAGCAAGTGGAATTTGTGGAAAAATTTCTGCAGCTCATAATTGTGATAAAGAACAAACTGAGGTGTGAAGCCATAAGCTTTATACACAGGGGAGACCATAGATCACATGTCTACCATGAAGTTGGAGGCTTAAAACAAATGAATAATGCATTGCTTTTATTTGTGGAAAAATGAATGAGGAAGAACAAAGTAATGTAACACAAGAAAACACATGGTCCAGAACATGTACGAAATCCTAACAGTATTACGACTTCCCAGTAATCAACTGCTGGTCACTACTTAATCTGCAGTAATGTTGCACTTAATCTTGGGAACAATATTCCACAGCATCATGAACTGACAAACTGACCACCCTATATTTTATATATTTGTAGTACATATGGAATGATTTGAAGATAGTGATATATTTTTGAAGTTCAGTTTGTCAAACCATTCCAGCTCACATAATTTGAGATATTTGCTTGAAATGGTTAATCCAAGATTTGATTACTGCCGTATAATCACTCTGGCAACCATAGTTCCCTGAAAATGAGTAGCATACATTTTCCTTCAATCAGAACTACATCTGCAGGAGACAGCTCAACACTGTAAAAGGCCAATTTTATGCAAGTTATTTCTTTTTTCTTGAATTGAGTGGGTCTCAGCAAACCTATTTGCATCCAGTTAGTACATTTAGACTGTCATGCTTGATCTTCAATCTGCAAAGACAATTGTCTAAAACAGCTTCTCGAGGCAGAATGTACAACACAAATATCTCAATTAAATTGTGTGTGTATTGCTTGGGTGCCTAACACTACCCTGCAGTTACTCTGTTTAAATGGAGAAAAGTGTAATTTAATTTCTCTCTTATTAAAAACAAGTTCTAAAATACTGTGAAATAAAGCTACAACTGTGATAGTGAGATAGTCAGAAATAATTGAAGCCAAGCAGAATAAATTGTCTAAGAGAAGTAGAACTATTAATCCTTATCCTGAACAGCCCATCACCAATTTTGTCCATTCTCCCAAAGGCATCAACTCCTACCGGGGTGCACTTACATGGATTTCAGAAGTCCTCCATATCTCACTCATGAGTGAGCCTCTCTGATGAGTGTTAGCAAGCTATTTGACTTCAGAGGAATCACAGCTGAGCCCAATTCTGTCCTGACTGATCGCCACACTTCCAGCAGTAGTCACTGGACAATAATCAGGAGTGGAAATTTTGGTCATTTATAGTACCCCTACTGCTGTTTTGGCTGAGATTAGTTAACTCACCACAGTCCTGGGAATTCCAACAAACATATTCCTTATAAAATTTTGATGTAAGCACATTTTTACCCTCAATACAATTATGTTTGATACAGTGAGATTTACCTCAATAAGTGGCAAAAAGATAAACACCCTTTATGACAGCTCTGAAAGCACATGAGCACGTAAACTTACGGGGTGAGAACGGCTTAGGTATCGCATGGTAGCAGGACCGAGGCCACTGTAGGTGGTTCTATAGCTGTAATCATCCTTCGGGCTGGTATAAGAATTGATGGGGACATTGCAAGTAGTGCCACTGTTGCATTTGCTGTGGTAGTTGTTGTTCAGTTCATGGTAATATCTCGCAGGAAGCTGCGAGCTGCTATACAGCTGGTTGGAGGAAAAACCAGGTGTAAAACCTGTCCTAGGCGTTGGTGTCACAGCGCTCTCAGTTTCATCAGGGGCAGCATAGATATTCCCTAGTGAACTGCCTAGCCTGGAGTTTATGGAGAAGCTAAATGGAAAACAGACACAATGGGGAAACAGGACATAATGTACATGGAGAATAAACATGCGATTATGATGAAACAAAAATGCCATGCATATGGAAAAAACTTTGAAATGTACTTTTGCATGCTAAAAAGTGGTCTCATTAAATTTATTCACTAACATTTTAGGCTCTTACAAGTGTAATCAGTAAGATCAATAACTATACATGCAGGTCACTAATACATTATTAAGTATTAAATCTTACCATTTAACTGTCACATTACGACAACTCAATTACTAAAATGCATTTTCTAGAAAAAGTCAATGACAGCCATTCATACATTAATAAGAAACACAGCTTGTCACAGTAAATCCATCTTGTTGTAAGAAAACTGTTGCATCTTGCATGAACATCATTTAAGGGAAAAACAAAGTTTAGAAATTAAAAAACATATCCTATAGATGATTTGGATTTTATTGTTGCAATTTTCCTTAATACTCACAGAAAAGATGCTGAGATTAGTACAGCAAGAGTCCACAAATTGTGAGCTGAACAGCTGAAATGCTGCTACTGGTCACAGAAAAGCCCAGGGCACAATGTTCAAATTGGGGACTACTGACCAAAGCCAAAATCAGGTCAACTGGAGTAAGGGACTGACCAAACAAACAGATTTTACCCAATAAGCTTCAAGCAAAAAATGAAAACCTTAATGAGAGTCTGGAAGCTGACACCGATTACTTTTGTAAACTTGAAAGTTCTCAAAAAGTGAAACTGACATCTAAACTTTACAAAAATAAAGCTTTGCAGATGGATCAATAAATCAATGATTCAGAAACTTCCATGGTGAAACTGCTGTTGACAATGAGAGAAAAAAATTGAACTATACTTTCAGAATTTTACATGTGTTTAATTCTGGAAGTGTATTTCAGTTTTTTATATGCAGTATGTGGGGAGTGGGCAGGGAGAGAAGAGAAAGGGAAAACCAGATCACTGAAAGCCTCTGGAGGGATAGTGGCAATGAGTGATCTTCCCCATCCCATTTGGCCAACTCCCTTGTGACTAGATGATGAACAACAAACAACTTCCTCCCCCTAAAAGAGGTTGTACAAATCTAAGCCTACTTGTGCACAAATTTTGTAATAGAACATGTTTATATAAATCTTGCCCACACAATAACAGTAACCATACTTCAAAAGTAATTTATTGTATGTTAAGTGCTTTGAGATGTTGAGAAGCAATAAGGTGTATAAATATAAAATTTTATCAATATGAATGTTTAAACAGTGGCAGGGGTGATTGAAAAATGTACTGGAAACTATTTGAGCTAAGGTCAGTGCTGGGATTGTAAATTAATCTTCTGGTGCTTTTCTTTATTCCCTTTTAATCCTCAACTGCAGTCTTCCTGGAACTTCCTGTCCTATGGTACCTTGCCAAAGTAGCCTCTACATGTGAGCCTTGATGAGTGCAGGCTGTCAATTTGCCACTTGGACTACTGCAGCTCAACTTAATTATGCCCTCACCTGGTATACACAGAATGACTGGACAGCATCAGTAGCAGGAATTCTGGCTTCTCAATTCCTTCTTCCACCACCCATTCAAGCTTGGGAAACTAAGGTAAAATGTTGTGCCATGTCTGGGTAGAGCACAGAGACCAGGGATTGAACCTGAAATCTTTCTGCTCTATTTGGCTCACCACTGGATGGTGCATAACCCAGTGCTACACCAATATTCCATAGTAACAAATCTTTCAGTAGCTAAAATATTTCTAAAGCATACTTAAAAGAGCAAAGCTGAATGCCATGGAACAAGCATTAATTTTTCAGGTAACAAAAAAAATTCATCTTGAATGGAATGTAAATTTAATTGTATTTAGATAAAGGGAAGACAAAATATTTTTAGTTCCTGTATAATGTACCTAAAAGTTTGAGACTGCATTTTTAAAAATGTAATCTCTATGAACAAAAAACTTCACCTTTTTAGATTACTGTTCATGGGTATGGGGCTTCTGTTAATTCTTCTAGGACTTGCATAATTCATTGAGATCTTTGAAGATTTCAGAGGTGACATTGATCCTTGGCTAGTACTTGAAGAATTGACTCTGTTAAAACATGGCCACAAAATTAAACAGCCTTGAATTACCATAGTAAAGCAATGAGCTGACAATATTTACTGTATGATTCAATGCTGCACTTATTTCCTAAAACTAAACTTAAGGATAACTCACATGATCTTTATCATAATGTAACCATTACAAGAAAACACCAAGTTTTTCCAGTAAGATTGTTATATTAGTTGAATCATATTTTTAAATGTTCCGTCAATGCAGCAGTAAAAGTCATGAAAAGTGAAAGTCAATCTGTTGGAGAAGCATTACATGGAATTTCCAAAATTCTAACTTGAGCTTGAGGCAGACCCACTAGAACTATTAAACTTATAGGAAAAATACAGGTGTTAGCAATTTCAGCAGAACTCAACTCAAGCTTTTAAAAAAAACTTAAGATAATCTCAGTAGAATAGCAAGTTACCAGGATCCCACAGAAGTCACCTCCAACTAACAGACCAGAGATTGGTGGGAAAAGCTAACAAAAAACATTATGAAGAGTAGTAAAAAGGCAATTTGAGCCTCCAATTTACCATGCAGCAAACTCATCATAACTGTACTGGCTGAGAAAGGCAGTGAATGAAGCCAAAACTAGAGATCTTATCCATTCTTCTATTACCTCCTGACTCGACTATTCCGATGCTTTCCCGGCCAGCCTCCCATCTTCCACCCTCCATAAACTTGGATCTCATCCAAAACTCTGCTGCCCATATCCTAACCTGCACCAAATCCCACTCACCCATCGCCCGTGTTCACTGACTTACATCGGCTCCGGGTTTACAAACACCTTGATTTTAAAATTTTCATCCTTGTGCTCAAATCCTTTCATGGCCTCACCTTTCCCTATCTCTATAACGTCCTCCAGCCCTGCAACCCTCCAAGAATTCTGCGTTCCTCCAACTCTGGCCTCTTGGTCATCCCCCATTCCCTTCGCCCCACCATTGATGGCCATGCCTTCAGCTTTATAGGGTCCAAACACTGGAATTACCTCCCTAAATCTCTCCGCCTCTCTCAAGACCTTCCTTAAAACCTGCCTCTTTGACCAAGTTTTTAGTTACCCCTCCTAATAGCTCCTTCTTTGGTTCAATGCCAACTTTTGTCTGATTATGCTCGTGAAGCACCTCGGGACACTTTCTTACGTTAAAAGCGCTATATAAATTCAAGTTGTTGCTGTTGACGTGACCTCACATCACTCTGTCTTCCCCCTTGTGTAGGTTTCAGTAGAATGGATCACATTTGGCCCTTTGCAAACTAAGGGTCAATGCAATACAACAAGCAAACTGTGCACCAAGACCTGGATTGTAGGGAAAGTCTGTGTTCAAGTTGGTGTTCACTTTTTCCTGAAATATAACCTGCAAATATTGCCGAGGTACACATAACCATACACAAAAGGTATCTTTACATAACTTGTAGGAGAAATAGAAATTTAATTAGTTATTTTTGTCCAGTTATAGTGATGCTACTAGTTTATTTACTTTTTTAAAAAAAAGTAATCAGTTGTGCAGTTTCAAACCTTCCCATAATTTATAAGTGGCATCCAAAACCAGCTAATTTTCATATTTATCTGCATCATAATCATTTAAAAATGTATTTAAACTAGAAAAATTACAAATATAAAATACATCTACTTACCTGAACGGTTGTGATGGAGATCGTGAATGAATTTTCACATCATCTAACCTTTAAAATAACAAACATTAATAATAATTAAAATGAGCCATTTTAAATTACATCAGTTGATAAATTTATGTTTAAATCAATGTTTAGAATAATAAACATTCAAAAAATAAAAATCCAGATCTATGTTACAATAGCATTGCTTTGTTCCAATTTTATTCTTACAAACAGGAAATGAGAGCTGCTGCTCATTAGTCTCTGGCAAATCACTTAACTGCATTAGTTTAATCAGCTTTGAAAATACACTAAAAACAATTCTTTGATCACTGTAATGCACGCAGTAGTCACCTTTGAAGAAACATTAGCAAACATGTTAAGGATAGAGAATGACATCACCATTTCCACTTCAATTGTGCTTCTTTATGCAAATAGTAACTTAATTATTTCTAAAAAAAAGTGCAACCCTACTTCAGGGAGCAAGATGAAACAGGCAAAAATGAACTAAAGCTTTTTTTAAAAAAAATAACAAGATGCTCATATCTTTGTGTAGCAGCAGCTGCATATTAACAAAGCCAATGACTATCATTCAATAGTACATGTGCACACACTTTCCCTGGAACAGATGATATTTTTAAGTAACTGCATTTGTTTTAAGTGCCAAATGGTACAGGAAAGTAGCAACCACTTCACCAGGAAGCGGTATCAAAACTTTTAGGAGCATTTATCTAAGTGGTAGAATTATTCATGTTTCTGCCCATCTTAAATTAGATGTTCTTTCTGTTTCTTATTCTTGTGGTCAAAACCCCTGTAATGGTTAATTAGGCTCATAGATCATCATGGTAGCCACTCCTAATATTGAGTACACAACATCATGGACCTGATCATTTATGTGTAAAGCCTCTCCACGGCATCATTCTCATCCACAACACATCCATCAGCGTCTACGTGCACACACAATATCAATCCTACCTTCATTATACTCAAATTGATGTCAAGCCTTTTAAGTACAGTTTTGAATGTACTGTTAGTGATGTCCCTTATTCAAATGTCAATGTTTCATGTGTAAGCATAGACAGAGAGCATCTGCAGGCTATTTGACCATGTAGGGTATCATTGCTGAGCCTAGTGCCGTGCTTTCGTAATAGTGGTGTGCACTTTCCAGCAATGGTCATTAGAGAGCAATCAAAAGTAGGAACCCTTGCCAGCCAGGGGACACTTGGGTCAACTGAAGCACCCCACCTGTTGCCCTGACTGAGATCAGCTAACTCAGCACAGATGAAGGATTCAACCAAAGTCTTTCTAGTCTGTATGGCTCAGTACAACTTAGCACAGACCAGGGATTGAGCCCAATATCTTCTATATGGGTGGTTTTACACTGGTACTTATTTAGTTTGGATCATAAGAGGCATCATTGAGCATCCTCATTTTAACATTGCTAAAACTAGATCCATTGTCCCCAAGATAGAAATGCAGACCCACGAAAATGTAGCTCTTAAGATTCTACTGTCAGGATATGGGGAGATGATTTTAGCTAAGTGAATGTAGGGAGCCAGTGCACTGATGCTACCCACCCATGCCAAGGGTAATGAATTTCTTAAGTATATCAATGACTTCTTGAATATAGATACAATAGGCTGCTACTATTTAAACACCAAACTCCAAAGAGGCAACTTTGTTGATCCCTAGCCATCTGTAGACAAAAGAATTGTTGGGCAAGCAATTAAAGCTAACAATGTGTGGAATGCTAGTTATATTAAGTGGGTTACAGAGAAAAACATATCCATTAACCAGAATGTGTAACTATAAAAAGCAATTCATTCCATCTGTGTCAATCAAGTTGTTCAGATTTTTCCCCTTTTTTTAAAAAAGTGTTTTTTTTAAATATATAGTGTGTTTAAGTGCAAATATAGTAAATCCTGTATATTAGGGACACCTAAGGGATTTGCATCTAGTGTCCTTCATTTGCAGATATCCTTATTTTCAAAATGGTCATTGTATGTACAGTAAACCAGATGAGCCAAATATCCCGGGATTGGCTGTATCTCCTGCAGCGTTCATTCTTTTTTATGCCCTCACCTGGGAGCATGCTTTATTCTGGATGCCTGCCAGTAGGATGTGATTTCAGTTCATTTTCTTGGCTTTCCCAGTTCATTGCCATCCCAGGGTCCTTTTCCATTGATGGAGGGATGTCCTGATCCTGGGATCTGCCACATTGGCAGCCTGCACAGGGTGAGGGGGCTGCTGTAGGGCCGGAGATCCCAGCCAAATTGGGGGGGATTAATGTCTACAGACCCCTCCCTTGGACCCCCTCCCTCCCGCCAATTCTGGTTGGAGGCATTCTTGGAGGTTTGACCACATGACTTCTATAAATGTTATTGCATTTACATTATAAAAGGTTGGGTCTCCTGTAGTTGACTACTTTTGCTCATGTCTTCACGCCAGCAGCTGTTGTGCGACAAGTTCCAAGAACCAGGAGGCCACCCGTGAGCAGGTGAAACAGAGGGTGGGGCAGAGGGGCAACTGAGGGTCCCCTCCTATTTCAGAGATGGAGACCCCGCTCCCCCCACCCCACCCATTGCTGACTCTCCAGCCTCCTCCAGACTGTACTCCATGAGGTTGCGGCTCTCTCCGGATGATGTCACCGAGCCAGAGGCTTCTCCAACAGCCACTGGAGTAGTTTACCCAGCATCCATAGCGGTAGAGAAGCTGCTCTATTCCTGGGATAGAGCTGTGAAAGCATTCAATTCCAGAGATGGAGTCCTTTCTCTGCCGCTTTAAATGCTGGATAAAGAAATCTCCATTTCCCAAAAGCCCCGTTTCTTTCGCCCACTGCGGCCTCACGCTTACCTGTGTGTCCCGCATTTTAAGTTGCAAATGGACTTGGTGCATTGAAAGCTGTCCGTAGTTCGTAATTTGCGAGTGTCTGTGGTTTCAAGATGCAGCTTGTATTTATTACAATGTAAGTTATTTGGGACTGTGAATAAGTATCCGTTTGTTGGAGGTGTCCATTTGTACAGGTTTTACTGTAGTTCAAATCTATTGAGCTTCATTTCATGCATAAAAATTGCATACCAACTAAAATATCAAAATCCTGAAATCATTAACTTTTTTCTGGGGTGGGGAAGGGAAAAAGATAGATGTGTTCTTCGATCAATAACTTAAAAGATCCTGAGTCTTACCTGTGATCATTGCAGCAGATCTTGTTCCCACACACACACACAAAAAAATCTCTGTATATCTAATATGGCTTTAAAGCATCAGTTGTGTGACTGAGAGCTGCACTTTGACTAATAGGCCCCCAAAATTCTGATTCTATTGTGCAACCCTCCCCATAAATCTGAAAAACCATGTACAAATGGCCCTCTGTGGAGACTCAGCTGGGGTGTCTGTGCCCAGCTTGTTATTTGTATCCTGCAGAAGCAATACTTCGAGTAAATATGGTGCCAACCAGGTTTTCTTAAAATGTATTTGTTCCAGAGTGGAAAGAGAAGATCTGTGGGCTACTTTGAACACTGGTTGGCTTTCCTGGTATTAAAGTCACTACCTACAGCTGGAACCTTCAATTCTGTACCCCTTGCAGGGCTGTCTCCTTTTTTGGGTCTACTCTAAAATCTGTTGTAGAGATAACAACCAATATAGTTGGTGATTGAAATAGAAGGCATTTTCTGTCACATTGATCAGACAAAACATTGTTACACAAATCAATGTTCAGATCAGAGGTACGAAAACTCAAGAAAAATAAAGCCAAAAGACAGATCAGGACTATTCCTATTTGAGATCATTGGAAAGGGCATCCAAAAGTACAACATAATTTGTTCCATCAAACCATGTGTTATCTTTTTCTTTTATGCTTTATGCAGAGAATAAGGCTTTTAGTTTCAACATTTATACATAAACAATTTGAAGTATCTTTGTATAGTAATGCTATCAGTCAACTAGTTTACAGCCAACTAAACAGAAAAAACTTAAGGAAGGCTAAATGTAGCATCCCAGGGCCAGAGATTTAAATAAACTAGAGTATGTCAAAGTTCAATTATCTCAAGGAGCTTTGTGTACCAGAATAGAAAGACAAAAAAAAACCTTACAGGGCTATCTGATAGAGTTTCCAAATCTGCAGCATTGCCTCAGTTGTAATTTAAAGGCATCAAAACTTTTGTATCATGCATTGCAAAAACAGTGTAAAAATGCATTTAAAACTAAGAAGGTTAGCTACTTCACTGCTTTTAATTGTGAACTAGAAATATAAAACTTAGATTTAAATTGCAGTAATTCTACAAGTCAGAGCATATTAAAGTTGAAACCATCATACCTAAATCTAGCTATTAGATATTTACAGACAATATTGGTTTGATTAAAGAAACAGTTTTACATTCCACTAATTTTTTTCATATACAAGAATATTGATCACTTCATATTTAACACCAAAATTTATGCTTTTGACAGCATTGAAAAGCTGCTCCAAACTCTACAGGTGAGGTAGCAAGTTAGTTACAAATGGCAACAAGACATTTGGACAAAATGTCTTTAAAATTCTTCCCTAAAAATTCCTCATTTTACTTCCACTTCAAGAATTTTATTGACCGTTCTTTTTTCATCTACAATTCATTAATACATTACCTTAATGCTCCTGTTGTTGCTGATCGTGGTTGTCTCCTACTTTTTAAGGCACGAAGTTTGTCTCCCTGAGTCATATAATTTGTCGTTGCTGGGATTCCATCTTCTGCATAATTGTTCTTTAAAGAAAAAAGAAATATTGGGTGCTGCTTTACATTTTGTGGGAGTAGTTTTAAAAGCAAAAAAACCATAATCTTTTAAGTTAAAGTAAGAAGCTACTGAACGGTGCTGGAAAGGGGTGGGGGGGAAAGAGAAGTAAAGTATGTACCAAACAGATAATTGGAGTACCCCACAAGTCAGTAGGACACTTGACATTTTTATCCTACTAGCTGATCTCTTGTGGCATTGCTCACAGGCAGTCTGGGTTCTGGACTGCAGTTATGATGGAATAACACCAGGGACTGAAGCATGGCATGGGAGAGTGGGGGAAGGCCTTGAAAGAGAAGGCTTGAACGGTTTAACTCTGGGAATAAAAGAATACGAGTATTCCATTCAGCCCCTCGAGCCCATTCTGTCATTCAGTTAGATCATGGCCGGTCTGTACCGCAAATCCTATTTACCTGCCTTTACTTCATTTCCCTTGATGCCCTTACCTAACAAAAATTTATTGATGTCAGTCTTGAAAATTACAATCAACCCAGCATCTACAGCCTTTTGGAGGAAGAGTTCCAGATTTTCACTACCCTTTGTGTGAACAAGTGCTTCATGAGTTCACTCAAGCTTTGATTTTAAAATGATCCCCTCTTGTTCTGGATTTCCCCCAGCAGTATCTGTATTTACCCTATCAAATGATTTTATCATTTTGAAGATCTCTATTAGATCACCCTTCAACTTTCTAAACTCAAGGGAATACAAACCTAGTTTATGCAACCTGTCCTCATCATTTAACCCTTTAAGCCCTAGTATCATTTTGGTAAATCTGCACTTCACCCCTTCCTAGACCAATATATCTTACCTGAGGTGCGTTACCCAAATGGGGTCTGATCAAGGCTGCATACAACAAAAGCATCACTTCTTCACTTTTGCATTCCAACCCCTGGATATGAAGGCCAACATTCCATTAGCCTTTTTGATTACTTTTTGTACCTCTGCACTAGTTTTTAGTGATGTGTTCATGGACACCTAAATCACTTTGCTCCTCCACAGCTCCTAGTCACTCACCAATTTGTCTTTCTCAGATCTAATGCTAATAACCTCACATTGAACTCCATCTACCACAGTTTTGCCCACTCAGTCTTTCTATGTCCCTCTGTAACTTCCTGCTACCATCTACACAACTTACTGTGCCTCTTAACTTAGCGTCAAATGCAAACATGGATGCATAACTCTCTATTCCTTCATCTGAGTCATTAATATAGATGGTGAAAAGCTGAGGCCTCAGTGCAGATCCCTGGGGAACACCACCTGGAAATGCTGAATGATGACAGCTGCTCTGAGAATATTTGCTCCCTGTCCCCAACCAATCAAATTTCCAATCAGAAAGCTGTATGTGGAAACTGGATTTTTTATTGTCCATTCCGAAAATCAGGATGTGTTTATGAATTAAAAAAATATATATGTATGCAACTGCAAGATTGGCCATTCACACAGCAAGCCACATTTTCCTGTTTGCATGCTACATCCTCTGTTCATTCCTGTATTAAACTAAGGGAGGCGACTTTATCATGTAGTCTAGGAGTTGTGTGCACGATATTGGTCAGTTTAAAGATATGAATTACTGTTGTAATTTTTTTGTGCTTGTATTAGAAACCTTATTTTTAGTGTTAGCCCTCTGGCTAGTGACAATACAAGATTATAGTAGATTTTAACTGGTTACTCTTTTTTTAAAAACTGAAAGCCGTTTGCTGACTGATGCTTCTAGATTGGCATTTCTTATTTCGCCCTTCCTGCACCTCGATTGATACATTCCATACCTATTCATTTCGAATTTGTTAGTGTTTTACAAAATTTTTATTTGAGTCAATCAGATCCAAATGTGATGCTTTGAAATGTGACAAATAAATGCTTATACAACCTTGTTTGTTTTAAGATATAGACCAGGGGTGTCTGATGTACGGCCTGTGGCTGCATCCGGCTCACAGAACCACTTTTAGCTGGCCCATGGTCTGCTGTGCTTAGGATTGCAGTATCTCCTGGAACGGGACATGAATCGCCCAGACACTGCTTTTAACAGCCAGAAGAATTCCACCTTTTACATTACATGCCGCAGCAGCAGCCACCTGGCTCCATGACAACACCCTCCCCCGGGCACAGAGGGCCAGCACCTGCTTAGGGGTGACCTGCAACGAAAGGGGAGAGAGACACTGAGCAGGGAGAGGTGAGGGATTGGGTTGGGCTGAACTGGTAGAGAGTGAAGAGAGACTAGTGAAAAGGATATTGAGACCTGGGGCAAGGGGAGAGTGACAGGGGACTGGGGGAGAAACGGACACTGGGGAATAGGGGTTAGGAGATGGTGGCTTGGGGTGGGGGGGGGGGGGGGGAGGGAGGGAGGAAAGAGAGGGAGACTAGGAAATAAGGGTCGCAAGATTGGGGTTCAGGGCTAGGGGAGAGAGACTGGGAAAGGGGGGGAGGTGGGGGTCGCGGTTGGACTCTCAAGGGACAGAGGGAGACTAGGGAAATATTAGTCTGTGCTTGGACGGCACATGCTCCGCCTAGTTTTTCGCGTATTTTGCAGAAGGGTCCTGAAACAGGCACAGGACCTTTTTTTGCATATTTAAATTGAACCTAAACTGATTTTTGATAGCCAAGTGCACCTAAAAACAGTAAGAACCAATATGGCGCTGGCCATGCCACCGGTGCAGGTTAGGTGCAAGTGCGCCCAGAAATTGGCATTCACTACACTCATTTCATGCCCAAAAAACGAGCAAAACACACACCAATTTCTATCTCTGTGTCCAAATACCTTTTGCTGAATGTGGCTCATGCCAAGTGCCAGGATCTCTGATCAGGCCCACCATATAAATTGAGTTTAACACCCCTGATATAGACAAAGCACAAGCAAGAAACAATGAGCATGACAGAAAGCATGAGGTTGACAATGGGAGCTAGACACACCAAGCGGGACACCCCAAGGAAACTAATTTTGAATCAAGGACGGGGACTCACCAAAATTAATGTAAGCAAGTTAACAGCAATGAAGAAAATAATGGCACTAAAGAGTAACAAATCCTCAGGACCAGATGGTTTCCACCCCAGGGTTTTAAAGGAAGTAGGTGAGAACATTGGAAGATTATAGTCAGGACTTCTGCAAAGTTCTCTCGATTCAGGAACTGTTCCTTTAGATTGGAAAATTGCACATGTCACGCCGCTATTTAAGAAAGGTGAGGGGGAAACCAGGGAATTATAGACCAGTTAGCCTATCATCTGTTGTCAGGAAATTACTAGTATATAATTAAGAATAGAGTTTCTGAACACCTTGAAAATTTTCAGCTGATCAGACAGCCAGCATGGATTTGTAAAGGGTAGGTCATACCTGACAAACCTGATTGAATTTTTTCAAGAGGTGACTAAAGTAGTGGGCAGCGGAATGTCTATGGATGTTGTTTATATGGACTTCCAGAAGGCATTAGGTAAAGTCCCTCATATGAGACTGTTAATTCCATGAGCTTCAACTTTAGTTGAGGGCAAATTGTTGACATGGTTAGGAAACTGGCTGAGCGGCAGGAGACAGAGTAGGGATAATAGGCAGATACTCAAGTTGGCAGGATGTGACTAGTGGTGTCCCACAGGGATCTGTGTTGGGGCCTCAACTATTTACTGCATTTATTAACGACTTAGATGACGGGATAGAGAACCATATATCCAAGTTTGCTGATGACACAAAGATAGGCAGCATGTAAGCAGAGTAGATGGAATCATAAAATTACAGTGAGGTATTAATAGATTAAGTGAATGGGCAAACTGTGGCAAATGGATTTCAATGTAGGCAAGTGTGAGGTCATCCACGTTGGACCTGAAAAGGATAGATCAGAGTGCTTTCTAAATGGTGTAAAGCTCAAAACAGCGGAGGGTCCAGAGAGACCTAGGGGTCCATGGACATAGATCATTAAAATGTCATGGACAGGAACAGAAAATAATCAAAAAGGCTAATGGCTAAGGCCTGGTATTCTAGTCTATAAGATTCCATATTCAACCAAGTTCTGGATGAACATTCACCATCAGGCAAAACCAAAGCTGTCCTGTTCAGCTCCCACCAAAACCTCTACCCTTGCTCCAGACTCCTCCCTAGCTGTCTGCTCTGGTTGAATCTGACTGGGTGCAACGTTGGATCTTGTTCTACCCTGAAATGAGCTTCAAACCGCAGATGCTCGCTTATTTCCATCTTTGAATCAGCCATCTCTGCCTTTACCTCATCCCCACTGCAGCCAAAACCCTTTTGT
Source organism: Heptranchias perlo (assembly GCF_035084215.1). Lineage (NCBI taxonomy): Eukaryota > Metazoa > Chordata > Chondrichthyes > Hexanchiformes > Hexanchidae > Heptranchias > Heptranchias perlo. Next base: position 59,649,874 of record NC_090333.1, read on the forward strand.
GATCTCCAGGCTCAACTTTTTCAAGGTCCTTATCAGTCAGCATTCTCCCAAACTTCAAGCTACATAAATGCCAACTCAGCCCAAATTCTGCTGTTCACATCCTGGCTGCATAATTCCACTTTCTCCCATCACCCGCCTTCACTGACCTCCACCCACTCCTCATGTTTTGAAATCATTATCATCCTCCTAGTTTTCAAATTCCTTCATGACCTTGCCTCACACTACCTTTGCAACCTCCTCCAGTTCCATGTCCCACCTCATCCTCTGGTCCTCCAATACTAGCTTTCTATGATGATCTCCTCCCTCGATGCAAGAGCCTTCAATCCTTTCCGCTTTACTCAATGGAACTCTTCCTAAACCATTCTGCCCTGCTACTTCCGTCCTCAACTTCAAATGACTCAAAACCTTTGACTACATTTTCAGCCACCTTCCCCAAATCCTCTTCTGCTCAGTGCCCGTTTCTTCTCTCTGAATGCAACTTGGGATGTTGAAGGTACCTAATGAATACAAGTATTTGTTGTAGGTCGGGGTTGTTTAAAATGAAACCAAATGACCATTTCTTATTTATAAAAATTCTTATGATCTCTGAAAACCAAAGTCTGAATTGAACGAAAAGAAAGGAAATTAAAGCCTCTTCTGTGAACTTCCAAGGATGGAAATTTAGAGTGTAAACAATTTTGATCAGAGCGGATGCAAATTTACCATACAAAAACATTTTGACCTGATAATCACAACCAGACATTGAAATGGGGAGAAAGCAAAACCACTTCTTGAGTATAAATACTAAGTGTACAAATTATGCTGCATTTCATTCTTTAACACTCAGTCTAATCACATGTCATAGCTACAGTGACACATCCTCTATTTATACCATGTACGTGGCTCAAACTAGCATGTGATACATGCTTGTTAGCTCATGTGGGTGGAAAACAAAATTCACTCCTTAGACCGCCAGCAGCTTTAAGGCTTTTAAAAATTGATTTCAAGTCACATTGGTGCTGACCCCCGTTACAATAACAATGCTACTCAAATGGCAGGAGTAGCTTTATTCACCTAATATATTAAAAGTCTTACACTGTATGCATGTCCTGTAAGCTTCACACTTACTTCCTACTACACTTCAGTGCATCTTCTGATTCACCATGAGTAATACCACAGGAGATCTACTTGCACTAATAAATACATTTTGAAAACATTTTAAATAACAATTTTAAATAAAAATGCTTAAAGACTACTTCTGCTCTGTCTTGCTTCCCTTTTCCCCACTCCCCAGCAAACTTTTACATTTACCACTTTTAACGTTGCATCATTTCTCACAAATATTTAGTACAAGTTACTTCTTTCTTTATTTTTAATAATTTATTCACATTTCTAGGTTTCTCCCCATTCTATCGTTTGTTTTTAACCTACGACCCTCTTAAATAATCCAATCCCTGATTGTCTGATAAGGCATTCCAGAGGCTGTTATTTTTAAAGCTAATCAAGAAGGCAGTACACCACCACCTTCTCAGGACAACTAGACGTGGACAATAAACGCTGGCCGTGCCAGCTATGCCCACATTCCGATAATGAAGAAAAAAAAACAGGTAACTGAACATTGAAGTTTACCTGGTTAAGTCAATGGAACAACTAGGGTAAAAATTTGAGCTGGCGTAATATGGGCAAGGAAAACTCCTGCTGATCACCACCTACCGTCCTCCCTCAGCTGATGAGTCAGTCCTCCTCCATGTTGAGCACTACTTGGAGGAAGCACTGAGGGTACCAAGAGCACAGAATTTACTCTGGGTGGGGGACTACAATGTCCATCACCAAATGTGGCTCGGTAGCACTACTACTCACTGAGCTGGCTGAGCCCTGAAGGACACAGCTGCCAGACTGGGCCTGCGGCAGGTGGTGACAGAACAAACACGGGGGAAAAAATTGACTTGACCTCGTCCTCATCAATCTACCTGTCACAGATGCATCTGTCCATGATAGTATTGGTAGGAGACCACCGCACAGTCCTTGTGGAGATGAAGTCCCATCTTCACACTGAGGACACTATCCAACGTCTTGTGTGGCACTACCACCGTGCTAAATGGGATCAATTCAGAACAGATCTAGCAGCTCAAAACTGGGCATCCATGAGGTGCTGCGGGCCATCAGCAGCAACAGAATTGTATTCCAGCACAATCTGTAACCTCATGGCCCGGCATATACCTCACTCTACCATTATCAACAAGCCAGGGGATCAACCCTGGTTCAATGAGGAGTGTAGAACATGCCAGGAGCAGCATCAGGCATACCTAAAAATGAGATGCCAACCTGGTGAAGCTACAACACAGAACTACATGCATGCTAAACAACTGAAGTAGCCTGCTATTCACAGAGCTAAGCAATCCCACAAAAAATGGATCAGATCAAAGCTTTGCAGTCCTGCCACATCCAGTCGTGAATGGTGGTGGACAATTAAACAACTAATGGGAGGAGGAGGCTCCGTGAACATTCCCATCCTCAATGATAGCAGAGCCAAGCATGTGAGTGCAAAAGACAAGGCTGAAGTATTTGCCTTCAGCCAGAAGTGTCAAGTGGATGATCCATCTCGGCCTCCTCTCGAATTCCAACCATCACAGAAGCCAGTCTTCAGCCAATTCGATTAATTTCACATGATATCAAGAAACAGCTCAGTGCACTGGATACAGGAAAGGCTATGGGCCCTGACAACATCCCGGCTGTAGTGCTGAAGACATGTGCTCCAGAACTAGCCACGCCTCTAGCCAAGCTGTTCCAGTACAGCTACAACACCGGCATCTACCTGACAATGTGGAAAATTGCCCAGGTATGTCCTGTCCACAAAAAGCAGGACAAATCCAATCCGGCCAATTACTGCCCCATCAGTCTACTCTCAATCATCAAAGTGACGGAAGGTGTTGTCGACAGTGCTATCAAGCAGCACTTACTCACCAATAACCAGTTTGGGTTCTGCCAGGACCACTCGGCTCTAGAGCTCATTACAGCCTTGGTCCAAACATGGACAAAAGAGCTGAATTCCAGAGGTGAGGTGAGAGTGACTGCCCTTGACATCAAGGCAGAAATTGACCGAGTGTGGCGCCAAGGAGCCCTAGTGAAATTGAAGTCAATGGGAATCAGGGGGAAAACTCTCCAGTGGTTGGAGTTATACCTAGCAGAAAGGAAGATGGTAGTGCTTGTTGGAGGCCAATCATCTCAGCCCCAGGACATTGCTGCAGGAGTTCCTCAAGGCAGCGTCCTAGGACCAACCATCTTCAGCTGCTTCATCAATGACCTTCCCTCCATCATAAGGTCAGAAATGGGGATGTTTGTTGATGATTGCATAGTGTTCAGTTCCATTCACAACCCCTCAGATAATGAAGCAGTCCATGCCCGCATGCAGCAAGACCTGGACAACATCCAGGCTTGGGCTCATAAATGGCAAGTAACATTTGCACCAGACAAGTGCCAGGCAATGACCACCTCCAACAAGAGAGAGTCCAACCACCTCCCCTTGACATTCAACGGCATTACCATCACCGAATCCCCCACCATCAACATCCTGGGGGTCACCACTGACCAGAAACTAAACTGGACCATCCACATAAATACTGTGGCTACAAGAGCAGGTCAGAGGCTGGGTATTCCGCAGCGAGTGACTCACCTCTTAACTCCCCAAAGCCTTTCCACCATCTACAAGGCACAAGTCAGGAGTGCCATGGAATACTCTCCACTTGCCTGGATGAATGCAGCTCCAAAAACACTCAAGAAGCTTGACACCATCCAGGATAAAGCAGTCCACTTGATTGGCACCCCATCCACCACCCTAAACACTCACTCCCTCCTCCATCACTGCACTGTAGCTGCAGTGTGTACCACCTAGAAGGACAAAGGCAGCAGGTGCATGGGAACATCACCACCTGCACATTCCCCTCCAAGACACACACCATCCTGACTTGGAAATCTATCCCTGTTCCTTCGTCGTCGTTGGGTCAAAATCCTAGAACTCCCTATCTAACAGGACTGTGGGAGAACCTTCACCACAGTTGGGCCGGATGGCCTGTTTCTGTGCTGTAGTTTTGATGTAACTTTTGTCTGTTTGAATTTGTCTGATCCTGAATTTGTGCTGCTGGTTTCACCAAATTCAAAAAGGACAATGCCTATTATTTTAAAGACCTCTATCAGATCACCCCTCAGCCTCTCTTTTCTAGAGAAAAGGGTCCCAAGCCTGTTCAGCCTTTCCTGATAAGGATATTCTCTCAGTTCTGGTATCATCCTTGTGAATCTTTTTTGCATCCTCTATATCCTTTCTATAATATGGAGACCCGAACTGTGCACAATACTCCAAGTGTGGTGTAACCAAGGTGCTAGACAAATTTAACATAACTTCTTCGCTTTTCAATTCTATCCCTCTAGAAATGAACCCCAGTGCCTGATTTGCTTTTTAAAAATTTTTTTTAAATGGACGTATTAACTGCGTTGCTACTTTTAGTGATTTATGTATCTGTACCCCTGGACCCCTTTGCTCCTCTATCCCATTTAGATTATCGAAGCAGTATGTGGTCTCATTCTTCCTACCAAATTGCACCACCTCACACTTATCCATAATGAAATTAATTTGCCAACTGCACGCCTGTTCTGCAAGTTTATTAATGTTCTCTTGCATTTTGACGCTTTCTTCCTTTGTATTAACTGCGCCCCCCAAGCGCCGTCTGCAAATTTTGAAGTTGTACTTCCAATTCCCAAATCCAAATCGTTAATGTAAATTGTGAACAGTGGTCCCAACAGTGATCCCTGTGGAACACCCCTTCCCACTTATTACCAGTCTGAGTAGCTACCCATACCTCCTCCTGTGTTTTCAGTTTTATTGCCAACTTGCTATCCATTTGGCTACCTGTCCCCTGACTCCACATGCTCTGACCGTAGTCATGAGTCTACTGTGCGGTACCTTATCGACGGCCTTTTGAAAATCCAAATATATTACATCTGCTGCAATAGCCTGGTCTACTCTTTCTGTTACTTCTTCAAAGAATTCAATTAGGTTGGTCAAGCATGACTTTCCCTTTTGAAATCCGTGCTGACTATTCTTTATTATATTTTCGTTCTCTAGATGTTTTTCTATTACATCTTTTGAGTAAAGTTTCCATTATCTTTCCTACCACAGACGTTAAATTAACTGGTCTATAGTTCCCTGGAATTTTTAAATATCGTAATACATTAGCTGTCCTCCAGTCTTCTGACACTATTCCCTTTCCTAATGATTTTTGATATACATGGAATAGTGCCTCTGCTATCTCCTCCCTAACTTCTTTTAATATTCACGGATGCAATCCATCCAGACCAGTTTATTGATTAGTTTATTATCTCCTCCATTTCTATCTTAAATGTTTTAATATCTTTTTCGATCTCCTTTCTAATGTCCTGCCCACCTTGTTAGTCTCCCTGGTAAATATGGAGGCAAAGTAACTATTCAACATTTCTGCCATTTCACTGTTGTTACCTGTGAGTTTATCGTGTGTAGCCCTTAGTGGCACATAGAGAACACACACGCTTACTAGTCTGGTTGCTGACTCCCCCGGACCATTCTGCTTTCTGATTAGAAATCAGGAGGATGTGAGAGCAAACCAACGCTGGACAGCAATGTGTGCAATTGAGAGGGAAAGAGAGGGTCTTCTACACCATTTACATTGAGAGAGTTGCACTTGTATTTGCACTGAATATATAAAAAAAACATCAGTACTGCAGCCTGGGAGACTGACCATATAGCGCATGACCAAGTGGGAACGGGCAAGTACAATCACAAAATTATTTCAATATATATGCAAGTAAAATTGACTAGTTTTACGCAAGGGACGAGGAACAGCATAAAAGTGAGAAGTCAGATACATCCATTCCACCTGAACTACTTTGCTGTTAGCTACCAGCTGCGTTTATTAAATCAAACAGCTGTTCGCACTCTCACAATCAGCAAGTACAAGCTGAAACCATGGCAACTTCCTCACCATGACTGCTCCTAATCATTGTGAAGTGTCAGCAGCACAAAAAATAACTTGCTGGTGCTAGTTATAGAACTCAAAACAGATGCAAACATCTCGTAAGCAAAACAGAACCAAATGTTCCTACAAAAGTCATGTCCTGATGATCAGTTACAAATGCAAACCCATTTTATCACTACATCCCCTTCCTAATAACTAAACCTATAGTACTGTGTTCCAATAACCAGCACATGCTCCATCCACTTTCTAAAGGCTAGTGCGCATACATTCCTTTACTCCATCCTGCATAACCAAACATCAACTGATGTCGCTATCCCAGATGACAGCAGTCCAAAGCCTTCTGGTCGACAACAAAATTCGACTGCACTAAACAAAAAACAAACACCACACCAGAGCAAAACTCCTTTAATTACATGTGCATTTCTAAATCAGCTATACTACACACAATTTATTTTTTGAATTTTCAACAAGTTTACTATATACAAGCCACATAAATGGAACGCTGCAGTGGTGTCCTCCAGGGGTTGGTGTTGAGATCACTGCTTTTTTTGATATATATTAATGGCCTGGACTTGGGTATACAGGGCATAATTTCAAAGTCTGCAGATGACAAAAAACTCAAATATAGTAAACAGTGAGAAGGGTAGCAACAGACTTCAGGAGGACAGACTGGTGAAATGGGCAGACACGTGGCAGATGAAATTTAACACAGAGAATTGTGAAGGGATTCATTTCGGTAGGAAGAATGAGGAGAGGCAATATAAATTAAATGGTACAATTTTAAAGGGGGTGCAGGAACAGAGAGATCTGGGGGTGTACTTAGACAAGTCTTTGAAGGTGGCAGGGCAAGTTAAGAAGGCTGTTAAAAAGGCATAAGGGATCCATGGCTTTATAAATAGAAGCATAGAGTACAAAAGCAAGGAAGTTACGCTAAACCTTTATGAAACACTGGTTAGGCCCCAGCTGGAGTATTGTGTCCAATTCTGGGCACCACACTTTAGGAAGGATGTCAAGGTCTTAGAGAGGGTGCAGAGGAGGTTTACTAGAATGGTACCAGGGATGAAAGACTTCAGTTACATGGAGAGACTAGAGAAACTGGGGTTGTTCTCCTTAGAGCAGAGAAAGTTAAGGGGAGATTGATAGAGGTGTTCAAAATCATGAAGGGTTTTGATAGATTAAGCAAGGAGAAACTGTTTGATAAAAGATGACATGAGGAAAAATATTTTTACGCAGCGAGTTACTTGGAATGCTCTGCCTGTAAGGTTGGTGGAAGCAGATTCAATTCTAACTTTCAAAAGGGAACTGGATAAATACTTGAAGTGGAAAAATTTGCAGGACTACTGGGAAAGAGCAGGGGAGTGGGACTACTTGGATAGCTCTTCCAAGTAGGACATATAAGGTAGCCAAACCTAGTGGGAGGATAGAAGATTGGGAATTCTTCAAAAGACAGCAAAAAGTAACTAAAGGATTGATTAAGAAAGGGAAGTTAGATTATGAAAAGAAATTAGCAAAAAATATAAAAACAGATAGCAAGAGTTTCTATAGTTATATAAAAAGAAAAAGGGTGGCTAAGGCAAACATAGGTCCCTTAGAGGATGAGACCGGGAAATTAATGGTGGGAAACATGGAGATGGCAAAAATGCTGAACAAATATTTTGTTTCAGTCTTTACAGTAGAGGACACTAAGAATATCCCAACACTGGACAAACAGGGGACTCTCGGGGGGGAGGAGCTAAATACGATTAAAATCACTCAGGAGATGGTACTCAGTAAAATAATGGGACTCAAGGCGGATAAATCCCCTGGACCTGATGGCTTCCATCCTAGGGTCTTGAGGGAAGTGGCAGTAGGGATTGTGGATGCTTTGGTGATAGTTTTCCAAAACTCCCTGGACTCAGGAGAGGTCCCGGCAGATTGGAAAACTGCTAATGTAACACCGTTATTTAAAAAGGGTAGTAGGCAGAAGGCTGGAAATTATAGGCCAGTTAGCTTAACATCTGTGGTGGGTAAAATTTTGGAGTCTATTATTAAGGAGACAGTAACGGAACATTTAGATAAGCATAATTTAATAGGACAAAGTCAGCATGGCTTTATGAGGGGGAAGTCATGTCTGACAAATTTGCTTGAGTTCTTCGAGGATATAACGTATAGGGTGGATAAAGGGGAACCAGTGGACATAGTGTATTTAGACTTCCAGAAGGCATTCGACAAGGTGCCACATAAAAGATTATTACTTAAGATAAAAAATCACGGGATTGGGGGTAATATTCTGGCATGGGTGGAGGATTGGTTATCGAACAGGAAGCAGAGAGTTGGGATAAATGGTTCATTTTCGGACTGGCAACCAGTAACCAGTGGTGTTCCACAGAGGTCGGTGCTGGGTCCCCAACTCTTTACAATCTATATTAACGATTTGGAGGAGGGGACCGAGTGCAACATATCAAAATTTGCAGATGATACAAAGATGGGAGGGAAAGTAGAGAGTGAGGAGGACATAAAAAACCTGCAAGGGGATATAGACAGGCTGGGTGAGTGGGCGGAGATTTGGCAGATGCAATATAATATTGGAAAATGTGAGGTTATGCACTTTGGCAGGAAAAATCAGAGAGCAAGTTATTTTCTTAATGGCGAGAGACTGGAAAGTACTGCAGTACAAAGGGATCTGGGGGTCCTAGTGCAAGAAAATCAAAAAGTTGGTATGCAGGTGCAGCAGGTGATCAAGAAAGCCAACGGAATGTTGGCTTTTATTGCTAGGGGGATAGAATATAAAAACAAGGAGGTATTGCTGCAGTTATATAAGGTATTGGTGAGACCGCACCTGGAATACTGCATACAGTTTTGGTCTCCATACTTAAGAAAAGACATACTTGCTCTCGAGGCAGTACAAAGAAGGTTCACTCGGTTAATCCCGGGGATGAGGGGGCGGACATATGAGGAGAGGTTGAGTAGATTGGGACTCTACTCATTGGAGTGAGAGGCGATCTTATTGAAACATATAAGATTGTGAAGGGTCTTGATCGGGTGGATGCAGTAAGGATGTTCCCAAAGATGGGTGAAACTAGAACTAGGGGGCATAATCTTAGAATAAGGGGCCACTCTTTCAAAACTGAGATGAGGAGAAACTTCTTCACTCAGAGGGTGGTGGGTCTGTGGAATTTGCTGCCCCAGGAAGCTGTGGAAGCTACATCATTAGATAAATTTAAAACAGAAATAGACAGTTTCCTAGAAGTAAAGGGAATTAGGGGTTATGGGGAGCGGGCAGGAAATTGGACATGAAGCTGAGTTCGGATCGGTCAATGCCCTGTGGGTGGCGGAGAGGGCCCAGGGGCTATGTGGCCGGGTCCTGCTCCGACTTCTTGTGTTCTTTAGATTTGTGGTTGGGATCAGATCAGCCATGATCTTATTGAATGGCGGAGCAGGCTCGAGGGGCCGATTGGCCTACTCCTGCTCCAATTTCTTATGTTCTTATGTTCTTATGTTCCAGAGGGCTGGCACAGGCATGATGGGCCAAATGGCCTTCTTCTGTGCTGTACCAGTCTATGATTCTATGTTACGTTGCAAAAGCCACATTTATTCCACAAGTGAAGTGAAAAGTGACCAATAGAAGTCACTTAAGTCTGATTTGTGCGAGTTACGTGGCCTTCAAGCTGCGCACAAATATAGCGTTCAACAACTTTGCATGCAGTATCATTGGTTTATTGCCCTTGTGTGGAAAAATACTGGTGGAAATAAAGATGTATTTGTATATGTACATTACAATAGAGTTGCAACTGATAGCAAAGACAACAGCACACAGAATTAAGGGGCATGTAACCACATGGATAGAGACGGTTGAAGGACTGAAAGCAAAGGGAAGTTTCTTGGACTGAAAAAGATGTGCTGAGTGGTGTTCCACAGGGGTTTATGTTGGAGCAGCTCTTATTTATTTACTACACAGGAACATGTGTAGGCCATTCAGTCCCTCGAGTCTGTTCCACCATTCTATCAGACTATGGCTAATCTGTACCACAACTCCATATATCTGCCTGTACTCCATATCCGTCTTGAAAATTTCAACTGACCCAGCATCCACAGTCTTTTGGTTGGGGGGGGGGGGGGGGGAAATGGACGTTGGCTCAGATTTCCACTATCCTGTGTAAAGAAGTGCTTCCTGTTTTCACTCCTAAATGGCCTAGCTCTAATTTAAAAATTTTGCCCCCTTATTCTGGATTATCCCACCAGTGAAAGTAGTTTCTCTGTACCCACCCTATTGAATCTCCATCATTTTAAAAGACCTTGGTTAGATTACCCCTCAACCCTCTAAACTAAAAAGAAGACAAACCAAGTTTATGCAACCTGTCCTAATAATTTGATCCTTTAAGCCCTGGTATCATACCGGTGAATCTGCACTGTACCCCTTCCAAGGCCAATATATCTTTCCTGAGGTTCGGTGCCCAAAACTAAATGCAGTACTCCAGATAGGGTCTGACCAAGGCTCTGTACAACAAATCATCACTTCCGAATTACAACCCCTTTGAGATAAAGGTCAACATTCCATTAGCCTTTTTGATTACTTTTTGTACCTGTGCACTTGCTTTTAGTGATGTGTGTACATGGACATCCAATTACCTTTGCTCCTCCACAGTTCCTAGTCTATCACCATTAAGAAAATATTGCAATTGGTCCTTCTCGGATCCAACGCTAACTCCATCTGCCACAGTTACGCCCACTCAACCTAGTCTGTTTACGTACCTCTAACTTCCTGCTCTCTCACACACACACACACACAGAAAAGCTGAGTACGTGGGAACACCACTAATCACATCCCGTCAATCTGAGAATGCTCCTTTTATCCCTACTCTCTGTCTCTTACAACCCAAACAATTACTAACCATCAATCATCCGGACTTAGGAATGGAGGGAATAATACTGAAATTTGCTGCTGATACCAAATTGAGATATGGGAAATTGGGACAAAGATTGTGAAAGACTGCAGGAGGAATTAGGCTAGCAAGATGGGTGCAATTTAATGAAGAGAAACTTGAAGTAATACATATAGGAAGCAACAAAGAACATACACCTTAAATAAGATATCAAATGGAGTAAAAGAAGCAAAAGATTTCGATGTGCAGATGCACGGGTAGGTAAAGGTTGAAGTCCAAGTAGACAAGGCTATAAAAAAGGGCAAACAATCCTTGATTTTATACCTGGAGCCATAGGATACATTGAGGAGCTTCCCGGCATGTCCATTTACATCAATTCTTATGATAAACTTTAGAATGCAAAAACAAAGAGGTACGGAATGATAAAAAGGACAATTGACCCATCAAGCCCACTACTTCCACGGACCATGCAGCAGCTCAATATCAGACTCCATCTCACCAATTTAACATTCTGATGGAAAGTAATACAAAGATTTTTCCTGGTCCTCAAAAGGCAAACAACCAAAACTTGGGGATATCAATCCATCACCACGTTTTTAATATTCTGCCATAGAAAGCCACAAGACAAAACTTGGAAACCCATATACTTTCAGAAAGCTCTATGATCAGTGCAAGTTTCTTGTACATAAAAGTGTGAAAATAAGGCACACCATCAGTCAACCATAAATACTGTACTGACTTGCCATATAATGGTGCAATTCTGTTCAATTCTGGCCTCAGGTGCCTGATTTTTAATTTTAAAAAATTACTCATTTTAAAAAATGAATCAAATTTTTGCTCTGGCTAAATGGTGTTTGTTATATGTGGGGTTGACTGTATTTGTATACAAGTTCATATTTTATATAAAAACTGGACAATTCTGGCTCCTTTTACCTCAACCAACAATAGTGGAAAAATAAAACTCCCATGCACACTTGGCAGTTGTACCGACTTCCCACTGTTGCGTCATGGTGATGCACATTAGCTGCTTATGAAAATGTAACCATGATTACAAATACTGGGTACAGTAGTATATTGATATGGTACTGGAGTAGCAAACCAAAAGATCATGTTTGAATCTCACCATGCCAAGTTGTGAAAGTGAATTCAATAAATCTGGTAATTTGCAGGAAAAAATGATCCTGAATGCTGCTGGATTGTCCTAAGAAAAAACTGGCTCATTAATATGTCACGGAAGGGAACCGGTCACTCCAGCAGTCCGGCCTACATACAACTCATGATTGACTCTTAAATGCCTAGCAAACCACTCATTTGTTTAAAAAAAACAATTGCTACAATCAAGGTGGTGGCCGGCTGCCTCTCTCTCAGGGCAACTAGGAATGGAAAATAAAACGGCCTTGCCGGCGTTGCCACATCTCAAGAACAAATAAAAACAAATGGGATGTTGCACTGTTTACACAAGAGCTGTATGTTCTTAGCAGAAATTCTATGTATACAGTTTGCTAAGCTACAGGATTTTAAAAAAAAGTGCTGCAGAGGGTCCGGGGGTGCTCAGCTTCCTGCAGATGACAATACAGACAGTAGGAATTTGTCAAAACTGAGGTTATGATGTGAACGCCCTTACCTCCATCGTCTTGTCTATGGAATGCATCTTCACGTTCCCACCAAGGGAGAGACCATCAATGCCAGATATGATCCGGGATAATCCGGCACATTCTTTATCTGCACTTCGCTGTTTTTTCAAGGACCTGTAAATATCACCTTCGAGCCACATGTGACCTTGCTTCCTGTAGACAAATCAAAGGGATCAAAATTGGTTCTCATTATTGTTCAGACCTTTACATTCAAATAAGTTAGAAGGAAAACTACATGATGCAGTTTACAGGTGTTTTGGTGTTATGTCCCAGGAGGTTAAATTGGTTGACCTGATCCGGGCACAAACCCACACATTCTAATTCCACGCAAACTACCAATTTTAACCATTGAGCAGTAGGGCGGCTCTTCTTCCTGGAGAAGCAATACAGCAGGAGCCGGGATTGGGGGGCGGGGAGGGGGGAGGAGTGCTCTCTCTCATTCTTGCAGTGACTCTTTCCAGATTTTGTCAATCTTAAAAGTTCGATAGCTAAAATTATTTGAGCATTTAATGTGGTGAAGAGAACATTGCCTCATTTTGTTAATGACTTAGTTCACACATTTCAACTGGGTCGTACAGATTTTTTAGTACCAGATGCAGTGTTTTTGAACTGTACCTTTTAAAAAAAAGTCCACCATTTTTGTATAGATAGAATAAAACTTCAAGATCATCAGTAACTTGGATGACAGTTGCAGCTGCCCAAATCACAAACTAGTTTGTTACTGGTCACTACCTTCAAGAACAAGGTGCAGAAAAGAGATAAAGATTTTGAGTGCTGCTGAAAGTCACAATGGCAACTTGGTTCAACTATTTTTAGCCTCCATTTGAAGCCACACAGGTCAAGTACAAATATTTCAAAAAAACACCCACAACATGGAAATAGGAAAGATCATTGTTCTAAAACAAAAGTCCAATGATTTGGAATAAAGATTTGTAAATGCAGCCCTCAAGGTCCAAACTTCAGTCAACAAAATTAGGGGCAGCAGAATTATGCGCTTATGCCTAGGGAATTCTGCTCAAAGTCCAGTATACTCAAAACAGATATGAGCAGTACTATTGGAGACTTCTCTACTTTTTTTAAAACTTTGATTTTTCATTATATTCCCTCAAGGATCCTCACCTAGTTCCTTTAGATGGGAAGGTGAGTAATTCAACCCACAAGCAATGCTACTTCAGTGGTACCACCACTCCATGGTCCACTAACATAGCACTTTGTACTAAAGTAAGGGTACCCAAGTGAAATTTGCATCTTGTAATCAGTAGTCTCTTCCCCTCCCCCATACACAGCCTTTTTCTAAAAAGAAAAAAAGTCAATATAAACTAACTCAATAAAAGATTTTAAAAATTTATCAGAAAAATGGGCACTTTTGTAATGAGATTTCCTATAAAAACTGGTTTACATAAGAGCTTTCAATGACTGCGTGCCCAACATATTGAATTTAAATAGATAGGCTGATAAAGATATTTTAAACTTGCCTCTGCTGCAACCTACATCACCTTTGTACTCACCCTGATTTTCAATTCCTTGGTGTCACGTGCAGTAGTATCGCATCTAATCACATATGGGCTTCTGACACGGTAAATTGTTGTGCATAAATTTTAATATAGTAAGACAACAGCATTGCCTCTAAATACACACACACACACACACAGCCATGCAGCTGGATAATGGGAACTTGATTACATTTTAAAAGGGGAGCTGTAGAGCAACTACTGCCTTTTTAAAATTGAGAAACCAAAGTAAAGGGCTACTATAGTTCAGGGTGGGGAAGGAAAAGGGGAAAGCAACATCGCCTTTATGACAACAGTTGGTCTACTGATCCAATAGTGAAATTTACCACGCTATACCCACACACACAAATCAGTGCATTATCATTTTTTTAAATTGTAAAATACTCATTTAGAGGCAATACTATTCTACACAATCAAGTTTTTTTTAAAAACTGAAAAAATGTCATGCTTAAAATGATGCATGTATAAAAAGAGTAGCTACAGTCTGCTAGTTGGAGGGGCATCTATATGTCATAACTTATTATGTTCAACCTCAACAGCAATCTGAAATCAGCATACCAGGAAAACAGCAGAGATTAGAAGGACAGACACTGGAGAAAAATTATTGCATTTTGAGTAAAAGCAGGACTCCAGTTAGAGGTTATATAGATATCACTTAGTTCTACTACCCTAAAACATACTTGTGAACTTAATTAAAACCTGGAATCATTATATTTAACGCACATTGAAATTAGCTGTTGCCTGAGAAATGTTCGCATAACTACTAACACTGACTGGCATTAACTATTTTGTACTTGAATCTTCAATGCACAAGATGCAAATTTTCTTACTGTGAAAACATCAGAGGCCTTTGCCAACTCAAGACCAACTAAAGTTCAGTTACAGCACAGGTTGAATATAAAATTAGAAAGACCACTTGGCTATACTCAGAGAATCTGCCCAAATCTTAAAATAGCTGCTAAACATGAGCTTTTTCACACATGAATTATACGCAGCGTGCTCAGAATTTTTGAACCATTTACAATGGAATTTTTCTGGCCTTTCCGAAGATCTCAATCAACTTCCCTTTGAACAAAAGGAAAACTGGAATGTGGACCAAACAGGAAATAACCAGTGTTCCTATGTGATTTTCCCTTTCAGTTTGAAACTCCTAGTGTTCCTTGGAACTTGTACAATTACCCATTTCCACTATGCAACATTATTTCTGTAGAATCGAGTGGAGTCATGTTGTCCCAAAATCAAACATGTTTACATATGCCACATTCTGCATTTGGTGCCAATTGTCTTAGGATGAACACCTGTGTCAAAGATTGCCCTAAATATCTCCACCCATGGAATTGTGGTTTGTTTATAGACCAGTTCCAATGCATACTGAACAAGTGTATATAAAATTTGGGAGACCTTACCAGCATTGCCCACATTTGGGGCAAAAAAAAAAATCACAGGCTAGGTCACTCCCCCTTCAACACTGCTACTCTCTCTTCCCTCCCCCTCAATGTTTCTTTGTGGCTCACACAAAAGTCCTATTGTCATTGCTGCTGCTGCTGCAAGCAAAGAGTGATTGAACGTGGCTGCATACTGTGAGCAGGAATTCTTGTGACATCAGCAGTTCTGCCTGCAATATAGCAGCAACATAACTCAGGCAGGGGATCTAATAAAGCACTGGGGGGAGGGGGGTAAAGGAAGAGAGAGGAAGAGTAGTAGAGTACCAACATGAACTGCAAAGCTGGGGGGGCGGGGGGAAGAGGGGAGGGAGAGAAAAGAAAGAAGAGAGTGACAATATGAACTGGAGAAAGGACAAGTGTATCAGCATGGACTGGGAAGCAGGATACTAGTACAAACTTGGGGAGGGATAAATGGAGGCTACCAGTATACAGTGGTACTGGGAGGGGGGGAGCGAGAGGAAGAAGAATGTCAACATGAACTACGAGGATTGGAGGAGGAAGAATTTGCCTTTTGGTGAATTGAGTGGGGTTTGACGGGGCTTAAGTGCTTCTAGGTACAGGAAGAGAGCAGATTAGAAGACACAGAATGACTGTTGAGATAGCTTTTGGGGGAGTGACGGTCTAGTTGGTCTGTTAAAAAGACAAATGTCAAAAGTACTCCAAAAATATACATTTTAAAATAAATTTAAGAACCTTCCTTTCACCAAGCAGAACTCCCAGGCCAAAGGCTTGTTCTCAGCCTATAGTAAATGATGTGTAATTAGCTGCTAGTATGTGAAGTGTGGATTATGGTAGCATGTCATCGTTCTTTCTTCTAACCGCACTTTTTAGAATAATAATTTTTTGATTTCACTTGTCAAAAAAAATTTCACGCAAGTAGCCAGGCTTCTAAAACATTCCATTAAAAATGATTTATAACATTGGTGGTTACACAGGATGAGAAAGTTCAAACATTAGTGCTTTTAAAAAAAAAGCAGGATGCATGTTATTTCAGTCCGAGGGAGGTTAGGTCATCAAGATTTATATGTGCTTACTTGCTGAAGCATGCCTCGGCTCACACTGTAATTTTCATACAACCCCTGGATTACGTGTAGCAGCATGGAATTTGGAAGCTGATAATTTTTAATTTTAAGTGTTCTTGGCTGCCAATCAAGTGATTTCTGCAGCAGATTGGAGCCACAGATTTCTTTTCACTGACCCTGTAATGTCCGATGTACCACTAAAAGCTTAGCATGATAATTAAGCACGTAACCAATGTTCTGGAATCGGACTATTGACAATACTATTGCAAATCTAGCTTTTATTTAATTTCAATCAAAAGGCTGGGCAGCTAAATCTTTTGTCACCATCACAAATAAAGTATCCCCCAGATAAATATACTTTATTCTTTCTTTCCCAAAAATCTTGATGTTATAGTACAATGGCATAGTTACAGTGCTCACTCAAAATCTCCCAGTAGCTGTCCCACTTAAAAAAAACAGATTTCACAAAGCATTATGTGAAGAGTTCATAAATCAGATCTAGGTGGTTAAATAGTTAATCCCTAAAGACAATGGATTTGTGATTTTCATGTCGGGGGGGGGGGGGGGGTGGAGTAGATGGAATTGAAATTACAAGATACAAAAAATAAATAGCAAAATCCCATGCAACAAAAATGCATTTGATTTATTGAGTCACCATAAACCAATGGTTTAACTGTAAATTAATGTAATTAGACAATGAGATCACCAAAATACTAGTGCAAATTCCAGATCCCACACATTAAAAAATATACTAACAGATTTAGTCACCATAAAACAGTGGCCCTGGTCATTTCCCTTCCTTAGTTCACTTGGATAGAACAGACTGGAGCCAAATTGCCTTTTAAATGGGATAGCTACTAAGCTTCGCAGTGAGCACTATATCAATGCCAGCTAATATTCTTTAATCCCAATCCAACACCAGTATCTCAAATTGTGTTCTCTCAGCCTACAATACTTAATATTGTGTAGCATCCCATCTGTTGTGGCACGTTGTGGACATAATGCACTAGAATTATAAAAAATATTGCAACCATGAGATTTTGATGATAGCATCTCTGCTAGGAGATTGAGTTTCATGGGTATTTCTTTAATGCCTAATTGCAATAATATTTTGGGGTACAGTATATGAGAAATTGAAGACATGACATATGGCAAGTGTAGTATCATTGCAAGCAACATGTGACTTTGGACCCATAGTTCCCAAAGCTGTCTAACATTGAGGATGTCCTCACTTCATGTCTGGCTCTGTTGTAGACTAACTGATAGAGATTGATTGCCATGATTAGTCAACAACTCTATTATCATTGCATCATGCGACTACCAGGATGGTAGTAGGCAAATTAGATGGGAATACCTATGTTCCTAAAAGGCAATTTGCATGTACTGGGGGGGGGGGGGGGGGAAAGAGTGTAGCAGGGTCACTTCTTTGTAGCTACATCACTGGAATGTGTGTATTACATAGCAATGTGTGTGTAGTATGGTCGAGGCAGAGGTACTCAAGCACTAAGTGAACAGGGTAGTCTTCCTCCAATAGCTTAACAAGAGGTGTACAAGATCCTTTGGATAAATATTGTACCAATTACAAGGAGCTCTTTTAAAAAAGCCACAAAGTACAAGCTTAGTCTTTTGTAAACTATACGTAATAAAGATCAACAAACACAAATATCACCACTAAGAAATCAACCTTCATATTATAAGACTTTTTAGTGGAGACACTTGTATTCTTGCAGTATATCCAGAGCATTACAGCAGAATTGAGATTTTAAACTTGATTTACTTTGGATTTTTATTTCTATTGCTTTAACTAAATTGTTTGCAGCATTTGGGAGACTCAGATTGGTTACATCATTTGCCTGTGGAAACTGCAGTCAGCAGGCTCGCAGCAAGCCTCAAGCTTCGGAATGCTGTGCTCTTCATATTCTGGAACTGGCATTTCTCAGATCCTTGTTGCGGTCTTCCAATGTAGTGGTTATGTGCCAAACTGGTAGAGTCTGCCAAACTGGTAGAGTCTGTTGGAAGAGAACTTGGAAATAAGTTACCCTTAGACCGTTTACATGTTTGTATGGATGTTAATGGTTTAAGCTTTGCAGTATTGCTGTTTGCTTTAATAAAGAAGTTTTATTTGTATATTTGAGATGATGTTATTGTGTTTTTTGTTTTCATTTCCTGCTGTAATTATTCTTCAAAATAGTCATTTTCTCTTGCGGGCTACTGATTTGACATTTATTAACTGCACATCATTTGCTTGAGCATGCCTAGTGATGGTGAAACAGCAGGCCGTTTATATGTAATGTACTGTTTAATCCTATGCTTAGCTTCATCCATGTAGAACACTTCACTGTCCATCCTGATGTTTGATATACACAACTATATCTGGTAAACTCAGGGTATAATGCTATTTAATTGCTAGGTTAACTGACAACTGTGTCTTTAATTTCCTTATCTGGAATTTCTTTTGAATACCTATTTGCTTGAACAAATGTTTTTAAAAAATGTATGTTTTTTGCATAGTTTATCATTTTAACATTGTGTTTCTTTGGGGGTGGGGAGGGGCAAAGAGGATCGAAGTTTTATTACTCATTTTGATAGAACCAAATCACATTACTCATCAGTAAATGAAGGAATGGATTGATAGTCATCTTTATCTACTACTTACTTTTGAATTTAATTAAGGGTTTGATATGATCAATTCAGTAAAAAGGTCCTGATCACAAATATATCATTCACAAACTTTTTCTAGATTTTTTTTTATTTTATAAAGGATAGTTTCCTTCATAAAATATTGTCTTGAAAAAAATACTAAAGCTGAGGTATCAGGTGAGCAAAAAGTACATTAAATGAGAAATATAATGAGTCAGGCAAATGAGAGATGAAATCACTCCAACCACAAGCATATAGTGCTTCACTTTGGCGCCAAATGGTCAAGATTCCTTTCTTTTCAGAATATGTAAAATTTGGCTTCCTCCCCAACATGATGATGTATATTCCTGCCAATTTGAAAAGCTCAGCACATACTAAACACGTGGCAGTGATACAGTCAAGCCACCTGTTTGGATCTCTGGCTTGCCAGCCAAGTCTCTCCCCTTTTCCTCCTCAAAAACCTTCCAGCCAAGCAGGATTAGCTATCATGAAGTAATCTCTTCCTCTTCCCAATTCTACTTATTTTCTCACTTCTTTCCCTGATCTGCACCTTCATTGGTCTTTAGGTAAAGGAAAACCAGATGAAGTGTATAGGAGTTAAAGTTTAACCACTGCTGAGGAAAGTAGGGAAACAGATTTATAACCGCTCAGAGGAATGTAAGCGACATTAAGCAGGTGACCTCCACCCCTTGCGTGGTATAACTCTGACACTCCCCTAGAAAGTCAAAACAGAGAAAAGGAGCAAGAAGTCACTAAAAACAAAACACAAATCAGTATTTTAATAGTTTAACACACAATTTTTAAGTTAAAGGGAGAGGCAGTGGTCTGGATCTAAACAAATGTTAAAGGTGACACTCCAACAGATCTAAAACGTATACAGGCAAGGATCAATTGTAGGTGCCACACATCTGAAATAAGGGAGGATTGGAACAATTTATCAACAGGCAGGCTGTCTTCTCTTTCCTCTTCCCCAACTCTGTGCAGAGTTCCCACCCACGCTACTTGTCTCTGTCCAGCTCTAATCCCTCTCTTCTTAATGACAGCTATATTACAAAAGATCACATACAACATACGTGTGGAGCTCTATGGGGACACAAGTCAGGAAGAGCGGACCTGAGCGGTGAATAAAAAGGAGCGGGGAGAGCGGACCTGAGCGGTGAATAAAAAGGAGCGGGGAGAGCGGACCTGAGCGGTGAATAAAAAGGAGCGGGGAGAGCGGACCTGAGCGATGAATAAAAAGGAGCGGGGAGAGCGGACCTGAGCGGTGAATAAAAAGGAGCGGGGAGAGCGGACCTGAGCGGTGAATAAAAAGGAGCGGGGAGAGCGGACCTGAGCGGTGAATAAAAAGGAGCGGGGAGAGCGGACCTGAGCGGTGAATAAAAAGGAGCGGGGAGAGCGGACCTGAGCGGTGAATAAAAAGGAGCGGGGAGAGCGGACCTGAGCGGTGAATAAAAAGGAGCGGGGAGAGCGGACCTGAGCGGTGAATAAAAAGGAGCGGGGAGAGCGGACCTGAGCGGTGAATAAAAAGGAGCGGGGAGAGCGGACCTGAGCGGTGAATAAAAAGGAGCGGGGAGAGCGGACCTGAGCGGTGAATAAAAAGGAGTGGGGAGAGCGGACCTGAGCGGTGAATAAAAAGGAGCGGGGAGAGCAGACCTGAGCGGTGAAATCAAAAAAAAAAATCAAGAAAAAGACAAAAAGTGATGTCACAGATGAGGGCAGAGGGTAAGTCAGTGTAAGTATTTTTAGTGGGTATTGTGTTTAGTGGTTAGTGTCTTTGGTGGTGGTTAGTGTTTTTAGTGGCGGTTAGTGTTTTTAGTGGCTAGTCTGTTAGTTAAAACGCCTTAAAACTAAACAAACACTAAGTTAAAAAGAGCAGAAAACTAGTTCAAAGTAGATAAATTAATTAGTTTAAAAAAACTACAAATTAACCAAGTCAATTAATTACATAAAAACTTTGATTAATTAAATGTACAAAACAAGGTTAGATAAGGAAGTAAGGACAGGTGGTGCGTCGATGTGGGAGTTGGTGGAGACCAGCGAGATCCTGAGCAACCACATCTGCAGTAGATGTCTACAACTTGAGGAACTTCGGCTCAGAGTTGTTGAGCTGGAGTGCGAGCTGCGGACATTGCGATGCATCAGGGAGGGGGAAGAGTTATCTGGACACTTTGATCCAGGAGGCAGTCACACCCCTTAGGTTAAGTAGTGGTTTAGATTTGTTCAGTGGTCAGGGACAAGAGGATGTGACTGAGAGTCAGGCAGGTATGGGGACCCAGGATGCAGTGATGGAGGAGCCTCAGCCTTTGACCTCGTCCAACAGGTACGAGGTACTTGCTACTTGCTACCTGTGTGGATGAGACCAAAAGGTTGCAGGGAGGATGGGCAATTTGACCACAGCACCATGGTACAATAGGCCATTCAAGTTGGGGGGGGGGGGGGGGCGGGAAAGGGGGTGAGTAAAAAGGAATGTGGTAGTGTTAGGGGATAGATACCGTTCTCTGCAGCTGCGACCGGGAGTCGCGAAGGCTGTGTTACCTGCCCGGTGCCAGGGTTAAGGATATCTCCTTGTGACTGGACAAGAACTTGGAACATGAGGAGAGGTATCCAGTTGTCATGGTCCACATAGGAACCAATGACATAGGTAGAACTAGGAATGAGGTTCTGCTGAGGGAATTTGAGGGGCTAGGGTCCAAATTAATAAGCAGAACCTCAAAAGGTAATAATTTCTGGGTTACTACCTGAGCCATGTGCAAATTGGCACAGGGTCAAACAGAGCTGAGAATTATATGTGTGGCTCAGAGTGGTGTGGGAAACAGGGGTTTCGATTCATTGGGCAATGGCACCAGTACTGGGAAAAGAGGGAGCTGTTCTGTCAGGACAGGGTCCATTTAAACCAGGCTGGGACCAGTATCCTGGTGAATCGAATAAATAGGGTGGTAGATTGGGCTTTAAACTAAATTAAAAAGGGGAAGGGGGTAGAAAGGGTACAAGGGTAAATTTATCAATCTAAAGAGAAAAGTCAAGGCCATAGCGCAGTGTAGCAATTAGATAAGCAGAGTGTGTCAGGAAGGGAGAGAGAGTTTAATGCTAATAGTGCTTCAATGAATAAAGTCAAATCAGGGAAAAATAGTAAAAAGTTAAAATTAAAGGCACTTTATCTGAATGCATGAAGCATTTGTAACAAGATAGATGAATTAATGGCACAAATAGAGAAAAATGGGTTTGATCTAGTAGCCATTACTGAGATGTGGTTGCAAGGTGACCAAAGTTGAGAACTAAATATTCCAGGGTACTTGACTTTTCGAAAAGACAGACAAAATGGAAAAGGACGGGGGGTAGCCCTGATAATAAAGGATGACATAAGGACAGTAGTGAGAAAGGATCTTGCTTGGAAGATCAGGAAGTAGATTCAGTATGGCTGGAACTAAGAAATAACAAGGGGCAGAAAACACTGGTGGGAGTATTCATAGGCACCCTAACAGTAGTTATACTGTTGGACAAAGTAGTAATCAAGAAAAAAGAGGAGCTTGTAACAAAGGTAATACAATAATTATGGGGACTTTAATCTTCATATAGACTGGGCAAATCAAATTGGCAAAAGTAGTTCGGAGGAAGAGTTCATGGAACGCATGCGAGACAGTTTCCTAGAACAATATGTCGTGGAACCAACAGGGAACAAGCTATTTTAGATCTTGTCTTGTGTAATGAGACAGGATTAATTAGTAATCTCATAAGGGATCCTCTGGGGCAGAGTTATCATAATATGTTAGAATTTCACAATGAGTTCGGGAGTGACGTACTTAAGTCTAAAACTAGAGTCTTAAACTTGAACAAAGCCAATTACAGAGGTACGAGGGGCAAGTTGGCTACAGTTGATTGGGAAATTAGATTAAAAGAAATGACGGTAGATAATCAATGGCAAACATTTTAAAAAATGTCATAATTCTCAAAGAATATACATACCATTGAAAAATAAAAACTATTTAGAAATAGTGGGGAACCAAGGGCCTAATGAGAGTGAGGAACTTAAAGTAATTAATATTAATGAAAAAGAAAAAGCACTGGAGAAATTAACGGAACTAAAAGCAGACAAATCCCCTGGACCTGATGGCCTACATCCTAGGGCTCTAAAAGAGGTGGCTGCAGAGATAGTGGATGGATTGGTTGTGATCTTCCAAAATTCCCTAGTTTCTAGAACGATCCCAGTGGATTGGAAGGTAACAAATGTAACACCACTATTAAAGAAAGAAGGGAGTGAGAAAACAGGGAACTACAGGCTAGTTAGCCTGACATCAGTAGTTGGGAAAATGCTGGAATCCATTATTAAGGACGTGGTAATGGGGCACTTAGAAAATCATAATATGATTAGGCAGAGTCAACATGGTTTTATGAAAGGGAAATTGTATTTGACAAATTTATTCGAGTTTTTTTTGAGGATATAACTAGCAGGGTAGATAATGGCGAACCAGTGGATGTAGTATATATGGATTTTCAAAAGGCATTCGATGAGGTGCCACACAAAAGGCTGTTACACAAGATAAGGGCTCATGGAGTTGAGGGTAATATATTAGCATGGATAGAGGATTGGTTAACAGACAGAAAACAGAAAGTAGGACTAAATAGGTTATTTTCAGTTTGGCAGGCTGTAACTAGTGGGGTGCCGCAAGGATCAGTGCTTGGGCCTCAACTATACAATCTGTATTAATGACTTAGATGAAGGGATCGAGTGTAATGTATCAAAGTTTGCTGACAATACAAAGCTAGGTGGGAAAGTAAGCTGTGAGGAGGACACAGTCTGCAAGGGGATAAAGACAGGTTAAGTGAGTGGGCAAGAAGATGGCAGATGGTGTATAATGTGGGGAAATGTGAGGTTATTCACTTTGGTAGGCAGAATAGAAAAACAGAATACTTTTTAAATGGTGAGAAACTATTAAATGTTGGTGTTCTAAGAGATTTGGCTGTCTTTGTACACAAAACACAAAGTTAACATGTAGGTACAGCAAGCAATTAGGAAGGCAAATGGTATGTTGGCCTTAATTGCAAGGGGGTTGGAATACAAGAATAAGGAAGTCTTGCTGCAGGGCTTTGGTGAGACCACATCTGGAGTACAGTGTACAGTTTTGTTCTCCTTACCTGAGGAAGGATATACTTGCCTTAGAGGCAGTGCAACAAAGGTTCACTAGATTGATTCCTGGGATGAGAGGGTTGTTCTATGAGGAAAGATTGAGTAGAATGGGCCTATACTCTCTGGAGTTTAGAAGGATGAGAGGTGATCTCATTGGAACATAAGATTCTGAGGGGGCTTGACAGGGTAGATGCAGAGAGGCTGTTCCCCCTGGCTGGAGAGTCTACAACTAGGGGGGCATAGTCTCAGGATAAGGGGTCAGCCATTTAGGACTAATATGAGGAGAAATTTCTTTAGTCACAGAGTTGTGAATCTTTGGAATTCCCTGCCCCAGAGGGCTGTGGATGCTCAGTCACTGAGTATATTAAAGGCGGAGATAGATAGATTTTTGGATTCTAGGGGAAATCAAGGGATATGGGGATCGGGCAGGAAAATAGAGTTGAGGTCACGATCTTATTGAATGGTGGAGTAGGCTTGAGGGACCTAATGGCCTACTCCTGCTCCTAAGAGTTGGGCTAAGAGTTGCATCCCAGAAGGTGATTGATTTAGACAGAAAAAAAGCAGCAGACATTGGCAATTTACTTATTTGGAGAGGCATTCTTTACCACCTTTGCCTTGATGTTTAAGCATTTCTTATGTTCTTAAGTCTTGCACTAACAATTATTACTTCCACGGATGTTAGACTAGTTTCAGAGCACGGGTGAAGTCTCATTCCGACATCTGAACACCTCTCAGTACAAGAGCAAGAGGGGGCACGTTATGAAGGTAATTGGAGCAAATCAAGTGAGGAAAGCCTTGGGGGTGGGGGGGAGGAATGGGTTTAGATGCAAATAAATGAGGCTGCAAATGGAACCAATGGGGAGGGCAGAATTTGAAGCAAACAGGAAAGATCACAAGGCAATGGAATATGCAAGAATGAATATTGAGTCAAAATTGTGGTTAGTTCACAATGGATTAAATCCCTTTTAAAATGCTCCCCTTCACTGTGCCAGCTAAGAGTTGTATCCCAGGAGGTGATTGATTTAGACAGAAAAAAAGCAGCAGACATTGGCAATTGACTTATTTGGAAAGGCATTCTTTACCACCTTTGCCTTGATGTTTAAATATAGGCAAGTAATATGCAGGAGAATCACCTGCAATATTTAAACTATGCTCTGTTGAAGGAAATGAATACCAGTGCAAATAAGAAAATGCTCTCACCAATTCAAAAGAAGATATTTGATTGTGCACCATGAAATGTGGCTATACATCAGGCCATTCTCTCGTGGACAAATAAATTGTAGCAGAAACAAATCAGATTACACATACTCTTTGTTGATTCAATGTGCCATTGTGACTGAACAACATTGCACACTCAAACCAATGTTAAGCAATGTAGTCTCCACCAGCAAAATAAAATTCACCTCCAAATGTAGGTCAGACACAAATGTTAAGCAACAAACTCAACTTGTTTTTAAAAATGCCAAAACCAAGGACCCAGACTATTTGTATACAGTATTTAGGGTAAGTGAGAGGTTGTTTGTTTCCTAAATTGCAAGAAAGCAGGATGAAGATAGAGTTGACAGTGAAGGGGATAAAAATAATGAACCTTGTAAAGGAGTACATGGAGATATTCAAAATCTTCCAGAGCTCAAACCAATAAAATGTGCTAAACAAAAATCAAGCCAAACAGGAACATATTTCCAGGTTCTTTCCAACCAAATTTACCACTGATACAATGGTCACTGTCAAACGGTCTGAAAAATGACAGATCAAGAATATTAAGTGTTACCCTGAAAACTGGCTAACCACCAGGTTTTCAATCTTAATGATGTCAAGCCCAGAGCATAGAGGGCACAAGGAAATGCAGCTTGCCGACTGCAATTTTCATAGTTTAAGAAATTTCCCCAAACTGTACCTGAAAACAGAAAGGTAAGGTACTAGCATCAATAGATTTAAAACCTCAATTCTGGTATTATGGACAATTACGGAGAACACAGTGGAACTTAGTAATTCAGGTAGTCAATTGTAAAAACAGTACGTACAATTTACCTTAATATTTAAATATGTGGGTGTAATTTATTAAAAAGCAACTTCATGTGCAATATTTAAATGTAAAGATTATAAATAATTATAGAGAAAGAAGTGGGAACAAGTCAACATAAGGAAATGGCTCAGCCATCCAAAATAAATACATGTGCACCTACGTCACTGCCTCAATAACACAGACAAAGCATGACATGTAGAGGGAAGTGCCAGGAATCGCTTCTTACTTTAAAAGTAAGGTCATAGGTTATCTGTCTTTTTTTTTGGAATTCCACAAATCTTTTTACAAGCCTCCCCATTTCAGTGCAGTTGCATAGCCCAAGGGGAACACATTGCAAGGTGTATGGCTTTTTTGTCAGTACCAGACCATATGGTGTCATTAAACATCCAGCTGGAAAATTAACTTGAAAGGATCATTTCTTAAACCACTCTAGATATTAATTTTCTGATTTTTTTTTCCAGTGCATACTACAGTGTAATAAACAATGAATAAGCATTTGTATAGAAAATCCCCAGACATTATATTAGTCGTTGTTGCAAAAATGAACAAATGTTACCAGTTTCCCATTAATGTGTGATGCCATTTAATAACCAAGCCAAAACCGATATCACAAATCACACCTGCATTCCATAGCATGTTCCATGCTAACCTTTTGTGCTGGAGATATTTATTAAAACATAGCCAATACTCAAAATTAAAATACAAAACGAGATACCATCCAGTCTGCAAAGATAAGGTCACTATATCAATATAAAAAAGCAACCACATTACAAGGAGACCCTCTTAACCTACTTGACCCAGTTTATTCCTGCCAATGAAATGGTTGAGTCCAGGGCTTCATTGCAAAACCTTTTAAATACAGTTTAATAAAAAAGATCCCCTAAATAAAGTGCCAGGGGCATTTAAAGGGACCTAAGTACATTCATTCCTAGCACTTAACATCATAATTTCCTTTTACTTTTAACTAGTAAACACTGAGTTCAAGATGGAAACTAAAATCCACTATGCAGAACAACTGTTACATGCTCAAGTTTACTCTCTTACCTATGAAGTTTTGCTGCATCATAAATTTATGATCTGGACTTCTTACAGAAGATCAAGAAAAGGTCATGCAATCTCAATGTCATGATAAAAGTACCCGAGTTCAGCTCATCTAAAAACGTTGAGTGCGCTTGGAAGGAAACAGCAGCTATGTTAAGATGAATAATGTTCGGGAGTTGGGGGGTGGTGGGCAAGAGGAATTGGGGTTTGGGGTGAAGTGCTCAGGGGATTGGTGTTGGGATTTCTAATGTTTCTCTTTTAGATTAACAACTTGGGTTCAGAAACAATGCAAACTGGTGAAGTTTACAGAGGAAACCAAACTTGGGAGGGATGCTGAATCTGGAGGCACCAGCCAGAGACCTACAAAATGAGTTAGATAAAATATCAAAATGGGTAGAACAATGGTACATAAGATTTAATACAAACAAATGGCATTTGTTACTTGAATGTCAAAGTGGGAAAGGGTGGATTTGAAAGAATTCTAGGGGTATTATTAAACTTAGTGTTTAAAATGTCCAATCACTGCTGAGCAGAGAACAAAGCAAATTGAATGCTGCACTATATAGAAAAGCACAAGTTATTAACTTATCTGCCATTATTAACCATTCTGCACCAGCAATGTCCACAATAAGGTGAATGAACAGTTAATCTAGGATTTTTTTTAAAGTGGTCTTGGCTGAGGGAGGAATGTTGGCCAGGACTGCTTGGTTGAGTAATGATAGCCTCAAAGTCCAACTGAAGCACTCGAACAGGCAGATGGATCTCAGTTCATCATGATGCCTCCAACAATGCAAGACTCTCTCGGTATTGCACTACTACTTAAATAAGAAATGGGCCATGCCCAAAAGTAGCTAGAACCACCAGTTTCCCTATCAAGGCCAACTGTCTGGCTTGTCAGTCTCCCTCCTCCCAAACTGTGCTAGGAAGCCATATAAAGTCTAAAAATATCAGTTTTCGACTGCTGCAAGATTCGTTCTTAGTACTGTCGCATACTTGAACAACTCAAACGAGTTTATGTTAAGAAAGTGGAACACACAAAGAGAAGCAAGTGTTTTTTTACATTAGTACAACCCCTTTCAATTACCTTCACCTTCAAAGACTATGGACTTCCTTATGTGCTTGGCAAATAAAAATAACGTTGGCAAATAAAAAGAGCAATTTACAGCTAAATGCATCACTGCTTTACTTACATAAAAAGTCACAAGCAGCTGTTTCTCTCCCCAGGCATCAAGATAGAATCATAGAATCATAGAAGTTTACAACATGGAAACAGGCCCTTCGGCCCAACATGTCCATGTCGTCCAGTTTATACCACTAAGCTAGTCCCAATTGCCTGCACTTGGCCCATATCCCTCTATACCCATCTTACCCATGTAACTGTCCAAATGATTTTTAAAAGACAAAATTGTACCCGCCTCTACTACTGCCTCTGGCAGCTCGTTCCAGACACTCACCACCCTTTGAGTGAAAAAATTGCCCCTCTGGACCCTTTTGTATCTCTCCCCTCACCTTAAATCTATGCCCCCTCGTTATAGACTCCTCTACCTTTGGGAAAAGATTCTGACTATCGACCTTATCTATGCCCCTCATTATTTTATAGACTTCTATAAGATCACCCCTAAACCTCCTACTCTCCAGGGAAAAAAGTCTCAGTCTATCCAACCTCTCCCTATAAGTCAAACCATCAAGTCCCGGTAGCATCCTAGTAAATCTTTTCTGCACTCTTTCTAGTTTAATAATATCCTTTCTATAATAGGGTGACCAGAACTGTACACAGTATTCCAAGTGTGGCCTAACTAATGTCTTGTACAACTTCAACAAGACATCCCAACTCCTGTATTCAATGTTCTGACCAATGAAACCAAGCATGCTGAATGCCTTCTTCACCACCCTATCCACCTGTGACTCCACTTTCAAGGAGCTATGAACCTGTACTCCTAGATCTCTTTGTTCTATAACTCTCCCCAACGCCCTACCATTAACGGAGTAGGTCCTGGCCCGATTCGATCTACCAAAATGCATCACCTCACATTTATCTAAATTAAACTCCATCTGCCATTCATCGGCCCACTGGCCCAATTTATCAAGATCCCGTTGCAATCCTAGATAACCTTCTTCACTGTCCACAATGCCACCAATCTTGGTGTCATCTGCAAACTTACTAACCATGCCTCCTAAATTCTCATCCAAATCATTAATATAAATAACAAATAACAGCGGACCCAGCACCGATCCCTGAGGCACACCACTGGTTACAGGCCTCCAGTTTGAAAAACAACCCTCTGTCTTCTGTCGTCAAGCCAATTTTGTATCCAATTGGCTACCTCACCTTGGATCCCGTGAGATTTAACCTTATGTAACAACCCTTGTCAAAGGCTTTGCTAAAGTCCATGTAGACCACGTCTACTGCACAGCCCTCATCTATCTTCTTGGTTACCCCTTCAAAAAATTCAATCAAATTCGTGAGACATGATTTTCCTCTCACAAAACCATGCTGACTGTTCCTAATTAGTCCCTGCCTCTCCAAATGCCTGTAGATCCTGTCTCTCAGAATACCCTCTAACAACTTACCCACTACAGATGTCAGGCTCACCGGTCTGTAGTTCCCAGGCTTTTCCCTGCCGCCCTTCTTAAACAAAGGCACAACATTTGCTACCCTCCAATCTTCAGGCACCTCACCTGTAGCTGTCGATGATTCAAATATCTCTGCTAGGGGACCCGCAATTTCCTCCCTAACCTCCCATAACGTCCTGGGATACATTTCATCAGGTCCCGGAGATTTATCTACCTTGATGCGCGTTAAGACTTCCAGCACCTCCCTCTCTGTAATATGTACACTCCTCAAGACATCACTATTTATTTCCCCAAGTTCCCTAACATCCATGCCTTTCTCAACCGTAAATACCGATGTGAAATATTCATTTAGGATCTCACCCATCTCTTGTGGTTCCGCACATAGATGACCTTGTTGATCCTTAAGAGGCCCTACTCTCTCCCTAGTTACTCTTTTGCCCTTTATGTATTTGTAGAAGCTCTTTGGATTCTCCTTTGCCTTATCTGCCAAAGCAATCTCATGTCCCCTTTTTGCCCTCCTGATTTCTCTCTTAACTCTACTCCGGCAATCACTATACTCTTCAAGGGATCCACTTGATCCCAGCTGCCTATGCATGTCATATGCCTCCTTCTTCTTTTTGACTAGGGCCTCAATCTCCTGAGTCATCCAAGGTTCCCTACTTCTACCAGCCTTGCCCGTCACTTTATAAGGAATGTGCTTACCCTGAACCCTGGTTAACACACTTTTGAAAGCCTCCCACTTACCAGACGTCCCTTTGCCTGCCAACAGACTCTCCCAATCAACTTCTGAAAGTTCCTGTCTAATACCATCAAAATTGGCCTTTCCCCAATTTAGAATTTTAACTTTTGGGCCAGACCTATCATTCTCCATAGCTATCTTAAAACTAATGGAATTATGATCATGGTCCCAAAGTGATCCCTCACTAACACTTCTGTCACCTGCCCTTCCTTATTTCCCAAGAGGAGGTCAAGTTTTGCCTCCTCTCTAGTCGGGCCATCCACATACTGAATGAGAAATTCCTCCTGAATACACTCAACAAATTTCTCTCCATCCAAGCCCCTAATGCTATGGCTGTCCCAGTCAATGTTGGGAAAGTTAAAGTCCCCTACTATTACCACCCTATTTTTCTTGCAGCTGTCTGTAATCTCCTTACATATTTGCTCCTCAATTTCCCGTTGACTATTTGGGGGTCTATAGTACAATCCTATCAAAGTGATCGCTCCCTTCTTATTTTTCAGTTCTACCCATATAGACTCAGTGGGCGAACCCTCGGATATATCCCCTCTCACTACTGCCGTGATGTTCTCCCTAATCAAGAACGCAACTCCCCCTCCTCTCTTACCTCCTGCTCTATCTTTCCTATAGCATCTGTACCCTGGAACATTGTCCTGCCAGTCCTGCCCCTCCCTTAGCCATGTTTCAGTAATAGCTATAACATCCCAGTCCCATGTACCCATCCATGCCCTGAGTTCATCTGCCTTGCCCATCAGACTTCTTGCATTGAAATAAATGCAGTTTAATCTAGACTTCCCTTGGTCTTTGCCCTGCTTTCTCAGACCATCTGTCCGGTCATGTTCTGTACACTCTCCATTACTGCCTTTTGTTTCTGTCACCACTTTACTTCCCACTGACTTCCTGCATCGGTTCCCATCCCCCTGCCACATTAGTTTAAACCCTCCCCAACAGCACTAGCAAACACTCCCCCCAGGACATTGGTTCCAGTCCTGCCCAGATGCAGACCGTCCAATTTGTACTGGTCCCACCTCCCCCAGAACCGGTTCCAATGGCCCAGGAATTTGAATCCCTCCCTCTTGCACCATCTCTCAAGCCACGTATTCATCCTAGCTATCCTGTCATTCCTACTCTGACTAGCCCATGGCACTGGTTGCAATCCTGAGATTACTACCTTTGAGGTCCTACTTTTTAGTTTAACTCCTAACTCCCTAACACCTTTTGCAATTTTTCAAATTTACCAGGCTGTTGGTCAACGACTCACTGGTTAGGCAAATTAGTGTAAAAGCTCAACTACAACCAATAATATCGATTTGCTCAGAAAGTCTGCCTTAAACAAAACACCTGACAAACTGAAAATACAATGCCAATGTCCTTTCAGCAGCTTCACTCGAAAGAGAAAACAATCACTAATGCAGGACACCCAAAGAAACATTAATGCCTTTGATATTAAACATTTTAAGATGCATTAAAAAAGGTATAAAAGGTGGCAAGATTTTTTTCTATAAAAATGATAATTTCTGCAAGAACAAACTAATTGGGATTTACTTTCCTCACTCAAAGCAACGTAATTGGTGAAAACCACTCAAGACTGTTACCAAACTTCAATCTCCAACAAGTGCAGAAGGAGAAGACTCCACGGCCATCCAAGGTTTGGTGTGGCCAAGTGCATCAAAAGATCTGGAGAAGCTGAATAGCAATCTTGAACATGATTTAACAGTTGCACAAGAGATACGTTTATCCAGTGCATGGCACCTGCAAAGTTCCTGCTTTAGAGAAAGCAGTACAGCACAAGCCAGCCATTTCAACACCATACATACTATACTTTGGAGTTAGAACAAATCTGCACAAGGATGACCATGAACAACAAATTCCAAACCATCCAAGCCAAACATTTCCAATAAAAGTATAGCTGAAAATTATTCTACACAATATTTTGCTTCAGCATTAGACAGGAATTACATTTGTATCTTGAAGTTGTAACAATCCACAGTAAAAAAAAATCCTTAGCAAGTTTGTAGCAAAATTCAGTGCTTTTCTTGGACTGGTTGCTGTCTTCAGAGCAGTGAGAAAAAGTGCTCTCTCAATCCATAGAACAATACTTTCTGCATTGCTACATAAAATATTTTCAATTACAAGATAAACTCATCACTTACTCCTCCAAGAAGTGCTGCTGTGGACCTATTATCGATCCTGGTCGACATATCCTAATCCATCCTATGGCTTCTGCTGCAGTGAATCTGTAGTGTTTCATTATGTAACAGGCTATTAATGTGCCTGTTCTTCCTAAGCCAGCTGAAATGAAGCAAGATTGGTTATGTGTTTACATAATTACATCAGCTTTTATCGCTCAAATAAATAATTCTACCAACAGTTATTATTTGGGAGAAAAATCTAGAGAGTAAATTAGGATTGATTTAAATCAAATTATACTAAATTTGATTTTGAATTAATGCACCTTATCATGAAACTCAGCTGAGGAGTTAATATAGTTGGCCACATTACAATGTAACACCATCAAGTATGTGTCATGGCTACAGCTCCACCATGTGAGAAACAGCATGCTATTATTAAATGAACAGTATTTTTTGCAAAATTTCTCACAAATGCATAGGAATGTTTTTAAAAAGTACTCTGAAGGTTGGGGAACAACTTAGGAAACTACTTGAATCCTAGGTTGTTTGAGGTTTTGGTATGGCATTGTTTGGAACTAATCATTATGTACTTCCAGGCCATCCAAGGTTTGGTGTGGCCATTTTTACCAACTTGACCAAATATAGTACATCATAAAGCCTTTTACACAATTTTATAAGGCACATAGGTAGTGATCTCAGGATTACGACCAGTGCCACGTGCTAGTGAGTATAGGAACAGGAGAATAGGCAGGATGAATGCGTGGCTGCAGGGATGGTGTAGGAGGGAGGGATTTAGATTCCTGGGACATTGGGACCGGTTCTGGGGAAGGTGGGACCTGTACAAGCGGGACGGGTTACACCCGAGCAGGACTAGGACCAATGTCCTCGCTGGGGTGTTTGCTAGTGCTGTTGGGGAAGGTTTAAATTAGAGTGGCAGGGGGATGGGAACCTGAGCGGGGAGTCAGAAGGGAATAAAGTTGAGAGCAGCAAAAGAGGGGAAGACCCAGGGGAAATCTACAATACAAATAGTACAAACAGTTGTACAAGAGCAAGTGAAAGGGAAAAGCATAGAGCAGCGGAAAGAAAGTGTACTTTAGGCACGACAGATAAAGTAAAAACTAGAAGGCGTAAGGCGATTAACCCAGCATCAAAGCTGAAGGTCAGGCTAGGGTGTGTGGCCCAACTAAGAGTTCTATATACAAATGCACGGAGTATAAGGAATAAATTAAATGAACTACAGGTTCAAATTCAAATTGGAGGGTATGACATGATAGCTATTACTGAGACTTGGCTGCAGGATGGTCAGGATTGGAAACTAAACATACCAGGTTATAAGGTCTACAGGAGAGATAGGGAAAATGGAAGAGGGGGAGGAGTAGCCTTAATGATTAGAGATGAAATCACTTCAATGATAAAGGGGGATATAACGAGAGGTAAGCAGCCAACAGAGACCTTATGGGTTGAATTGAGAAATAGGAAAGGATCTAAGACTATAGTGGGAGTTGTACATAGGAGCCCTGGCAGCAGCTCTGAAGTGCTAGATTGTATAAATGCAGAGATTAGACAAGCGTGTAAGAAAGGCATAGTGGTCTTAATGGGGGACTCTAACCTTCACATAGAATGGGAAAAGCAGACTAGCAACTGTCAGAAAGGTAGTGAATTTCTTGAGTGTGTCCGGGATAGTTTTCTACAGCAGTATGTCCTAGAGGCAACAAGGGGGCAAGCCATACTAGATTTAGTAATGAGTAATGAGCTAGATTTAGTTAACGGCTTAACTGTGCGAGAACATCTATCCAATAATGCTCATAACATGATCGAGTTCAATGTAGTGTTTGAAAGGGGAAAAAGTGAATCAGCTGCTAAGATTCTAGACTTGGGCAAGGCCGACTTCAATGGGATGAGACAGACACTGTCCACAGTAAACTGGACAAATCTGTTAATGGGTAAAACGACTGATGATCAGTGGGAAATGTTAAAAGAAACATTTAACGTGATACAGAATCGGTTTATACCCCTGAGGGGCAAGAACTCTACTTGCCAAAAAAAACAGCCATGGACAACTAAAGAGGTAAGGGACAGTATAAGACACAAGGAAAGGGCATACAAAAAGGCAAAAAATGGCACAGATCCTGGCGAATGGGAAAGATACAAAGATCAACAAAGGGTCACAAAACAGATAGTAAGGGCTACAAAAAGAGAGGATGAAAAGAAACTCGCAAGGGATATCAAAACCAATACGAAGAACTTTTATAGTTATATTAGGAAAAAGAGGGTGGTCAGGAGCAGTGTTGGCCCCTTAAAAACTGAAAGTGGGGATATTGTCATTGACAATGGGGAAATGGCGGACATGTTGAACAATTACTTTGCGTCAGTATTTACAGTCGAAAAAGAGGATAGCATGCCGGAAATCCCAAGAAAACTTATACTGAATCGGGGACAGGGATTCGATAAAATTAACATAAGTAAAGCAACAGTAATGAAGAAAATAAGAGCACTAAAGAGTGACAAATCCCCAGGACCAGATGGTTTCCATCCCAGGGTTTTAAAGGAAGTAGGTGAGCACATTGCGGATGCCCTAACTATAATCTTTCAAAGTTCTCTAGATTCAGAAACTGTCCCTCTAGATTGGAAAATTGCACATATCACTCCGCTTTTTAAGAAAGGAGAGGGAAACCGGGGAATTATAGACCAGTTGGCCTAACATCTGTTGTGGGGAAAATGCTGGAGTCTATAATTAAGGATAGGGTGACTGAACACCTCGAGAATTTTCAGTTAATCAGAGAGAGCCAGCATGGATTTGTGAAAGATAAGTCGTGCCTGACAAACCTGATTACATTTTTTGAAGAAGTGACTAAAGTAGTGGACAGGGGAATGTCAATGGATGTTATTCATATGGACTTCCAGAAGGCATTTGATAAGGTCTCACATAAGAGACTGTTAGCTAAGATAGAAGCCCATGGAATCGAGGGAAAAGTACGAACTTGGTTTGGAAGTTGGCTGAGCAAAAGGCGACAGAGAGTAGGGATAATGGGAAAGTACTCACATTGGCAGGATGTGACAAGTGGAGTCCCGCAGGGATCTGTCTTGGGGCCTCAATTATTCACAATATTTATTAACAACTTAGATGAAGGCATAGAAAGTCTCATATCTAAGTTTGCTGATGACACAAAGATTGGTGGCATTGTAAGCAGTGTAGATGAAAACATAAAATTACAAAGTGATATTGATAGATTAGGTGAATGGGCAAAACTGTGGCAAATGGAATTCAATGTAGACAAATGTGAGGTCATCCACTTTGGATCAAAAAAGGATAGATCAGGGTACTTTCTAAATGGTAAAAAGTTAAAAACTGTGGATGTACAAAGGGACTTAGGGGTTCAGGCACATAGATCATTGAAGTGTCATGAACAGGTGCAGAAAATAATCAAGGCGGCAAATGGAATGTTGGCCTTTATATCTAGAGGACTAGAGTACAAGGGGGCAGAAGTTATGCTGCAGCTATACAAAACCCTGGTTAGACCGCACCTGGAGTACTGTGAGCAGTTCTGGGCACCGCACCTTCGGAAGGACATATTGGCCTTGGAGGGAGTGCAGCGTAGGTTTACTAGAATGATACCCGGACTTCAAGGGTTAAGTTACGAGGAGAGATTACACAAATTGGGCTTGTATTCTCTGGAGTTTCGAAGGTTATGGGGTGATCTGATCGAAGTTTATAAGACATTAAGGGGAACAGATAGGGTGGATAGAGAGAAACTATTTCTGCTGGTTGGGGATTTTAGGAGTAGGGGGCACAGTCTAAAAATTAGAGCCAGACCTTTCAGGAGTGAGATTAAAAAACATTTCTACACACAAAGGGTTGTAGAAGTTTGGAACTCTCTTCCGCAAACGGCAATTGATACTAGCTCAATTGCTAAATTTAAATCTGAGATAGATAGCTTTTTGGCAACCAAAGGTATTAAGGGATATGGGCCAACGGCAGGTATATGGAGTTAGATCACAGATCAGCCATGATCTTATCAAATGGCAGAGCAGGCACGAGGGGCTGAATGGCCTACTCCTGTTCCTATGTTCCTATGTTGCTACAATATTTATTTTAATGTCCGTTTCTCAATTGAAGCTATTACATAGTCACTGTTAGTAACTGGAGCTTAAAATTTCAGTTCAACTACAAAATATTCACTTTTGTTCAAATTTATGACTGTATTTGTTTGCATTACAAGTTTAGCACCTGCACATAGCAGTTCTGGCTTTGCACCAATGCTAAACAAATGCTTGCAATTTCCATGGGTTTCTCGCTCTCCTCTCCTGCCCATAATCTTCTCCCCATTTATGCCATTTCTCCAGAGTTTCTGCCAAAGTTACAGCAGGAGATTGGGGGAGCCATGTGGAAATTCTTCCCCATGTAGTGTAGGCCTGGTGTTAAGACCCAAATAGGGCCCATCAAATCTGCCCCACACTCATGATGGCTGCAGCATCAGGACGAGACACTTCCTTCCTCCTTCCCGCTCACAGCCATGCAATTTCCTGGGAGAGGCAAAAAACCCCAGAGCCAATAAGGAAAAAAATACTCTGGAAAATTCCTCTCTGACCCCTCAGGCGATCAAAACCAGTCCAGAAGATCACATGGACCATGTTAATACTTCAGTGAACAAAAAATAGGAAACAAAAATAAAACTAAGTATTTGAGACAAATAATTTGGGTACTGTGCATTCCACAGAACGTCAGCACCATTTGGAACTATTCAAAACTTCAGTGGATTAGCAAATGGATCTGAAAACCTAATCCACTAGATTTTGGCTTTAATGCAGGTAGTTAATTTTGCAGAATACTTCAAAATGTGATCAGCTGTAAAGAATCATAAATATACTTCAGTTTAATTCTGCTCATTTCAGCTTTTTAATGATTTCTGAAGAATGACTATATCCTCAGAAATAACGACTTGAGTTGCAAGTGAGCAGAATTAAAACAAACACAGCTGATACAGTTATTAACTTAGGAAAGTTGCAGTATCGGCCATCTGTAATATGTATTTGTAGCACAAAGCTGCTTTTACTAGTACATGGAATTTTACCCCTTTGTCGATGACAGCATCCTGTAAAAAAAAATGCAATATCTGCTATTCATATTCAATTTTTGAAGTTTCCAACAAAAATAGTGTATGCCCTCTTTCAGCAACTTAATTGGTCAATAATGATTGTGACCTTTTTGAATTACATTTTTGAACATCCTCAATGGCCAAATGACCATTCTATCATTGGCTGCAGTTAGTTTTGTGACCCAGGTGTTCCCCATTTGATTGACAGGGCTCCAGAAGAATGCAGATAAAGTTAGCTCAAGAAAGAACTTGCATTTAAAAGTAAGCCTTTCACAACCTCAGGTGTCCCAAAGCGCTCTATAGCCAATTAAATTTTTTTTTGAAGTGTAGTCACTGTTGTAATGCAGGGAAAAGGGACAGCCAATTTCCATACAGCAAGGTCCCACAAACAGCAATGAGATAATGACCAGATTATCTGTTTTAGTGACATTGGTTGGGGAATAAATATTGGCCACAATACAGGGAAAACTCTCCCGCTCTTCTTTGAATAGTGCCATGGGATCTTTAAGTCCACCTAAGAGAGCAGATGGGACCTCAGTTTAATGTCTCATCAAAAAGATCACTTCAGTGCAGCACTCCCTTAGTGGCAGCTGTGATAATGCACTTAAATCTCTGGTGGGAACGAACCCATAACCTTCTAACTCAGGAGAGTGCTGAGCCAAGGTTGATACCGGACAAGCTCAATTGGGCATTTGCCTGGTTTGGCTCCTTACAACAGTTTGCCCATTTCAATGATTATTTTCTTTTCAAGGACTGTGAATTGTTTGTGGGAAAAATTAGGCTGACAGAGAAAGCGAAGTGGAGGGGTGGGGGTGGGAAGATAAACAGACAGACACAGAAAGTGAGGTGGAGGAGAAAAAAAGAATGTGAAAATACTAAATACATTTTACAGACTTATTGCATACAACACCAGCTGTCTCACACACCATGTAATGTTTGTCATGGCTATATCAGTCTAAATGATAATTATCCACCAAATTTATTCTAATGCAGACAAATTTAATTTACTTATTCCAATTGGCTGATTGCATCAGGACCAACTCTCAGGTCTGGCCCTCCCAACTCTATTACAAGCTCCAATAACCTTGAAATATTTATCGTAACCTTGGTCCCACAGTTTTTATTGCTCAGCAAAATAATCATCAATATTTTCACTAACCGGAATCACACTATATTGTTCACCACC
This sequence comes from Heptranchias perlo, assembly GCF_035084215.1. Taxonomy (NCBI): domain Eukaryota; kingdom Metazoa; phylum Chordata; class Chondrichthyes; order Hexanchiformes; family Hexanchidae; genus Heptranchias; species Heptranchias perlo. The sequence goes on from NC_090333.1 coordinate 59,688,888, forward strand.
AAGTGAGGCTGCTTTCTCTTAGCCCGGAGGAGCAGGAAGATGCAAAAGAGCCATTACCGTGCCACCAATGGTGAGAGTGTAATTATAGCAGGTCTCCTCATAAAATGGACATAGGAATTTATGTAAAAGGTAAAAAAGGTAACAAAAGAGTGACAACGGGAAGTAAGGTTTTATAGATAGGAAGAGGATGAAATGCAAGGTTTTTAAGTGAATAGATATGAGATATTAGGTAAGAGATAGATACAACAAAAAAAATTAAAATCCCATTTGTACATGAATAGTCCAATCGTTAAAAAAACTAAAAAGCAGTAGTGAAACCTGTAAATTACAGACACCATAGGGACTGACATCAACCGTCCTTTTTTTGCCGGTGTTCTTATTTGTACTGTATAAATTTTCCCAATAATCTTGAAGAACCAGCTGAGATTATGATAAGCACCTAGTCAGCTGCAACAATGCTAAGAATCTCCCTCCCATGCACCAATTGTTCAGCTCTGTTCACGTAACAGTTTTGCTGTCTAAATTCCCAGTTTCATTTCAAACGGCTCTCACTTGGAGTAGTATAACCTCAGTAATGTCACAGGACAAAAAAAAAAGGGGGAAAAAGTGTGATGACAGGTTGTGCCGGTATATTGAAGCCTCCAAAGGCAAGTCTTAGAACGGATTGAGAACATTTGGGAGGGAAAACACAACAGTCACATTACGTGTAGGAGCGAAACTGCAGTTTTCTGGTTGAGCAGTGAGTCTGCAAGGAAACTGATGGACATGCCTGTGAGTCCGAGCAATCACTCTATAGGGCAGCAGTGAGACCCAGGACAGCCATCCACCTTCACTCCCCAAAACCAAAGCTCCTCAAAGAAGTGGATCCACCATCAGAAGACAAGGGAAAGAAGACGATGGCAGTGTCGGGTGAGAGGAGCTGCCTGCAGCCGCTGAAAGAGTATATGGAGGCGGCACTGGGGCAGGAAAGGACGGCCCCTCCCGCTGCTTGCACTTTCCTTGATTCGGGAGGCTGGTGAGTAGCATTGCCAACTCTGGTTAGAGGCAATCCTGGAGGTTTGACCACATGACATCTGACCTTCTGATGTCTGATCACGAGCCCCCATTCCCTATTTCTCTCCCCGTGCCCCCATTCCCCTGTCTCCCTCCCGAGCCACCAAATCCATCATTCCCAAGCTCCCCCCCACCCCGATTTCAGAATCCCAAGCCCCCCTCCCCCAATTGCTGACACACCAGCCGGACCCAGAACTCTGCGGCGGTGGGGGTGACCTCACCAGGCTGGAGGCAGGAAATTACACTACACAGTGGAGCCCAGTGTAATCAGCACCTGAATGAAAACTGAAGGGGAGGTAGGGACCCAGAGTTTTTTCACCCTGCACAGGGACAGACTGCAGCGCCGACGCGCATGCGCGAACTGGCTACACAACAAACTTTTCTCCCGAGTTGCCAGAGAACTTTGGGGCAGAAAGGCAGCCAGCTGCAAGGGGAAGCGGCAGTGAACCCGACTCAGTGAAAATTCCAGATACAGCAGCTTTGCAACAGGCTGTATCCCGGGTTTTAAGTTGTAAGAAAGGTTTGGTGCATTGAAGGCTGTCTGTAGTTTGTAAGTTGCAAGTGTCCCTGTTTCAGAGTGCCTCTTGTATATTTTACCATGTAAGTTATTTGGGTCTCTCAATAAGTGTCCGTTTTTACAGGTTTCACTGTATTTCCCCATCAGTGAACCACAACTAAACAGTTTTGAGCAACTCAGATGGATCAGCACTTTCAGGATGAAAGCAGGATTTCTGCAACTTTTAACTTATTTCAGTTTCTGAAGAAATTACCATATGTAATCCTATAATTTTACCAATTCACTTTTATAGTATACATTAATTCAGAGCTTAATTTCAGTAGGTATTACATATTTACATGGTGCAAGTAGTGAAGCAAATTCAGCACATAAAATTGAACAATTAATGATACATGTGTATTAAGTATTTCTGACTTGGAGTTTTTGGTTAGATTGAAATAAGACTTTATTTCGGTAACTCAGGTGTCAGTTTGTTTAGGTTTTACCTTCTATAAAATGGATTGTGCCCAAAAGCTTATGGATACATCAAACTCAAATCAAACCTGTAAACATGAGCTAGTAGTCCACAATTAGTTTGCACATTTAAGTAAGATGCACTCTACACAAGGGGCAATGTAGAGCACAGTGCCGTATATTCTCTTACACAGCAGCACTGCCATGGTCTTAGAAGATGCCTGCAGCCCTATCATGCCCTCACAGCTGAAGAATGACAGCCGTGGAGGAAATAACTAACCTTAATGGTTGTTGCCAAGGCACAAAGTAATGGAGTTATCACTTCACAAAGACATACCTTTGCAATGTACAGCAATAGCTCCTTCTTCATTCTCACATATTGTTAAAAACCTTTTCACTATGGAATCACTTGGTGTGCTTCCATCAACAAAGAAAAGGTCGTAGTGTTCAAATCCAGCGTCTGTGAAGCGTTTAGCGTCATAAATTTTCTTGTTAAGTCTTATGATCGTGGTAACACCATGCTTCCTGAAGTATGGAAAATATGCTTCTGGTGCATGGAGAGGATACCCTAAGGGTTATTTAAAAAGAACCCAAATTAATCAGGAGTACAAAAAAGTTGACCTAACCCCTTTAAAAGCACATTTTGCAAGCTCACAGAACTTTTTCTACACCCTATAAAAGCACCCCATGCCTTCTTTCTACTTAAAAAGAGTATGAGTTGATCTTCAGTGGAGTCGCCAGTTTTAAATGTTTCTTCCAATTAGCAAATAAGAATAATTGCCAATCAAAAATCAGGAACGGAATGCACCCAGGAACTTACTGAAGCTCTGTTTACTATATTGCCAGAGTCACCATCCCTTGCCACTCAGGATATGCTTATTAGGATAGCATCCTTCCGCATTTCAGAAGAAGCTACAGTGCCCAGGGAATACTACCAGTATAATGGCAGCATCCACCCACATTAAATACAGTGGCTATAGTACTGAATTCAAATCCCACGGCAGCAAGTTGTGAATTTGAATTCAATAAATTTTGTAATTTGTGGGCTGGCACCAAATAAATACAAACAAACATTGAAGCTACTGGATGATCATTAAAACCCAAATTTTTCCGGATGTCCTTCACGAAAAGAAACCTGGCACCCCTAGCCAGCCGAAAAGCTATTCTATTCCCATACCACGTGGTTGACTCAGTGCTCTCTTACGTGGCCTAGCAAGCCACTCAATTGTAAAAACAAATCACCACGTTCGCAGGCAATAAATGTGGCCTTGCCAGCATCGGCCACATCCTGAGAATAAATTTTTTAAAATATTGCAGCTGATGTAGCTAAATTCCACATGTCAGTAATTTTAATCAACAGAAGATGACCAGTGCCCTAATAGTGACAGCAATAATACAGAAAGGACAACAGAGTACAATTTTCCCAAGTGTCAAATCCTGCTGTAAAAAGCTGTATATATTTTCTCACGATGCAGTCTTTCAGACAAATGGATTAAAAACAACTTTTAGCCACTGACCCTTTTTGGAATACTGAACCTAGTTAGCTGTGCAGCAGTGCCACCTGTTGCCAGAAAACTAGAATTGGCTTCAAAATTGACTCATTAAAACTGGTTCTTTCATGAATGTAATCTAAGAGTGATGTATCCTCTGGAAAATATTTCATTTTTAATGAAGACTACAGCACAATGGAGAAAAAATAGGAAGGACAGAAGAATTTAACAGTGCGATTACCACAAAGTCAATCCATCTCGTTCCTGTTTAAAATGTACATCCAAATTGAATTCTAATCACCCAAAGTAGTATAAAGTGAACACTCGAGGAGCTATGGGACATAACCTAGATCCCATGAATGAGACTGATCATAACTCATTTGCAATTTTTTCACCCTTGGGCAATCAGATCATCTCATTGTGTCTATGAATGAACATAAAATCTAGCCGTTTAAATAATAATTCCACAGCTCCTCACCACAGGTTTATGTGACCTGCATAAAAGGCATGTAAAAGCAGAAACAGCACTATGAAAAATGTTTTTGAAAAATCTACTTGATCAAACTTGAACCGTATTTGCTAGAATATTAACATTTACAGTTTGCGCATGGATTGCTGCAAAAATTGGTAAACTGGTAGAAACTTTAAGACTGTTTTAAAATATTTTCCTCACCATTTTCAACTTTGCTTTTTGGATGGGGTCCACTGAAAGCCAGAAATTTGCCACTGATGATCCAGTTAATATCACCGTTTTCTACACGCTGCAGAGAAGAAATGCTTATTACGAACAAAGACTTAGGTGATGTCACTTAGAGACTTAAAAGTTCTCAATGTTTCACATAAGAAATCAATGCTTTAAAAGATATACAATAAAACCAGTAAAATGTACACATATACATACTATGGGAGCACTGACTTCTAGTCATTCAGTAGCCAGAGTGATTAGCTACACCAACAGTTATGATTCCCGCAGAATTCCTGATCGATGGTATACTGCTCAGAGGAGAGGGACATGGTGGGGAGGCGAGTGGAAGCCATGAGATTTAGAACACATTAGCAGATAGAGCTGTTTGTAGGAGCCCGAAGAACAAGTTGCCAGACCTCCCAAGGAGAAGCAAGGATTAGTCCATGTCACATTACTCCTCCTTCAGTAAATTACATCCATCTGTAATTCTACATTTTACTTCATATAAATCTGAAGTACAGTGAATTTTCTACAGTAATAAAACTAGAATTATTCAAGGGACACCATACAAGGGGCAGGGGGAACTTGCCTCATAGTGTTCATATTCATCCACATCAAATTTTTCGAAATTAAGAAAGCCATGTTGAAGGGCCTGAAAAAAATTAACATGCGCATCACATATTAAAACCATTACCACATAAGTCCAAAAATAATTACGAAGCTAGCTACATAACCCAAAAGCATACTGTGTGATGGGCAAAGTACATTACCTCATCAACTTATTTAAAAATACGATTACCTACCTGGCTCTTCATTCTTTGAATGATATGCATCCTTCACACACAATGGGAGTTCATCCCAGCTTCAAAGGAAACCGTGTGCTGAGTACAGCACGAAAACATTGTCATGGAATTTCAGATAGGCCGTCCTGCAATTGTTCTCCTACTGCCACAACATACAAAGCTCTAGGCTGCGAGCCACTGCACAAGTTCATTTTTCTCCAGTCAAAAAAGATTTTTTGCTTCTTACATTGGACTTTTCATCCCATTCCAGGGACTTGAGCACATAATCTAGGCTGAACTTCAGTGCAGTACTGAGGGAGTGTTGCACTGTCGGAGGTGCCGTCTTTTGATGAGACATTAAACCGAGGCCCTGTCTGACGTCTTAGGTGGATGTAAAAGATCCCATGGCAATATTCGAAGAAGAGCAGGGAACTCTCCCCGGTGACCTGGCCAATATTTATCCCTCAACCAGATTAAAACAGATTATCTGGTCATTGCTATTTTTGGGATCTTGCTGCCATGTTTCCTACATTACAACAGTGACTACATTTCAAAAGTACTTCATTGGCTATAAAGCACAGCCAGATACCATGAAAAGCAATATATAAATGCCAGTCTTTCTTTTTCTTCCACTCTCAAAGTTTGAGACAGAGGCTCTGACAAAGGCTTCAAGTACTGGTCAAGATACAATTGTCCAATCACTGATGCTTACAACTGTTGTATAAAATGCTTGTTGTTTAAACGTGGTATCATGACTTGTCAAATTTGCTTCAGGTTCACTAAACTCACCCCTAAGGAACAAATGCACTATGTTTCCCATGACATTCAGAACAAAGTAAATAAGCATAGCAGACTAAAAAAAAATCCAACCACACCCAGCTGAACACAAGGCAGCACCAATTATCAGAGGGAACACCAGCACCAGAGAGTAGAGGACTTGGCTACTTCAGTCAATGCCAGTGACTCCTATACAGACTATTCAAAGGTGGTGCTGACACAGAGGAAAACCTTTGTGTGTCTCAGTGGCGAGAGATCACCTGCACTAATAAAATTTAGTGCAAACATCCCATGTAAATGAATTAAAGCCTTCTATCAACATCTATCCCTAAAATAAACAGTCTACCAAGACTTGCAGACTTGACAAGGTGTACTTCAGGTCCTTTTTCAGCATGAATAAGAGATGAACTAAGCAAATGGATTTAGCAACAAGGGTAAAATCTGGTGGAATGGCATGATATAATAAACATACATGGACTCTGCGTAGGATGGTTTCATGTGCCAAAACAACTTTTTCCACTCCAGGTTTTGCTCTCTCATTGTTGCCCCTGTTTCAAAACTTTGGCTTATTTATCAGTATACCCAGAGAAGGGGGAACAGTCTCATTTACAAATATGTTAGTTATTCTAGTGACAGTGTACAGCTTGGAATCAAGAGGCAACCCATCAATCTGGTACAGCAACTTTGAAGAAGCTTCTCCTTCCAGATATTAAATCAGTGCAATTTCTGGCATCTCCAATATAATGAACAGGTCAGCAATCTTCCAACAGGAATTTTCTCTCCCCATCTAAGTTCACCAACTGAAGAGAAAACTAATCTCTGCGCCCCACATACACATTTGGTATCACATAAAAATTGGGTCACTCAAGTTCTAAATGTACTTTCTGCACTTTTTCCTTGCTGTTTACCAAACAGCTAAGTGATGGGAGTTTTACACAAGTGACATTGTATCAATGGGCCTCAAGATTCTGAAATGCTTTCACTGCAATATTATTTTAGACACATTACCCGTTAGAGGCTTACGGGTCTTTTAACAGCACGTAATATAGGATATCCACCTTATGCAGAGCCTTGATTGCATCTAGAATATTGTGTTTTGTTCCCCTCACAAGGTATGGGATATCATGGTCCTGGAGAAGGTTCAGAGGAGGAGCACCTGAATTACACCTACTCTTAGATTATCAGGATAAGCTCAGGAGACTGGGACTTTTTCATTGGAGAACTACAGATGTCAACATGATATGATTGAGGTTCTTAAACCGGTAAGGGGATTAGATTTTGTGTAGATAGATTGCTTATGGGAGGGCAGGGCCATTTGCTTACAGGAGGGCAGGGCTATTTAAGGGAAATGGTGCACATAGGCTGCTCAATGTCTGGATGGACCATCAAATTGATGCGAAACAAAAATCAAATGTACATAAAAGCTGCCCATACTTAAATAGATAGGCCACTTACCTGGTTGATTGCATGTAAACAATCTAGGATAGTTAGGTGGTAGGTGGAGTTTCCAAAGGAGGCATCTCTGCAAAATAAAAAAAAACTCTAAGATCCTTTTAACAGCATGTCATCAATTTACTGCATAACAGTTGACTTCAAATGGTGGCCAGGTAACTCTGGCCTCAAGTATATTCAAGAAAAGGTGCACATATGGGTCTAGGGTTTTATTGAGTATCAGCTATTAAAATTGAAAGAAAAACAAAAGTTAAACAGCAATGCATTTTACAAATCATAAAATTCAATGGGCTCCCTTGATGACTCAATAGGCAAATGCAACACAATGTTCAGTACTAATCTAGACAGACCATAAAAGTCTCAGGTTCAACGCAACTCAGTTTAGTTAGCTTATCACAAATCGCTGATCACCATCCAGTGGCCCTTACGGGACAACAGGCATGTGTAAATCTACAGCGATAACAGGATCAGACTCAGCAGCAATGGTCCCCACAAATGCCCCATCAACTATTACCATCCAGTCTCATGTGAAGAATGGCCAATGTACCAAAAGGCTTCCAATGCTCATGATACCTCATCTCCTTCAGAAGCCATTACCTTCAGGAGAGGAGGGGGTAAGAAGAAAAAAAATTGGAAATGGAAAGAAACGTTGTAGTGCAACATTTGAATCCACCACAACCTTGCTGCAAAACAAGTAAACAACAAATACAGATGTGTCTGTTACACACCTGGCATCACACTTCATTACAAATGCAAAAGAATTTTCAAAAAGAAAAACCAGCCATTGACCTGGATCCTGAAATTTACAAGCAGTCACAGCTGCTCACTGATAGCTACAATTACCTGGATTTGCCTATTTAGGAGCAGCAGCCTTAAAGCACAAGCCAGGCTAGCAGCCAAACATCAGAAATATGTTCCAGACCAAAGACTACATGAGCAACACCATGGGAAATCAGCCAGCTTTATCTTTCAAAAATACAGTTTACCGTGGTTAAATTTTACAATATGGGGAAACATCTTGCACTCTACACTGCCTGAAAGGGCGGTGGAAGCAGACTCATTAGTAACTTTCAAAAGACAATTAGATAAATACTTGAAGGGGAAAAAAAATTACAGTGCAATGGGACTAATCGGATAGCTCTTTCAAAGAGCGGGCACAGGCATGATGGGCCAAATGACCTCCTCCTGTGCTGTATACTATAAAAAGCTTTGTATTTTCTAGAAAAATCTCGGTAAAATATGAATTTGCTTTTTCACATTTTTTGACACTGGCTCTCATATGCTAACTTAATACAATATTACTTAATTACCTTTATTACTTCTAACTTCTTCATACCCTGAAAATGATGCAAAACGCCAGGTTCACCAAATTCAAATAGGTGAAACAGTGCATTACATACACAATATATGTGTGCAAATAAAAAAAAAGTTACCAGGTCTTCACAAGCCAGGCAGCTAAGAAACGCAGGCCACACATGACCTACACCCCAGCCTTAAAATTCCTATACGCCCAACAGAAACATTTGCAGCCAACCTAAAATACCTCCTAGGAAAACAAATGAGTTGTAAACAATTGATTTAACGCAAACCATACACATACACCAAAAGGTCAATATTAACGCAGAAGTGGGATCAGAACTGGGGGAGACGTTAGTGAGGGAGAAACGCTGAAGATGGCGGTACTTGTGGGAATGTCTGATTTTAAAGTGGATTCTTAGTTATCATTTTACTTCCTGGTTTTGTGGCTCCAATGTGCATGAGCGGGTGTGACGAGTACCCGCATGACACGATTTCACTTTGACTATTTAAAAGGGAATTTGGAGGAATTGGGAGCATTTTAGGAGAGAAAAGTAATTTGAGATGGAGTCAGACAGGGCAAAGGCTGCGCCCCAGTTTAATAAGGCACCTCTTGATGTACTGCTGGGTGCAGTGAGCGCTAGGAAGGAAGTCCTATTCCCTAGTAATGGCAAGAATAAACCTGCTGCTGTAATGAAGAAAGTGGGGCCAGAGGTGAACATCAGGAGTGTAGTGCTCCGTACCTGGATTCAGTGCAGGAAGCAGTTTAACGATCTAACCAGGTCAAGAAAGGTGAGCACAGTTGCATATTCACCTACATCCTGTGGTGCACTCTCTCCCTCCCCTCCCCACCCCTGCTCCCACTGTCTTGTCAAGCGTACTCCATCACATCACTCCTCACACCCACTTAAGTTTCAGCAGCACCCATCGTTCCATTTCAATGCACTTTCTCGCCTTCCCCTTTCTCCATCCACCACTGCCACTCACTCCAATCCTTATGTGATTTGATAGCACCTCAGTCAGCTCACCCGATTCTCAACACACGCCCTTAAATGTCACTGTCAACACATCCTCAAATGCATGCATGCCACTTTGTGATGCATCTGCCTGATAGCCACCCTCACCGAATGCACTGCATTCATCTGTTGCACACATGCCTTACAGAGGCTCATAGGTCTGTTATGCCCCTTCGCAGGAGAAAACAGCACAAAATACAAGGGACAGGGAGAGGACTGGAGATGGGCCACCACAGATCGTCCAGTTGACATCTGCAGAGCAGGAGACCCTGGAGATAAGAGAGATATCAGCGTCTCTAAGCATAGGAGATGGCGAGACTCTGACTTCACTGCTGCATGGTGACAGCATTAAATATCTACGACCTACATCTCATACAAGATTAAGTCATGACTTGATTTCAGCACCGAATGAAATATGATCACCATCATCATGCGAACTTCAACATTTTTACATTCCCATTACTAATTCATATCCTTCTCTTCTCTCCTCCAGGGCCTTCATGCGAAGAACAGCAATCCGTGCGCTTTGTGGACTACTTTCCCTCAGAGGAGCTAATTCCTTCTGAGGTTGCACCATCACAGGACATGCTTATCAGGCACCAGCGCAGATACGAGCACTTCGGTGGGTCCTGTTAGAGAGAGTTACATGGGATCTCACCTGATGAATCATAGTTCACAAGTGAGCTCGAGCAGAGAGTGGTGACGGGACAGCTATGGAGAGTCCGTGTCGATAGGCACAAACCTCTCCAAGCTCTGCGCAGCTGGACAGAGATGCTGAACCCCAGGGGCCATCAATGAAAAGGAGAATGATAGAGGGTCAGCAGAAAATGTGCAAGATAATGGCATTCTTGCCAGGCACACTTTCCACAATATCAGAGAGGATGGAGAAGTCTAGCCCAAGCATTTGTGGATTGATGTCGCAGGCCATTGTGAGGATGTCTTCCTTGGATAGCTTGACCTCCTTTGTGGGACTTGAATCATGGCACACTAATCAATCCCTGATGATGGCCGTGCAAACTACGGATGTCCATGTTTCTGCTGCCTTACACAGGATGACAAAGACATTAGCCATGGCCTTACAAGGAGTCACTGATCTGCTCCAAGCTGCTCTCCCGCAGAGACGTAGGAATGATAGTTACTTTGGTCCAGTGTGAGTGACAAACTGAACCTTTGAGCTATCAGAGGATCCCTGGCGTCCTGAGCAGCAATGTGATCAGATGGTTTGGCGTTGGGGACCCCCCACCACCACCTTCCTCCTCCTCTTCATTTGAATCCTCATCAGATGAAGAGTGCTGAGTGGCTTGTTCCTCTTGCACCTCTAGTCCTCACTGTTGCGCTATGTTGTGCAGAACGCAGCGCAACACGATTATCCTAGAGACCCTCGCTGGCAAGTGCTGAAGGGCGCCTCAAGATCTGTCCAGGCACCTGAAGCATGCCGATGACTTGCTTGATGACACATCTGGTTGTCACATGGCTTGCGTTGTAGCGCTCTTGGTGTTCATTGTGGGGTTCCTCAGAGGTGTCATTGGCCAGGTTTGAAGGGGGTATCCTTTGTCGCCTAGCAGCCACCCTTTACGGCCAGGTACGAACAGGTCGGTTCCAGGTACGAACAGATCAGGGATGTTAGGCTGCCGCAGTACGAAAGCATCGTGGCAGCTCCCAGCAAATCTGGCGCAGACCTGCATGAACTTCGAGGCACACTGCACCTGTGGAAAGCCAGCCAGAGACCCACCTCTCCAGAGAGGGTTGCTCGGATGCTCCGATATCCAGCGCGGTTAAAACAGAAACAGGTCCAACAGGTTGGGGTGGGGTTTTGCGAATTTGACGATTTAACCACACCCACCCCACCCCGTCATGGTTGGGGGGGGGGGGGTCAAAATTCTTTCCAAAATGTTAACATGCTGAAATTAAGGTGGCTTGAAAGGTGTGTTGAGTATCTACAGAGACTAAGGGCCTGATATTAGCAGGGGTGGGGGGTGGGGGGGGTCGATTGGGCGCGTGGGTAACGCGCCCAGTGAAATCGGGGTGCTCTGCACGGAATTGCAGGCTAATTGGAGCCACTTACCTGTGCTTCCGGGTTTCCCACTGGTAAGCTGCGCAGCAGGCGGACTGCACATGCGCAGCTAAGCTGTCAGCTGGAGGAGCCCTATTTAAAAGGGGCAGTCCTCCACTGATTGATGCTGCAGAAAATAGGCAAAATTACAGCATGGACCAGCCAAGGGGGAAGGCTGCTCCCAGGTTTAATGATGCCTCACTCCAGGTCTTATTGGATGGGGTGAGGAGGAGGGGGAGGACAGAGATCTTCTCCCCAGCGGGCGGGCGGAAGTGGCCTGCCTTTTCCACCAAGAAGGCCTGGCTCGAGGTGGCAGAGGAGGTCACCTGCACCACCAACATATCGCGCACCGACATACTGTGCAGGAGGCGCTGCAATGACCTAAGTAGGTCAGCCGAAGTGAGTACACTTACTCATTCCCCTCCACTCCGTCTGCCACATCACTGCCCCCACCGCACATCTCCTTCTGCACTGCCAACACTACTCTATCACATCACTCCTCACACTCACTCAAAGCTCATCCTCATCTTACCTGCACTTACTCACCTTGCCAGTATAGCCACTACCACTCAACCCAATCCTCATACAATCTCATGGCTCTCTCTCATACTCACCCTCTCATGCATCTCTTTCACGGTCAGCCTCACTCAACCTGCCACTACTTGTGCTGCAGCCACAGGGCATGCATCACATATGTGCAGTAGGAAACATAAGGCAAATGTGTCGTGGGCATGAAGGGGATGCACAAGGGTGTTTGAGGGTTTGTCATGGTTTTTAACCTATATTTAATTTCTGATCAACTCACATAACATATTAAATTGTCACCACTACTGCCATGTCTTTGCGAATCTTGTCTGGTTTGTGCAATAATGCCCTTTCCTGAGGATCACTATGAGGACCCACAACTGATGCCACCCATTGTGTCACTGCAGAGTGGGTGTAGGTGTATTTGCAGGGCTCTTTTGAGCAGGCGACAGAGACGTCGGCGATGTCCCCGGTGGCACCCTGGAAGGATGCGGAGAAGTTGTTGAGGGCAGTGGTGACTTTGACAGCAACAGGTAAGAAGATGGTGCTTGGGCCAGCCGGTGGCAGCTCGGCATGAAGGAGGCTGCAGATATCCACAACTACATGTCGAGTGACTCTGAGCCTTCGTGTGCACTGCTGCTCAGAGGGGTCCAGGAAGCTGAGCCTCAGTCTGTAGACCCTGTGGCGAGGGTAGTGCCTTCTGCGATGCATCTCTCTCTGCTGTTGCCCTCCCTCCTGCTGTGCAGGTGGATGTGTCACAGCACTGTGTTGTGGGGCTCCACGTGTCAGAGGTGGACAGCGTGGCCGGCGAGGCTGGTGATGCTGTTCGTCCTCCGAGGAGGTCATGGCTGCAGCTACGGCGGCCCCCATCCGGAAGATGTACATCTGAGGGGGTCCGCAAGGTAGGTACGTGTGTCTGGACACCGGGGTAAGTGTGCAAGTTTGTGAATTTTATTGTTAGGAGGAGGGTGGTGGAGGCCAAACTTTGTCCAAAGTGACAGAGTGGCCTCCTGCAATGAATGAGGGTGTCCCCCACCCCACCTGTCAAATACACCTTTGCAGCTGCCACAGGCTGATGGCTGCAACATGTCTATTTGAATTGGGAGTGTTTCCCCCAGTATGGGAAACAGTCCCAGTTGTTTGCAAAATCCTACCCCTCCTAAAATATCATGTTAACCAGGTCTCTGAACGACCTGAAATACCTAAATAAATACTTCAAGTGGCACCCCGCCGGCTTTAATTGCTGGGAGTCCCACATGCAGGGGCTGCACGTGCATGTCAGCGCGTCACTGGGGAACCTGGAAGTGGACGGGTTGGAGCCGGGCTCCAGATCCACCCCGGGAATCCCCGATTTTCGCAGCCCCCCCCCCGCCACGAACTCACCCGATCGGGGGGGGGGGGGTGAAAATCGAGCCCTAAGTGTCTTGCACGACATCTAGTAGAGGTATAATTTTCTTAATAACTATCGACAGCCGTACTAAGTATCTTGCAAGATACTTCAGCTTATTTATATAAAAGGGAGACAAGCTAGAATGTTCCCAAAGATACCTGACACTACAGCACCTTAAACAAAAAAGATGAAATACAAAAGCCACACAATTAGCTCACTTAATAGCAGTATAATGTTTCTAGTGGCCAAAATGGAAAACTATGATATCAACTATGCCATCCCTCAAAATTGATGAGTGGAGACTCGTCACTACTACAGGGAGACCTGCCATTTTTTACATAACTATAGTTTTTATGATAACCTGCTTTAATCAGAAATTCAGTTCCTGAAACAATTTTCCAATGCGAGTTCCCAGTCCCACTGAGAAAAACTGTCAATTATATTCTACAGCAGCTGGATCAACTTTATATCAGCTATGCACGTCTAAAAGGTGCAGTAATGGTCCAATGGTTGATAAAGGCCTATAAAGCCCAGCAGTAGCGAAACTGTGGAGGTGAGCAGCAGAGCTTCTACAGCTTATTTTCAACTTGCAAAACCATCGTGATCAACAAATAATGCAAAAGGAAGTTCATCAATAAAACAAGCCAAAAATACAAATGCTGCAAATCAGAAATAAAAAAGGAAAAGCTGGAAATACGATAAGTCAGCTTCCGTAAAAAGAGAGGAAAAAAATGTTTCGGGTGTGACCCTAATAACCATAACCCATCTTTTTTCAGAGGCCTACTGACCAGCTATTTATTTCCAGTTTTTTGTTTTTAAAATAGAAATATGTTCTTTTGGCCTCCAAAGGCAGGAATGAAAATTACTTAATTTCTAGTGGGTTTCTGACTCCAAATGCAACTGCATCAGTGCAATTACATTGCAGACTTCAGTGGCAAACGTGGAATATAATGGGCCATTCATTATATTATATCTTTTGTCCGAATTGCTTAATGCTTGGTTTTAAATTGAGGCTCAGTAGCTCCATGTGCAAACTGAGCAGGGTTTTTCAGTGTCGGGGTCTGGTTATAAATTTGGCACCTAACAACAAGTCACGAGATAAGGGTTTGTGGGAAGAAGTAGCCATGGTGTTGATCTTCTATCTTTAAGAGAATTTCTCTTTTCTCCTCTTCACCCACCCACAAATACACTTTTGGGGACTGAAGTGTGTCCTTTGTCTTGCTTTCTTCCTCTTGCAATGAGCCTCTAACAGATGTTGAAACTTGAAAGGCAACACATCAAGTCGAGTCAGACTTGGCTCAGTCATAGCACTCTTGCCTCATTCAAAAGGCTGTGGGTTTAATCCTGTGTGTACCAACCCCAGTCCAGAGACTTTAGCACCAACACTTTCACGCTAAGATAGTGCTGCACTGTCAGAGAAGCCGTCTTTCAGATGTGATGTTAAACCAAGGCCTATCTTCTCAGGTGGATGCAAAAGTCCCATAGCACTATCTGAATAGAAGAAGAGATCTCCTGGTGTCCTGGCCAACATTTATCCGTTAACTACCATCGCTAAAACAGATTATCTGCTCATTTATTTCATTGCTGTTTGTGGGACCTTGCTTTGTTCAGATTAGCTGCTGCGTTTCCCTGTATAAAAAGGCACTATATAAACACAAGTTTGTTCATTTCAGTGTTGCAATTTTTATGTAATTCTATGTAACACTCAGCCAAACAGCTTCACTATCATCTTTTGTGCATGAGCATGCAGTTTCTTTATTACAGTACTGCAAGCTGGAAAGAAACAAAAAGAGACAATACTGGATTGTGATTCCAAATCTAGCAAGCATTTATAGTGCTCTGCCTTCGAACTGGTCGCAGTACAAGAACTGCTCACCAGAGAGTTTTACTTCAAAGACAACAACATTTAAGCTCCAGTTTGGCTACAGCCAAGATGGCTGTAGAAGGTCAGGTCTCTGGTCTCAAACCAGCAGAACAAATTATGGCTTGCAGCATGGACTAACCTCCATTCAAAAAAATAAAATCAGAGTTTGGAGGGCCATCAGGGCTCATGTATATTTGCATTTCTTTCTCTCTCACTCTCTAGCTTGAGCCAAGTTCTCCTGCCTTCAGTTTAAAGCAATTGCACCCATGACTCCACAACCTGGAAAGCTTAGCTTTTAAAGAAGTTGACATTCAAAATTATAGCCTTTGATCCAATAGCATTTAACTGTGTGGGGTTTTTGTGTCGGGGGGAGGCGGAAAAAAGGGAGGAGAAAATTATTTGCACCACATCGACAGTTGGGCTCCTTCCCAACTTATGCAGTTGAGGCCCAGAGATGTAAGCCAAACAACCACATGGCAACTCCCATGAGCGACCCTACATTCCAGTCGCCACCACAACACATAAACAAGAGTGCAATTACATTGTAACCATGGTGTGACATATCCAGGTTACTCCCAGGTGACACTGCAGTCTACACACTGGACATTACTGCTGCAGTTCTAAGCCCCACAGGTACTGTTCCTTCTCAGCCTCAATCCTGACCAATTCAGGTCCTACCTCTTTTATTAGAAGTTGAGAAAATAAATTATTTGACAAGTTTCATTATAATTATCAATTTATTCACAGTGGAAAATTTATACACAGGGGGCATTTTAATACATTCAGATTTAATCACAATTTATGCTGTTAAGGAGCAAGTGCATATGCACAGATTTCCAATTACAAAGAAATTAAGTTTTGTACAAGTAAAACATTTTGAAGCAATAAAATAATTCATAAAAGGATAACTGAATTGAAGATTGTAAGTTAGAGGAAAAAAATATGTAGAGCAAACATAATACAAATTAGAGGTCATCAGGTCATTTTAACATTCTAAAATTCAAATATTGTTGCAACATTGGTGGATAAATCCTAAATCAGAGCACCAAGAACAGTTAGTATCAGCAATGAGATATATGGAAATTAATGGGAATGTGTATGTAGCCTCCAAGTTAGCACACCTAGCAGTCCACCAAGACAAGAAATTTGGACACTCCCAGCCTAGACGGTAATGGAACCTCATGGTGCAAAATTGAGCAAATACAGATCAGAAGGTCCCAGTTAAATCTCTAGTCTGTGCTGAGTTAGTAAACCTGAATCAGTGTAGCAATAGGGACACTACAATTATTCGCAGTGTCCTTTGGTACAGGAAGGCAAAAAAATCAGGTAGGGTTGCTGCTGCCGATTGTGATCAGGACCCCTGCTGGAAAGTGCACAAATATACATCAGGCAAGCAAAGGATCAGGCTCAATTGTCATTCCTCCCCCAACATTTAAAATCATAGAATCATTAAATCTTACAGCACAGGAGATGGCCATTCAGCCCACCGTGCCTGTGTCAGCACTTTGAAAGAGCTATCCAATTAGTCCCACTCCCCTGCCCTTTCCCCATTGCCCTGCAAATTCTTCCTTTTCAAGTACAGTCCCCACAACTCAAAACATCCACTTTTAAAACGGGCAATTGCTTATATCGGCCAAAAAGCAATAACCATTGTTCAACTGCATCAATGTCAATTTCAAAGTTGCCGGTTATAACACCTTATGGACTCAGTTTAAATCAACCAGAAACAGCTGTGCTTAACTCACCAGTTCGTATGACTGAATGACAAAATAAAATTACCATCCCACTTATTGTAGCAGTAATACTAATGAAGAAGTTGTATCAGCAAAGAAATCTCCCCCCCCGTGTGTGCCACATCTGTGCCCAATAGCAATACTCTCTGATATATAAACATTAATATCCTGCATGGGAAGAATCTTCGATAACATAGGCTAGGCTTATGAAGAAAAATAATGCTGCTTTTTCCCCCTCCCCCACACCAAGAAAAGCGAATAGCAATTCTTTCACCAATTCAGGGGTTCATTATGAAAATCTCGCTGAACCAGACGAAGAGGCAGTCGTACCCTTTGGCCTGGTATAGAGAGTAAGATCGAGAGAGAGATAAGAGATCAAGAGAAACACCTTTGTTAATTTACATCGTGCTTTGCAAATCTTATTGAAGTGGTGCTCACCTGCCATAAATTCTGTCAAAAGTTATACTGGACATCGTGTATAGCAGGTAAATCACACTTGCACCACCCTTTCAAGCAGTGCATTCCAGATCATAACTCGCTGCATTAAAAAAAATTCTCATCTCCCCCCGGGTTCTTTTGCTAATTATCTTAAATCTGTGTCGTCTGGTTAACGACCCTCCTGCCAGTGGAAACAGTTTCTCCCTATCTACTCTATCAAAATCCTTAATAATTTTGAACACCTCTATTAAATCTTCTCTGCTCTAAAGAGAAAATAATCCCAGCTTCTCCAGTCTCTCCACATAACTGAAGTCACTCACCCCTGGTACCATGCTGGTAAATCTCCTCTGCACCCTCTCATAGGCCTTGCCATCCTTCCTAAAATGCAGAGCCCAGAATTGGACACAATACTCCAGCTGAGACGCTACTAGTGACGTTTAAAGGTTTCGCATAACGTTCTTGCTTTTGTACTCTTTGCCTCTATTATAAAGCCAGGGATCCTTGAATTAACAAGTACCATCCCTAGACATTCCTTCCCAAACAGTTTTATTTATACAACACTAACACATTTTGAGCACAATTTACATTTTCTTTATTGCAGCTTAAAGCCATTCATAATAAACAAAATATCTAATACTCTATTTGCTCAATGAGGGGTGGGAAAAAAATGTTTGAAACTAAAATATTTTGTTACTTCAGCTCGCATCACTACCAGTTATATCCTGGCTCACACCAGTAAAATCGCAAGAAAAAAAATGAAACATTTGCCAAGATAGCCACATGATCAATTTCATTTTTTTCCCCCCACTTAATTTACAAGTTATTAGCAAACATAAATTTTGCTTTTGCCCACATTATAGGCTTGTGATACCATTTACGATGCACATCTATCGCAAGATGCATGTTCAGTTTATCAATACTGAATCCTTTTTTCAACTGGCTTAATCATCAGTGATCAAGCCTCAAAAATGAATAAATTCAGAGCTGAATGTGCCAGATAGTACCAACTAGTACCATCAGCCTCTGTGCATCTTTCATTTGTTGAAGAGATAGTACCGTATTGTTTTTAATCCACTGCAGTTGTCACTAGGCTTACTTAAGAATTTTGGTACCAATATACTACAGGAAAAAAAAATTGTACATAAACCAATATGTTTTGTTGCGCCAATATACTTCTTGATATTCTTATGGCATTTTACACCACAGGGGTGGAGCTGACTCCTTCCATCACTTTCAATGTTCCAGGAACCAAACGTATGTCGAGTTATGGCTGCCTTGGACTAAGCACAGTGACCTAGTCCCACATTTACACTATGAGTTTCTGCACAATACAGTGAAGCTCAGTGCTACAGACATGGAATGTAAAAGGGAGAGTGTGACTTATGGAGGTCAATTCCCTCAATACAAGAACAAAAAAATCCCTGGAAGTAAAGAGGAGCTACCATCACCTCCTGAATTTCTCTAGAGTTATACAGCTCAAAGTGCTCTATTCAGATACAGTCCAAAACCCAGAACAGCAAAATCTGCAATTATTCTTGATGGATGCTTCACACAAATGGATTTAGCACAAAAATTTCACATATCCACCACTGTGTTTTACTGAGATCCGAGTGACAACACTCCACTCATACCCTATTTATCCCAAGTAGCTGACACTTAGCTCAAAAGCTGCTAATGTAAAAAAAAACCACAAAGCAAAGAAAAAGTGAGGTACAGGAAGTTGGGCATGATTGTGAACAATTCCATTCATTTAACCCACTAGTTGTCCAGGTGACCACAGGCCAACAGATACAGACTTGATTTCCACCAGGTCATACAGAAGGCTTTTATTTTTTTTTTTAAATACAGCTGACAGCACATGCACTGCTCTCCCAAAGGAAATAGTAAATAGCAAAGTACTAATTAGAGACCCATTTTTCAACGATTTCTGCAACCACCAGATTGGCCAGATTTGATTCTGCCTAGTGTTTGATGAAGAGCAAAGGAGGGTGGAAATGAAAACCTGGCTTATGGGAGAGGGAGGGGGTGTAGAGAGGAGAAAGGTACTGTGAAGCTGCAGCAGTGCTGCTCCCCTGAAATTGATACATTAACAGTAAACATGGCAAAAGTTACAATCTCCCCCTCTACTCAGTTCTTTATCTGAACTATGCAGGTCACAACCAGCATCATCTCCCCTGTTAGAAGAGGAATTAGATGGGGGTGTTCAGTCTTTGTGGCACCTCATTATCTCCTAACAGCTAAAGAGGCACTAACAGGGGTCTGAGAGGAAGTAATGGGTGAAGTGAAATTTGTTAAAACGGGGCACATCACCTCCTTCCACAGCCCTGCATAAAATTTGATCTAACCTCATAACCTTTTGCAAATATAATTCAGCAATTTTGACCTGACCACTCATTCGGTAAACTTCTTCACAGTGGATTTTATCTTCTTAAAAAAGGTACAGAGAGCTCAAGTTGTACGGAGCTTTAGTCAGACACTATTTGGAATACTGCATTGCTCAACCTCAAGAAAGATATACTGGCCTTGGAGTGAGTACAGTGCAGATTCACTAGAATGATAACAGGACTTAAAGGGTTAAATTGTGAGGACAGATTTCATAAACTTGGTTTATATTCCCTGGAGTTTAGAAAGTTGAGGGGTGGATCGGGTGTTTAGAACGATAAAGGGATTCGATACGGTAGATAGAGAAACTATTTCCTTGGGTAGGGGGATCCAGAACAACAGGGCATAATCTTAAAATTAGAGCTAGGCCATTCAGGAGTGAAATCAGAAAGCACTTTTTCACAAAAAGGGTAGTAGAAATCTGGAACTCATTCCCCAAAAGGCTGTGTCTGCTGGTTCAATTTTAGCTTTCAAGACTAAGCTGGACATACTTTTGTTAGGCAAGGGTGTCAAGAGAAATGGAACAACAGTAGGTAAATGGAATTGAGGTACAGATCAGCCATAATCTAACTGAAACTAACAGGCTCAAGGGGCTGACTGGCCTCCTCCTGTTCCTATGTTTACTATGTGTCCTCAGTGTAAATAGGCAACAGAAAAATAATATGGAGGAGACACAGTTTGGAAGAGAGATCTGTTTAATACCAAATCATTTATAGGGTCAGTGTGATTTGGCCATTTCACTTTACTTTTTGAAATGATAAATAAAGCCTATATCCTTTAATCTGTTGCCACATTCTTCTCATAGTAGCCCTTTAAAATTAAGAGCAGATGCTGAAGGAAGAGTAATCCCGTGGACAACAGTGGTGGAAAATGGAAATACATAAAGAGAACCTAGAGGGACACAAGGTTCAGCCTCACATGCATAAGCAATATTCAGCCCATGTAATGCTCATTCCCTCAAGTAGCTGACATCACAGCACTTGGCAGCTGTACTGCTTGCCTACCACATTTTACATTTTATGAAAGCTTCCATCTCTCTCAAGGAGAGGAAAAACAAAGATAAAGCATGAAAGTAATCAGTAAGACCAGGCAATAAAACAAAAAGCAAAATACTGCAGATGTTGGAAATATGAAATAGAAACAGTGAGGGATCACGGAGTAGCAGCTATCAACGAAGTCTGGATTCGACAGAGTCTATAATTGGGAACTTGGTAAGTGAGGGGATTTTTAAGGGTTGATCTCTATCTAAAATTTGACTAAGTTTGGCATCAAACATTTAACTTAAATTTAATCTTAACTTGCAGTTTTCAGTTAGTGGTAAACAAGCAGCCTGAAGTGGCAGTTGGTCACCTAGTTAATTGAGTGACTGGTTAGAACTGGTAATCTACTGTCAGCTCTGGCTGACTCAGGTGATTGGCATTCTAGCTAGCATAAATTCGGAAGGGTTTTGCTAATGCACGGAGTAGCAGCTATTGACGATGTCTGGTTTTGACAGAGTCTATAATTGGGAATTTGGTGAGTGAGGGGATTCGGTGCAGTAAGGGGTGAGGTGCATTTGTTTAGACAGCAGAGAGGGGCATACAGAAAGCGGGTCACAGCAACAAAACAAAACTGCAGTGTGACGTCACAGGTAAGGCAGCTAGGTGGTTGGTGGTGAGTATCTCTTCTGCTTTCTTCTTTCTTAGGACTGTGGGCTCAGTAACTTATAGCATAAAACTAGTTTTTTTTAAAAAAAACTAAACTTAATTTAATAAATTAAACAAGGCCAGTATTTGGTTCAACCTAAAAATAATTTGATTGGCATTGTAGTAATCAATTAAATAAATAAACGTTATGACAGGGCAGGAGATGTGTTGCAGCTGCAATACGTGAGAGCTACGGGACAGTTTTGTCCAGGGCGACTACATCTGCGATAAGTGTCTGCAGCTCGAGGAACTTCGGCCCCGAGTTGAGGAGCTGGAGTCCGAGCTGCAGACATTGCGAGGCATCTGGGAGGGAAGAAAGTTACTTGGACACTTTGATCCAGGAGGCAGTCACACCCCTTAGACTAAATACTGTAGAATTGGCACGTGGTCAGGGACAGGAGTGTGTGAATGCGAGTGAGGCAGGTACAGGGATCCAGGAGGTAGCATTGCAGGAGCCTCGGCCTCTGCACTTGTCCAATAGATAGCCCTTGTGGACAAGTGCAGGGACTGCAGGGAGGATGAGCAAACTGGCCACAGCACCATGGTTCAGGGGGCCATTCAAGTGGGAGGGGGGGGGTTAGTAAAAAGGAATGTGGTTGTAGTAGGCAACAGTATAGTTAGAGGGATAGATACTGTTCTCTGCAGCCAAGAGCAAGAGTCCCGAAGGCTGTGTTGCCTACCCGGTGCCAGGGTTAAGGACATCTCCTCAGGGCTGGAGAGAAACTTGGAGTGGGAGGAGGAGGATCCAGTTGTCGTGGTCCACATAGGTACCAACGACATAGGTAGGACTAAAA
This sequence comes from Heptranchias perlo, assembly GCF_035084215.1. Taxonomy (NCBI): domain Eukaryota; kingdom Metazoa; phylum Chordata; class Chondrichthyes; order Hexanchiformes; family Hexanchidae; genus Heptranchias; species Heptranchias perlo. Next base: position 59,711,273 of record NC_090333.1, read on the forward strand.
GAGGTTCTGCTGAGGGAGTTTGAGCAGCTGGGGACTAAATTAAAAAGCAGAACCACAAAGGTGATAATCTCCAGATTATTACCTAAACCACAAGCAAATTGGCACAGGGTAAATCAGATCAGAGAGATGAATGCGTGTCTCAAAGATTGCTGTGGGAGAAGTGGGTTTCGATTCATGGGGCACTGGCACCAGTACTGGGGAAAGAGGGAGCTGTTCCATTGGGACGGGCTTCACCTGAACCATGCTGGGACCAGTGTTCTAGCAAACCGAATAACTAAGGCGGTAGAGAAGGCTTTAAACTAAATAGAGGGGGGGGGGGGGGGGGGGGAGGGCTCAGGTGGGGCAAAGTTTAGATTGATAGAGAAAAGACAAGGAAGTAGTACAGGAAAGTGATGGGGGTAATGATAAACAGAGTGTGTCAGGAAGGGACAGAGCGTACAAACATAAGAGTGCACTAGCAAATGGGGCCGGGGTAGGAAAGAATGGTAAAAAGACAAAATTAAAGGTTCTTTTATTACGAATGCTGCGTGCATTCAGATAGATAGATGAATTGACGGCACAAATAGAAACAAATGGGTATGATTTCGTGGCCATTACAGAGACGTGGTTGCAAGGTGACCAAGGTTGGGAGCTAAATATTCAGGGTTATTTAACATTTCGGAAGGATAGGAAAAAAGGTAAAGCTGGTGGGGTAGCTCTGTTAATAAAGGATGAAATTGGTATAATAGTGAGAAATGATCTTGGCTCAGAAGATCAAGATGTCAAATCAATTTGGGTGGAGGTAAGAAATAGCAAGGGAAAGAAATCACTGGTGGGAGTAGTATATAGGCCCCCTAACAGTAGCTACACTGTAGGGCAAAATATTAATCAGGAAATAAGGGGGGCTTGTAAAAAAGGTAATGCAATAATCATGGGCGATTTTAACTTTCACATAGATTGGGCAAATCAAATTGGCAAAAATAGCCCTGAGGAGGAGTTCATAGAGTGTATTTGGGACTGTTTCTTAGACCAATACGTCAAGAAACCAACCAGGGAACAGGCCATTTTGGATCTGGTAATGGGTAACGAAACAGGATTAATGATCTCAAAGTAAAGGATCCCTTGGGAAGCAGTGATCATAACCCGATAGAACTTCACATCCAGTTTGAAAGTGAGGATCTTGGGTCTGAAACTACTGTATTAAACTTAAACAAAGGCAATTATGAAGGAATGAGGGCGGAATTGGCTAAAGTGGACTGGGTAAACATTAGATGGTATGATGGTGGATAAGCAGTGGCAAACATTTAAAAAGATATTTTATGACTCGTAACAAAAATATATCCCTGTGAGGAGGAAAGACTCCACAAAAAGGGTGAACCAACCATGGCTAACTAAGGAAGTAAAGGATGGTATCAGGTTAAAAGAAAAGGCATACAACATGGCAAAGATTACTGGTAAGCCCGAAGATTGGGATAACTTTAAAAACCAGCAAAAGGATGACTAAAAGAATAGTAAAGAGGGAGAAAATAAATTATGAGAGTAAACTAGCAAGAAATAAAGAAACTGACAATAAAAGCTTCTACAAGTATATAAAAAGGAAGAGGGTAGCTAAAGTAAACAATGGTCCCTTAGAGGATGAAACTGGGGAAATAATAATGGAAAACAAGGAAATGGCAGAAGAACTGAACAGATATTTTGTTTCTGTCTTCACAGTAGAAGTCGCTAATAATATTCCAACAATAGTAGAAAATCAACGGGCAAAGGGGAGGGAGGAACTAAAAACAATCACTAGAGATAAAGTACTAGGTAAACTAATGGGTCTAAAGCCTGTCATGTCCCCTGAACCTGATGGCCTGCGTCAGAGGGTCTTAAAGGAACTAGCTACAGAGATAGTGGATGCATTGGTTGTAATCTTCCAAAATTCACTAGATTCTGGAAAGGTCCCAGCGGATTGGAAAACCGCAAACGTAACACTCCTATTCAAGAAGGGAGTGAGACAGAAAGCAGGTAACTATAGACCAGTTAGCCTAACATCTGTCATTGGGAAAATGCTAGAATCCATATTAAGGAAGTAAATTGTAAACAATTTTACAACACCAAGTTATAGTCCAGCAATTTTATTTTAAATTCACAAGCTTTCGGAGACTTCCTCCTTCCTCAGGTAAATGTTCAGGATCTCCTTGAAGCCTACGCATTTATACATATAGAACAATACATGGTGTTTACAGACTGCCCCTGCAACTGCCCGTTGCCAAGGCAATCACCGTGTTCAGACAGAGAGGTGTCACCTGCAGAACCCCCGAATACACATTCAACAAAAAAACAAACAGGGAAAAAAAAGAGAAGAAAAACAGAGAGAGGCAGAAACATCCGGAAGGCAGAGAGAGCCAGCAAATGACCCATTATAAAGGATGCCCCAGAGCATGGTACATTGGCGAGACCATGCAGACGCTGCGACAACGGATGAACGGACACCGCGCAACAATCGCCAAACAGGAGGGTTCCCTCCCAGTCGGGGAACACTTCAGCAGTCATGGACATTCATCCACCGACCTTCGGGTAAGCGTACTCCAAGGCGGCCTTCGAGACACACGACAACGCAAAATCGTCGAGCAGAAATTGATAGCCAAGTTCCGCACCCATGAGGACGGCCTCAACCGGGATCTTGGGTTCATGTCACGCTACACGTTACCCCACCAGCGAACAAATGTTATCTATTTTTAATATAATGGGTCATTTGCTGGCTCTCTCTGCCTTCCGGATGTTTCTGCCTCTCTCTGTTTTTCTTCTCTGTTTTTTTTCCCTGTTTGTTTTTTTGTTGAATGTGTATTCGGGGGTTCTGCAGGTGACACCTCTCTGTCTGAACACGGTGATTGCCTTGGCAACGGGCAGTTGCAGGGGCAGTCTGTAAACACCATGTATTGTTCTATATGTATAAATGCGTAGGCTTCAAGGAGATCCTGAACATTTACCTGAGGAAGGAGGAAGTCTCCGAAAGCTTGTGAATTTAAAATAAAATTGCTGGACTATAACTTGGTGTTGTAAAATTGTTTACAATTGTCAACCCCAGTCCATCACCGGCATCTCCACATCATTAAGGAAGTAGTAACAGGACATTTGGAGACTCATAATACAAACAAAGAGAGTCAACAAATGTTTTTATGAAGGGGAAATCATGTCTGACAAATTTATTAGAGTTCTTTGAGGAAGTAATGGGCAGAATGGATAAAGGGGAACCAATGGATGCAGTATATTTGGATTTCCAAAAGGCATTCGATAAGGTGCCACATAAAAGATTCCTGCACAAGATAAGAGCTCATGGTGTTGGGGGTAATATACTGGCATGGATAGAGGATTGGCTAACTAACAGAAAACAAAGTCAGGATAAAAGGGTCATTTTCAAAATGGCAATCTGTAACTAGTCGGGTGCTGCAGGCCCAGTGCTGGGGCCTCAACTATTTACAATCTATATCAATGACTTGGATGAAGGAACAGAGTGTCTTGTGGCCAAATTTGCTGATAATACAAAGTTGTGATGAAGACACAAAGTGTCTGCAAAGAGATACAGACAGGTTAAGCGAATGGACAAAAATTTGGCAGATGGAATATAATGTGGGAAAATGCGAAGTCATCCACTTTGGGAGGAAAAATAAAAAAGCAAAATATTATTTGAATGGAGAAATACTACAAAATGCTGCGGTACAGAGGGATCTGGGTGTCCTCGTACATGAAATACAAAAAGTCAACATACAGGTGCAGCAGGTAATCCGGAAGGCAAACGGAATAGTGGCCTTTATTTCTAGGGGGATGGAGTGTAAAAGAAGGGAAGTCATGCTACAACTGTACAGGGTGCTGGTGAGACCACACCTGGAGTACTGCTTACAGTTCTGGTGCCTTTATTTAAGGAAGGACATACTTGCATTGGAGGAAGTTCAGAGAAGGTCCACTTGGTTGATTCCGGGTATGGAAGGGTTGTCTTAGGAGGAAAGATTGAACAGGTTGGGTCTATACTCATTGAAGTTTAGAAGAATGAGAGGAGATCTTATTGGAACATACAAGATTCTGAGGGGACTCAATAGGGTAGATACTGAGAGGATGTTACCCCTCATGGGGGAATCTAAAACTAGGGGGCAGAGTCTCCTAATAAGGGGTTGCCCATTTAAGATGGAAATGAGGAGGAATTTCTTCTCCCAGAGGGTCGTGAATCTTTGGAAATCTTTACCCCAAAAAGCTGTGGAGGCTGAGTCATTGAATACATTCAAGGCTGAGTTTGACTCCCTTGCTGATCAAAAATTTATCTAAGGATATGGGGAAAAGGCGGAAAGCGGAGTTGAGGTAAAAATCAGATCAGCCATGATCTCATTGAATGGCGGAGCAGGCTCGAGGGGCCGAATGGCCTACTCCTGCTCCTATCTCTTATGGTCTTTTGGTCTAACAGAAAATGCCGGAAACACTCAGCAGGTCAGGAAGGTTTCAGGTTCTGGATCGCCTTACTGCACATTCCAGACCCTTGGTTAGAACTCAGAGGGTCACAAGACCTGAAATGTTAACTTTTGTTCTTCCTTCCACAGATGCTGCCTGACCTGCTGAGTCTTTCCAGCATTTTCTGCTTTTAGTCTAGGCAATAATCAGGCCAGTCCCACTTCATTTCCCCAATAAGCAAAACTATAAAGTCCTGGATGATATAAACTTCTGGTTCACTTACTTTCCATTGGCTATTAATATCCAAGTGCCAATTCGTCAGGAACCGCATGGTGGTAATATTGCTCACAGGCAATTTTCACAGGGTCTGGATCGCCTTACTGTACATTACAGCAACAGGGAGAGTTCGGCATATTACAATTTACCTTCACAGCCATATCATATATACTTACTCTTGGACAAAGTTATACACAGTTCAGTAACTCTTCCCCCAGTAGTTCCAGTGTTGCTACCAAAGGGGATTGGTCCAGATATCTCAAGTACATGGACTGTCTCACTGTCGGATGACAATTGCCAATTAAAAATTAGGATCCTCTGCCATCTTGGATTTGTGTGCTCTGCTGCCAGGCACTTTTTGCAGTTGTGTCCAAGCTTCGGTTCTGCCTCAATCTCAGCCACTCAAACAAAACCTCTACCCTTCTCCACTCAGCTTGACGCCTTTCCTTGCATTCTGTCCTGAACTTAACATCAGAAAGATAATGGAATCCTTACTCAAAGATGTAATGGAAAAACATCTAGAAACTGAAAATAAATAATATCAGCACGGATTTCAAAAGAGAAGGTCATGCTTGACCATCCTTATTGAATTCTTTGAAGTAATAACAGAAAGGGTAGACAAGGGTAATGCAGTAGATGTAATATATTTGGATTTTCAAAAGGCCTTCAATAAAGGTACCGCATAAGGTCAGAGCATGTGGAGTCAGGGGACAAGTAGCAGAATGGATAGCAAGCTGGCTACAAAACAGAAAGTAGGGGTTAAAGATACTCAGTCAGGCTAGCAACAGGTGGGAAGTGGTGTTCCACAAGGATCAGTGCTGGGACCATGGTTGTTCCCCATTTATATAAACGATTTGGACTCGGGAATCAGAAGTATAATTTCAAAATTTGCAGACACCACCAAATTGGGGGATATAGTTAATACTGAGGAGGATTACGACAAAATACAGGAAGACATTAATAAACTTGCAGAATGAGCATTTAATTAGCAAATGAATTTCAATACAGATAAGTGTGAGGTATTACATTTTGGTAGGAAGAATAATGGGGCCACAACATACTGCTTGGATATTAAGAGTCTAAATGGGGTACGGGAGCAGAGGGATCTGGTGGGGGGTACAGCTACACAAATCACTAAAAGTAGCGAAACAGGTTAATAAGGCCATAAAAAAGGCAAACCAAGCACTGAGGTTCACTTCTAGAGGGATAGAATTGAAAAGCAGGGAAGTTATGTTAAATTTGTATAGAACCTTGGTTAGATAACATGGACCACTGTGAACAGTGCTGGTCTCCATATTATAAAAAAAGGATATAGAGGCACTGGAGAAGGTGCAAAAAAGATTTACTAGGATGATACCAGAACTGAGAAGTTACACCAATCAGGAAAGGCTAATAGGCTGGGGGTCTTTTCTCTAGAAAAGAGAAGGCTGAGGATTGACCGGATAGTGTTCTTTAAGATTATGAAAGGATTTGATAGGGTAGATGTAGTGAAGATGTTTTCACTTGCAGGGGAGACCAGAACTAGAGGCCATAAATATAAGGTAATCACTAATAAATCCAATAGGGAATTCAGGAGAAACTTCTTTACCCAGAGGGTGGTCCGAAGGTGGAACTGGCTACCACAAGGAGTAGCTGAGGCGACTAGCACAGATGCATTTAAGGGGAAGCTAGATAAACACGAGAAAGAAAGGAATAAGGATATGCTGATGGGGTTAGATGGAGTAGGGAGGGAGCAGGTTCGTGTGGAGCATAAACACCGGCTTGGAGCTGTTGGGCCAAACGGCCTGTTTCTGTGCTGTACATTCTGTGTAACTCTCTTGGAAATAAAAATATTCTTCTCACCTTTCAGCCCATGCTGCTGCTCCTTTTATTCTATTTTTTCCCTCTGTTCACTATCCCACTCAAATGCACCAGTTGGCTCCACCCATTCAACTGATTTCTGAACTTAGTTCTCCCTCAGTCTTCATTGGTGCTGGCATCTCTCTTAAAAAGATGAATGCAGCTACTGGCCAATCAGAACTGGTATTAAATATAGGACTTGGACAGGATACCAGACCATTCCAACCTCCCCAGAGCAAGCTACTTAGTCCCGTCAATACCAGGAGGCACAAGCCGAAATGGACTTAAATTTCAATGACAAATTAGTTTAATTTTCCTGGTGTTTTTTATCCCCCCTCAAAAAATGCGTATATCTCCAGGTTGGAGGATCAGATTTAGCACAGGAAGCTGTACATAAAAAGGTGCATCAAACCATACAAGAAACACATGCACTACAATGTCAAGAGGAAAATCACATTCCCTCCTTTCCTTTAATACTAAATTGATAATTTGGTTTACCAATGCGGGTTACCACAGTGGAAAACTTTAAAATAACAGTGATGATTTTGTGAAGTAGTCACTTAACTGTGCTATTCTGTTATCCATTTTAATTGTTGTATCAGGTTTGGCAAGAAGCCAACAATGAAATGCAAACTGGATTGCAATTACAGTACTTCAAAAACAGTTACACAGTTGTTATGGACAATAAAGTGTATTTATGTCATTTGCTTCATTACAATATACACATTACAATGCAGCACAACAATTTTTTTTTAAGGCTGTTACACACCAAACTGTTGCAATTTCACTCTGGGAATCTTTCGGCCCATTCAGCATCACAATTACTTTCACCTCATCATCAAGAGAAAGAATCTTCTGCTTTAGAGGTGGTGTTTCCATTTTTGTTGCCCATGGGTTTGTGCGCCACTAAAATATGGTAAAGTTATAGGCATCACAAAACTTGAACATTAGCACCTGGTGAGGCGCTTTCCATAACGAAACAAAAGCGCTCGTCACACTGATTGCCAAAAGTGCCTCAGCTGTAGCACCTGAACGGCTCTTTTTTTTTTATTCGTTCACGGGATGTGGGCGTCGCTGGCAAGGCCAGCATTTATTGCCCATCCCTAAGAGGGCAATTAAGAATCAACCACATTGCTGTGGGTCTGGAGTCACATATAGGCCAGACCCACAGAATTGGTTACGAGGCAATTTTCACAGACAAAAAATGCTTGTAAAAAGAGCTTAACATGTTGATCGGCTTTAAAACACAAGCGAGTAAATCCAGACTTTTGTAATTCATTTAAACATTTTATTAATTTAAGTTATTCTTTTAACAAGGACAGCTATCATTGGAAAAGATAGGAAAGGGATTTGTGCATGGAGTTGTTATTCTCAAACGTTTTATTCTTTCATCTGTTATGCATTTACGTAGGCTCGACTGTATCAACATGGAACTGGGTTGCCAACAGATTCTTCTGAATCTCGTGGCTAAATCCTGTGTTACTCTTATTTGGTTTTAGCTTTCTTCTAGCCCATGGAACATGTTTCAATCTCCTTCCCTCCAAAATCCTTAAGTTGGACTTTTATGCTTGAGAGTTATTCTAAACCTCATGACACTGTTGTAACTTTGGAAGTGTTTTTTTTTAAAATTATGTTACAAAACCACAAAAAAAGTTAACAATTTTGTACTAATCTCAATATTAGCATCAATTCAGTTAAAGAAGGAGCACACTAAAAAGGCACAAAGGGAAAGTTTTTGAAAGGGCATAAGACACATCAGCTGCCAGACAGTGCAAAATACTAAAGCATCAAAGCTTTGCACTAGAGATTTATCTTAGAGATTTAGGGTCCTGATTTCAAGGTGTCACCCATCAGGAGCGATGCAAACAGTAGGAGTGACATTAAGAAATCTAACAGACTGAGGGAAAAAATACAATTTCTACAGCACACACTAGATACAGATATTTCATAGATTCCAGTTGGATCCCTAGCATTTGAAACCTTACCTTTATTTAGGATCCAGTTTCTCTGTGGGAAAATTAAAAGTACTAGAATCATAGCAACTGACCATTTTGGCCTAATCAGGCACACGGATGCTTTAAAAGTGGAGCTATTTAATTTCCCTGTATCCTTTTGAATTCTACCGTTTCAAGTATTTATTGAATTCCCTTTTAACTTACGTTACAGTTTTTGTCAATAGCCACGTATGGTAAAGCATGCCATGTGGCAAAAATTCTAACTTCCCCTTCATTCTTTTAGTGATAATCCGGAGTCTATGCTTCTCCTCGTTACCGATTTGACAACTAGTGGAAACACTTATTCGCTGCTTGCTCTTTTAAAACCTCTTAGACTTCCCTTTTAACCTTATCAATTAGTTAACCACCCCCTAACTTTTCTACTCTTTCTTCATACATATAACCTCTCATTCCTGATATCATTCTAATGAATCATAGCCATGCTCCATCCAAAGTTCCAATATCTGTTCTCTAATGAGGTGCTCAGGATTGCACACAATACTCCAGCTGTGGTCTAACCAATATCTTGTACAAATTCAACATCACTTCCTTACTTTCATATCGTGCCCCAACTTTTAAAAACCCAGATTCAGGCGGAGCCATGTTTAGCCGACTAGGGGAGTCGAACTCAAGATTTGGCCAACTTGGCAGGAAAAGGACCAAGCTGGGAACTGGGGAATGCCAACATACCTAGTTTGAAGCCAGGAATCACAGACTTGCAGGCCTAACCTGGAGTCCGGGGGCGGGTGACAAATCTTCCTCGCAAAATGGAGGCAGTCCTCCAAAGCCAAGCTTGCCAACCCCACCAACCTCAAAATGATTGGATGAGGTTCAAGACCACCCTCTCCCCTCCACCCCCAAAACTTTTAAGAGTTATAAAGCAGAAATCTAAGGGTACAGGTATGTAGATTTTCAATCTTATTAGGATATACTTCCTTCCGCCCCCCCCCCCCCACAAATGTACTGCTTCACATTTTCCTATATTGAGCTCCATCTGTCACCTATCTGCCTATTGCACCAGCTTATCCACATCCTCCTGCATTCTTGCTATTTTGCAATGCCCATTTTAGTAACAGCCATCTTCAGTATTACTTCTCCTGCCTATATCCATATTTTCATATAAACGGAAAACCAAAAAAAAATCCCAATATTGATCCCTGGGCACATCCGTACCCCACATTCCACTAATAAGAGCATCCAAGGGTCAGAATGGTATTAAAAAGGTATTAAAATGCAAATTACCATAATATACGATGCACTGAAAAAATGTCCCCAAGCCATGCTGAGAATTACAATGATCCCAAAACAGGAAAGTTAGGATATTCTAACAATGTTTTGATGGGGCTGATGATTAAGTTCCACAAGACTAACAAATGTACTCCAAGCATAAAGAAAATACACAGAATATTTTCAAAAATATGGTACAAAATAGGATTGTGATTTTTACATGTATTAACTATACGATGCAACTGAGCAGGCTGAATCTAAAACCCAAAATACAGAATAGATCGCCAATGTCCAAATGGAATGAGATGCTTTAAATGTACATACTTCAGGAAAGTATCCCATACTATGGTTCAATGCTGGATTCCTGCACTTGGAAATTATAAAATCAATGGTTGTAATGGTACACTTCTTAAATGCCTTTTGATTCCAATGCAAATGATAGCTAATGCTTTGCAATCCTCCAACATTACTGGGAGAGATAAGTACCAAGCACCCTAAAATTGTCAACATTCTGGATACAGCAGGCTTCTAAAATACTTGATTGTAGCGTTGAATTTCTGAGGCTTTGTAAATATATCCCAACATTCAAATGTAAGGAATCTTACAACACCAGGTTATAGTCCAACTGTTTTATTTGAAAATCACAAGCTTTCGGAGGCTTTCTCCTTCGTCAGGTGAGGTCGTCAGGCCAGCCCAACATTCAATAATTTTTGGGGGTCCAGTTATTCCATCTTTTTTTTTCTACAAGGATACTATAGGCTTTAACCAAGGAAACCTTTAACTGGACAACTCTGAAACATGGAAAAGAAATACCAGAAACTCCTCAGGCATTAAGAATGCAAATGACCTTTTTGTGTCAAGTTGTATGAAATTAGCAAGTTCCAACATGCCCACTTCACTTAATGCTTATAAATCTCTTCCTGGTCTGACTAACCACAACATCGTTAAAAGGATAACTTGAAAATCCTGGTAACAAGCATGGCAACATTTGAAGAAAAGTTTGCACATTAGTTTCAAACCACATGAACAGGAAGCTCATAAAATAGCAATGACTGTGCATCTAGTGATAAATTTTTGTTGCCAAGTTCACTTATGCTATTTACCCAACTCCTTTATTTGCAGGAACAGTTTACAAAAACGCACCGAGGATTTTGATGTAGTGCCACATTACGAGTGCTGGTGTTTACACTCGTGCCAGCCAAACCCTTTATAAATTGCAAGTGTAACTACAACAGACTATTTCTAGTCCGAATATATGCATGAACGCAATTTATATTGGGAAAAACTTTACAACAGATACAGGGCAGAATCCACAACTACGTCTTGCATTGAGGAAGACTTGAACACACTCATATCTTGGTTGCCAATGTCAAAATAAAAACACTCGTGCATGCCCACTCCAAAAACTAATCACTTGATAAAATACCTGCTAGAACCTAAAACATTAACTTAATTCATAAATTAATTTACACTTCAAAACAACCAAGCAGCTCCATGGTGAAAGGACTGTAACTACATTCAAGGGGTTGTTTACTTGACCACGGCAAATTAGATGCAAATATTAAACCAACCATGGTATGCAAGGGAAAAAAATGTATCACCTATTCAGACACATTTATGTATTCATTTGCTTTATTTGTGTATAAGTAAACATCTATGTATTTGGTTGTAAATTGCTTTGGAATATCTTGAAGACATGATAAAATGCAAGTTCTTTCTTCGCTCAAATGTCATCAGTTAGGAATGCCACTTGCTAGAAATTTCAGGTCTACACTAGATATTCTCCCAGAGACAGTGTTAACCATCACTCCCATAAGTGGCCCCACATGCCCTATGATCTAAGAGAACCTTTACTGTTCCAATATCTAGTTTATATGATAGCTAATCACATTGCCAACCAAAAACTGCCATGTTGAATGGGGAAGCTCCTCATCCCTCCATGGCACAGACATTGCCTATTCAGCTAAAAACCCTGTTATGCTGAAATAAATGTAACCAATCCAACATTATAGATGTGAATTGTTCAAAAATGTACTCACGAAATCCATTATCTCAAATTGATGTGATTTGTGAGAAACACAATTATGTTAATCACTTTGTCCGGTCACAGCTGAGAAGCATAAACAAGATTACCAGGTAATCTGTGTTGCTGGTAGTTAACCCCTTAATAGGAAAATATTGGGCCAAATCTTCCTGGAAAAATAACAGCACATTAATAATGCACGCCATTATTAATGCGCAAATCGGCCAACATTAATAATGCACGCCATTATTAATGCGCAAATCGGCCAACCAAACTTATCCCTGTACAATGTTGCAAGTTATCAGTTACAGGCTTGAGGCGGGAATAATTCAAATTTAAACTGGTTCAGTTTGAACACAATATAGATTAAAATTTGAGAAGTGGGACATTCAAAAATCCAGCAAGTCCCAGCAACTCTTTTTTGAGATCTATTAACAGCTGTTCTGTTCAAATCAGAGTTTGCTCGGAAATTTGCATATAAACAAAAGTATGATGCCCAAAGTGTGATGGGAAAAAGATACGCTAGATGCATTATCTATAATATCTTGCGTCTAACATGTATCCATCATACAAAACAAAAATCAATGATTTCCAATTAAACCAAACATAAATCACTGTCTGATCAGATCTCCAATTTCTTTCCAAACCCTTCTAGTGGCCATGTGCATCCTCCACCAACCCAGCACCTCCCCCTTGCAACAGCATAACCTCCAATTCGCCATGAGCAATAGCGCAGATCGGCTAATTTTAAACAATAATTGAAACCATAGTTTTTTCCAATAAGACTTAGCATTCTCCCCAGATGAGGGTAGAAAGATAACCAACACTGCATTACTAGGTGAAAGATCTCAAAGTGAAGCACCCTCATTCATGCCTTATGAAACTTCTCCATTAAAAAAAAGGGTTGGTTCTAATTTAGTTAGACACCATTACCCATACACATGAAACTCAAGGCAAGTTATAAATAACAAAACTAACAGCTGCATCAATTAATAAACTACAACCCCCACTCCCATAGAAATTAATACAGTCCCCACCACTTATAGTGGGCATGTTCATGCAAACGGGATTTTCCTGCTATACACGATGGCCAGTATGATGTATGACAGGCTTAATGGTGAGCTTTACCGTCACTGTGTGCTTAAATCACATAAAATGAGTCTTTAGTATCAGCAGTTTAAAAAGCCTATTCCAATGCTCTCCTGGCCGGCCTCCCATCTTCCACCCTCCATAAACTTGAGCTCATCCAAAACTCTGCTGCCCATATCCTAACTCGCACCAAGTCCCATTCACCCATCACCACTGTGCTCGCTGACTTACATAGGCTTCAGTCCAGGAACACTTCGATTTTAAAATTCTCATCCTAGTTATCAAATCCCTCCATGGCCTCGCCCCTCCCCAACTATAACCCTCCAAGATCTCTGGGCTTCTACAATTCTTGCCTCTTGCGCATCCCTGATTTTAAATCACTCCACTATTGGCAGCTGTGCCTTCAGCTGTCTAGGCCCTACGCTCGAGAACCATCACTCCCTCTTTCCTGCTCCTTAAAACCTACCTCTTTGACCAAGCATTTGTCACCTGTCCCAATATCTCAAGTGGCTCGGTGTTAAATTTTGTTTGAAAACTCTCCTGTGAAGCGCCTTGGGATGTTTACTATGTTAAAGGCGCAATACAAATGCTAGTAGTCGTTGTTATAACATACCTTTGAAATGGTGGAGATTGTGAATCGCCATGAAATTAAAACACAGATATTCAGAACAAAATGAGAAAATGCAAAATAATATAGAATATTTCTGTAGGAATAGTTGTCTGACCGAAAGATGAAAACAATTAAATTAAACACTTCAACTTCATTAGCTCATGCAGTCATTTGGCTATTGGTCTCAGTCTTGTACCATTGTTAATGTTTGATCTCACAGAAGTCGGAATCTTGGAGGCTCTGTATTTCATGCACGTTATCTATTTGCATTAATGTCAACTTCAAGCGGTGCCTGAGTCTGTAGCTCCACCGCTTTAATACTGAAACAATCACTGAGCAGCTAACTATCCTGTTCTGGATTGATCTAGTATGGTAACAGTGGCTAGTGTCAATCCAGTGGGCTGAATAGCGAGTTAGCACCACTGTTTCTGCCCAAAATAAACAGAGCACTTAAGACGCTATAACTGGCAATTTTGAAATTGGCATTAATGCAAATGGACAATGGTTATCATTTTTTGTCTGATATAAGCGACTGCCCGTTTTAAAAGGTGGATATTTTAATTGGTGGCACTGTACATTGCCAGCACATTTTGAAATTTTACTTACTATGTTCTATTTGTTACATCATTCAGTAAAGGATGCCCCAGCATCTACTTCCTCCCAGGCACTTTACATATACTTAAAAGATACTGAATTACATGACAGAGTTTAAGCAGCCAATGGCTGATCAATCGAAAGATGGAATTGATCTGGAATTCTTAGCTCAGCAACGCTATTAAAAACAGAAATGTTGCTCCCAACAATATCAACACTTCAAGGATCAGAAAGTGCAGTACATTGGAGCATAAACATAAGGCTAGGATTTGGGTTTGTGCCTATAATACTCCATTTGGCTTGATTCTTAATCTGAGCTGTTATGGGAAAGCACCCAGCATAGGCAGGAGCTTCCCCAACACAGGAAAGGGTAAGGGTGGGAAGAAAATCAATTTGAACCATTCTTGTGCTTTAATCACAATGAAACAATGTAGTAGGAACAGTTCATCTTCTCTTCCAGGCACAGCCATTACATGGTCTTGGGGGAGGGGGAAGGAGGGAGAGGGAGAGAAATTGTACAATCAGAAAAAGACCACCAAGGAAAATTTACTTGTAGAACAACATGGTAACATCATACCTGAATGGCAGATAAGGAGGGTTCTTTCCTGCTACTAGAGATCTGTAGGCCTCTTCTGGTGATTTTTGCAGGTAAATTACCTTGTTAAAGAAAGAACACAATAAGTCTAATTTACAATTATCTACCAGTCCTTGCAATTGTTGCGCAGACTATGCCCTAATTTTTCAAATTGGCATTAACCAGTTTAAAATAAATGGGTTAATGCCAGTGTTAAAATATAAAATCAAAAAATCTGGGTTTATGTCCTCAGCTGGACAGAACACTTGCATCTCATGTTACTGTTCAGCATATTCAAATAAAAACCATTGTATTCAAGAGTTTGACAGTTTTAGTCCCTTGTTTATGGTTTCTAGGCACTGTAAAGTGCCAAGCTTCAAAAGAGTTGTGTTCATGCAAGAATAATCTTTACAGGTTTTAGTTGAGGGCTAATAGCACTGGAACTCTAGCTCAGCTTCAAGTGACAGTCTTCCAAATCACTATTTTAACTGGACTTTTGAAAACCTGCAGAACTTTGAACATTTACAGAAAACATGCAGCAGGCTATGGTACTTAAATGTCTGAATACAAATAAAAGTGTGCTTAAAAGAAAAAGACAACAGCAGCAATTTTCCACAGAGCAGATCTTTATCCCCAGGTGTGAGGAGTCACATTGAAATTAAACAGAATAAAATGTCCTCTTTCTTTGAAGCTGCTAATCAGACTACAGCACCTGAGTGTAATAGAAGCAGAATATAAAAACTAAGTCAAGTTCGTAGAAAGCCCAGTTACAGCTCTTCCAGCTCTTCCCACATAGGTATGCAATGTCAACTGAAATTGTGTAACATACAGATTAGGGGTTTGTTATGCAGGAATGTTTAGCCCTTTTTTCCCCTGGTTGCTGAGAGAATGGGTAGATGAGCTGCTATAGACTGCAAGCAATACTTCCTCACATCCAGCCCTTTGGAGATGCACAAGCATAGTTCAACTGAACTAATCGTTAAGGCATCACTTGGCGTGAAGATCCAGTTAGCACGCTCACATCCTCTTTTGAAGCCAGACATCCATCACACCAAGTGTTCCTGCATCCTATTCAACAGCAGTACAACCACCTATCCATAAATACTAACCAGGCTAGTGCTTTTGGAGTTCTTAGATTTTTTCCACTCTCCCTTCTTGTACATAGAAATTATTGCAAGTTTACAAACGTGAAATACTTTCTGCAAACAATGAAGCTTTCATCAGCTCAAGCTCTTTTTTTATTACTTCAGGAGCAATTGCACATATGCCTTTCAATCAGCCATACTGCCTTATTCAACCATCTCCAATTTCACTTCTCTCCACTCTCCAGTTAGTACCATCACCTTTCCTCACCTTGATGGAAACCATAGTCCAAGCAACTGATATCTCCCAGTCCAAGAGTTCCTGCTGAAGCCATTGCTACCAGAAATAATGATGTGGAGATGCCGGTGATGGACTGGGGTGGACAAATGTAAGGACTTGGACAACACCAGGTTATAGTCCAACAGTTTTATTTTAAATCACAAGCTTTCGGAGCTTACCTCCTTCGTCAGGTGAGTGAAGGGTTCTAAAAACGCATAGCATATATAGTCAGAGAACAATGCCTGGTGATTACAGATAATCTTTCCAACTGCCCCCATCACATCTCGGCTAGGAGACGATCACAGCAATCAAAGATGTCGTTGGTGTTCAGACAGGTTAGCCACGGCAAACATTACATCCCAGTACACTGAATACACAATGGGTCAGATTACAAAGACAGAGAGAGAAAGAGACCCGAAAGGCAGAGAGAGAGAGAGAGAGAGAGAGAGAGAGAGAGAGAGAGAATGTCCAGTTCTATTAAAAAGATAACTTTTTTTCGCTGGTGGGGTTACATGTAACGTGACATGAACCCAAGTTCCCGGTTGGGGCCGTCCTCATGGGTGCGGAACTTGGCTATCAATTTCTGCTTGACGATTTTGCATTGTCATGTGTCCCGAAGGCCGCCTTGCAGAACGCTTATCCGAAGATTGGAGGCTGAATGTCCTTGACTGCTGAAGTGTTCCCCGACTGGGAGGGAACCCTCCTGTCTGGCGATTGTTGTGTGGTGTCCGTTCATCCGTTGTCGCAGTGTCTGCATGGTCTCGCCGATGTACCATGCTTTCCTGCAACGTATGAGGTAGACAACGTTGGCCGAGTCACAGGAGTATGAACCATGTACCTGGTGGTTGGTGTCCTCTCGTGTGATGGTGGTATCTATGTCGACGATTTGGCATGGCTTGCAGTTTGCTGTGGCAGGGTTGTGTGGTGTCGTTGACGCTGTTCTCCTGAAACCTGGGTAATTTGCTGCGAACGATGGTCTGATTGAGGTTGGGTGGCTGTTTGAAGGCGAGTAGTGGAGGCGTGGGGATAGCCTTAGCGAGGTGTTCGTCGTCATCGATGACATGTCGAAGGCTGCGAAGAACATGGCGTAGTTTCTCCGCTCCAGGGAAGTACTGGACGACGAAGGGTACTCTGTTGGTTGTGTCCCATGTTTGTCTTCCGAGGAGGTCTATGCGATTTTTCGCTGTGGCCAGTCGGAACTGTCGATTGACGAGTCGAGCATCATATCCCGTTCTTACGAGGGCGTCTTTCAGCGTCTGTAGGTGTCCATCGCGTTCCTCCTCGTCTGAGTAGATCCTGTGTATTCGCAGGGCCTGTCCATAGGGGATGGCCTCTTTGACGTGGTTAGGGTGGAAGCTGGAAAAGTGGAGCATCGTGAGGTTGTCCGTGGGCTTGCGGTAGAGTGAGGTGCTGAGGTGCCCGTCTTTGATGGAAATTCGTGTGTCCAAGAAAGAAACCGATTCTGAGGAGTAGTCCACGGTGAGTTTGATGATGGGATGGAACTTGTTGATGTTATCGTGTAGTCTCTTCAGTGATTCTTCGCCATGGGTCCATAGGAAGAAAATGTTGTCGATGTATCTGGTGTATAGCGTTGGTTGGAGGTCCTGTGCAGTGAAGAAGTCGTGCTCGAACTTGTGCATGAAAATGTTGGCGTATTGGGGTGCGAATTTGGTCCCCATGGCTGTTCCGTGTGTTTGGGTAAAGAACAGGTTGTCGAAGGTGAAGACATTGTGATCCAGGATGAAGTAGATGAGTTGTAGGATGGCGTCTGGAGATTGGGTGTTGTTGGTGTTGAGTACTGAGGCTGTCGCAGCGATGACGACATCGTGGGGGATACTGGTGTAGAGTGCCGAGTGGTGAGAAGTGTTCCTGGTTCAAATGGTCCATGGGTGCTGAGTTTTTGTAGGAAGTCTATAGTGTCGCGACAGAAGCTGGGGGTTCCCTGTACAATGGGTTTCAGGATGCCCTCGACGTATCCAGAGAGGTTCTCACAGTGTTCCGTTGCCTGATACGATAGGACGTCCGGGTGTGTTGGCTTTGTGTATCTTTGGGAGGCAGTAGAAGTCTCCCACGCGGGAAGTACGTGGGATGAGAGCACGTAGGACGCTTTGAAGGTCTGGATCGAAGGTCTTGATCAGTTTGTTGAGCTAGTGGGTGTGTTCTTTGGTCGGATCTGCGGGTAACCGTCTGTCGTGTTCCTGGTTGTCCAGTTGTCGGTATGCTTCTTTGCAATAGTCCGTTCTGTTCTGTATGACGATGGCTCCTCCTTTGTCCGCTGGTTTGATGACGATGTTGCGGTTGGTCTTGAGAGCGTCGATGGCGTTGCGTTGTGCTCGGGTGACATTCTGGACTGTCTTGTGAGTGCGGCTGATGAATCTGGCGTTGACGCATCGCCTGACAGCTTGAGCATACATGTCGAGTTTAGGGCAGCGACCCTCCGGAGGAGTCCAATTTGACTCTTTCTTCTTCGGTTGCTGTACCGCGGATCCCTCTGTCTGCTGTTCCGGATCGTTGATTGTTTCATTGGGTTCGCTGCTGAAATCTTGGGATTTGTGGAAGAATTCCCGGAGCCTCATTCTCCTGATGAATTCCTCTGTGTCCGCCGCGAGACCGCGAGCAGGAAGCTTGAGAAACTCGGCATCACCACCAACATCAACCAAGCCTCCCCAGGTACCACAGTTGCAACCACAGGGAAGTCCATCGTCAATTTGAGGCTGACGAAGGAGGTAAGCTCCAAAAGCTTGTGATTTAAAATAAAACTGTTGGACTCTAACCTGGTGTTGTGCAAGTCCATACATCAATCATAATAAGTTAGAGTTCAATGGTGTGTTTAAAAGGGAGAAACCCGAATCACCTACTAAGATTCTAAATTTAGGTAAGGCCAACTTCAAAGGGATGAGCCAGAGACTGTCCACAGTAAACTGGGCAAATCTGTTAATGGGTAAAACAACAAATGATCAGTGGGCAGTGTTCAAAAAAGAATTTAACGTGATACAGAACCAGTTTATACCCCTAAGGGGCAAGAGTTCCACTTGCCAAAAAAAATCCAGCCATGGACAAAAGAGGTAAGGGACAACATAAAACTAAAAGAAACGGCATACAAAAATGCAACACAAAAAGCAAAGATCCTGGCAACTGAGAGAGATACAAAGAACAGCAAAGGGTGACAAGACAGACAGTATGAGCTACAAAAAAGGAGTATGAAAAGAAACTTGCAAGGGATATCAAAATCAACACAAAAAATTTTTACCATTATATTAGGGGAAAAAAAAAAGAGGGTGGTCAAGAGCAACATGGGCCCCTTAAAAACTGACAATGGTGATGTTGCAAATGAAAATAAGGAAACGGCGGATGTTAAACAATTACTTTGCGTCAGTATTTACAGTACAGGAAGATAGCATGCTGGACACCCCAAGGAAACCAATTTTGAATCAGGGACAGTGACACACCATAATTAACATAAGCAAATTAAAAGTGAAGAAAAAAATAATGGTACTAAAAAGAGTGACAAATCCTCAGGACCAGATTGTTTCCATCCCAGGGTTTTAAAAGGAGGTAGGTGAGAATATTGCAGAAGCCCTAACTATAATCTTCCAAAGCTCTCTCGATTCAGGAACCGTTCCTTTAGATTAGAAAACTGTACATATCACTCCACTATTTAAGAAAGGTGAGAGGGGGAAAACCAGAGAATTATAGACCAGTTAGCCTAATATCTGTTGGGAAAATACTAGAGTCTATAATTAAGGATACAATGACATAACACCTTGAAAATTTTCAGCTGATCAGACAGCGCCAGCGTGGATTTGTAAAGAGTAGGTCATGCCTAACGAAACTAATTGAATTTTTTGAAGAGGCGATGAAAGTAGTGGACAGGGGAATGTCTATGGATGCTATTTATATGGACCTCCAGAAGGCATTCGATAAAGTCTCCCATAAGTGGCTGTTAACTAAAGTTGAAGCTCATGGAATGAAGGGCAAATTATTGACCTGGTTAGGAAATTGGCTGAGCGGCAGGAGACAGAGAGTAGGGATAATGAGCATGTACTCAAATCAGCAGGATGTGACTAGTGGTATCCCACAGGGATCTGTATCGGGGGCTCAGCTATTCACTGTATTTATTAAAGATTTAGTTGACGGGATAAAGAGCCACATAACCAAGTTTGCCGATGGCACAAAGATAGGCAGCATTGTAAGCAGTGTTGATGGAAGCATAAAATTAGAGAGAGATATTAATAGATTAAGTGAATGGGCAGAACTGTGGCAATTGGATTTCAATGTAGGCAAGTGTGAGATCATCCACTTTGGACCTAAAAAGGCTAGATCAGAGTACTTTCTAAATGGTGAAAAGCTCGAAACAGCGGAGATCCAAAGAGACTTGGGGTCCATGTACATAGAATGTCATGCATAGGTACAGAAAATAATCATAAAAGCTAATGGAATGCTGACCTTTATATCTAGAGGACTAGAATACAAGAGGGGGGGTAGAAGTTATGCTACAGCTGTACAAAGTCCTGGTTTGACAACACCTGGAGTACTGTTTTCAGTTCTGGGCATGGCACCGCACCTTATGAAGGATATATTGGCCTTGGAGGGAGTGCAGCGTAGATTTACTAGAATGAGACCTAGATTCCAAGGGTCAAATTTCAAGGAGAGATTCCCTGGAATTTTGAAGATTAAGGGGTGATTTGATCGACGGTTTCAAGATATTAAGGGGAACGGATAGAGAGAGAAACTATCTACCCTATTTCCGATGGTTGGGTAGTCGAGGACTAGGGCACATAGCCTAAAAACTAAGAGCAAGGACTTTCAGGAGTGAGGTTAGGAAACATTTCTACACGCAAAAGGGTGGTAAAAGTTTGGAACTCTCTTCCGCAAACAGCAGTTGATACTAGCTCAATTGTTAATTTTAAATGAGATTGATAACTTTTTGTTAACGAAAATCTATTAAGGGATATGGGGCTACGGTGGGTATATGGAGTTAGATCACCGATCAGCCATGATCTCATTGAATGGCGGAGCAGGCTCGAGGGGCTAAATGGCCTGTTACTATTTTCCTAGAGCCAAGCCATGGTCGGAAAGAGAATGCAGGAAAGGTAATTATAAGTTGTTTTGTTTAAGGTGAAGGAAGACGTCCCACTGGTGTGGGGGAAGCATAGTGTGTTCATATTATACAAAAGACAAGTTGTATTGATTGAATAAAATGAGGCCAATCATAATTGCGAAATACAGCAGCTTAACCATTTGTATTTGGCCTTGTCTTACCAGAGGTTTTGTGAGTCCACCTTTGAAAAGATTGGGGTCATGTGTGAAAGACAGAATATTTGGTTCATATCACAAGTGAGGACCACTATTCAATACAAGTAGATATTGGACAGTGAGTTTACTCCAACACGTAAAGGAGGTGGGATCTATTTATCGAAGCAACCAACACCACTGAACTCAAAATGGCATGTATGGCAGACTTGAATTTGTAATGCTCCTATGCACCAAAACTTGCCCCCTTAAAAGTGCAGTAAGTGAGGTAATTGAACTCTCTAGAGACTTATGGAGATTGCAAAAACAAATACAAGGAAATGATCGATTCATGAGGATTGATAGAAAAATGTCAACGGTTCAAAGTCATTATTGTATACTCATCACCAACCTTGTTCAGTACTGTAATGGATCATAACATGAGCAAAGCAACAGGTGGTAAACACACCAAAACTGGTCATCAAGATATAAGGATAGGCCATGGACCTGGCAGGTGTAAATGTCTCTCTCAAAGAACCCTTGCTTCATGATAATTAAGAAACTAGGCAATGAAGAAATAGAAATTCAATCTAAGTTTCTGAAAAACCAAGTTTTTAACTCTGAAACAAGGGAGAGCACCGAAAGACCAAGAAAGTGAAGAAATAGATCTGAATCAAAAATAGATATGACTCAGAGCCAGAACTCTTGAAAGGTGAATAGTTAACTCTCAGCTGGGGACAAAACCATGTGAAATGCCACTTATGCGATGGTGGGGCTGTGGCATTCATGAACTCATATCCAGTGTAACAAAAAACAATACTCAGGTTACTATGCACTAGTTGAAAGTTCAGTGCATGGAGTTATGCCACTCCCTGCACCATGAAGACAATATTGTTAGAGACTTAAACCAAAATCAGAAATAAACACTTTTGAAATACCCTGTGAACTGAAAGAACACAGAGGAAAAGATTAGCATGGACTAATTACTGACTAAGGAACAACAGGTTTCAGTCACAGATCCAAGGATAAATTAAACACTGCCCATAAGAAAAAGGTTTGGGGAGAATTTGTACACAATTATACTGTAGGATGACATTTTTTTTAAATGTAGTAAAGGATAGCAAGTATTGAATAGCCAATGATTTCAATACTGTCTTAATCTTTTGGTATTAACTAAAAGCAAACTCGACTGCACATCACAAAGTAAACAACATAAGTTCACACTACAGTACAAGTTGAGATCAGTAGCTGCAGTTCAGTTTCAAGACAAACAGAAAGAACCCTGTTTACACTGCTTCACTCTTACTTGGCTGAAGCGTAACTGTCCTGTTCCAAAGAGCTGTGTGAGAAACCAAATACATGCATGCTTGGAGCTTTCTTCCAACAGTTAGATTTCTAAATGTTCAAATAACATTGAGGTAACAAATTTAGAAGTACCCAGGAGGTCCAACAGACCTCCCCGAGTTGTAAACCAAGTTTGACAATGCACTGTCATTACTCGTTAATTGTAAACAATTTTACAACACCAAGTTATAGTCCAGCAATTTTATTTTAAATTCACAAGCTTTCGGAGGCTACCTCCTTCCTCAGGTGAACGATGTGGAAGGAGGTAGCCTCCGAAAGCTTGTGAATTTAAAATAAAATTGCTGGACTATAACTTGGCGTTGTAAAATTGTTTACAATTGTCAACTCCAGTCCATCACCGGCATCGCCACATCATGATTACTCGTTAAGTAAGACTACCCTCTGCCAGGGGGTTTCAAAGCTCTTTGCTCCAGTCACATCAGGCCTTGACACCACACTTACAGTGCAAGTTTAGTGTCAGTGAAAAGTCAAAATGGCACTGCACTGATGCAAAACTTGCAAAGTAAATGCGCCATGTCATTATAACTGTGCGAAAATGGTCAAACAAATTCCTAAATGTGACAGGAAACGGTCTGCTTGTGGAATTTAAATGGAATTATTCCATCACATCATGTAGAAATGAATGTGAAATGTAAAATGAAATTCAATCAGAATTTGTTTTGCACAACTTTAAATGTGAATTTGAGGCAATAGAAATAAAGATGATTTCAAGTCCACATAGCAACAGAGCATTTATATTAACTTTCTTAGAGAATCCATTAATTATATTTGGGGAAATAGATGTAAAGCACAAAAGACAATGGCAATAATCTCCGAATTAAAGATTCCATTTGTGAGACAGATGTGTTTGTATTGTTCCCTTAGAAAGTATATGTGTTGGTTGGAAATTCTTCATGATATTGACTTTTTAGAAAATTGTAGGAAATTCTCAAACAAGTGAAAGGAGGGCTCAGCATATGTCTCTATAGGATGGCTGAAATTGGGAACTTGTGAAGGGGGTGGAGGAAAGAGGGGCTGGCTGAGAAGAGGGAGACAAATGTGACTGGGGCCAAAGTATTTCCTAGGAACATAGGATTTGCTAGATGAAAAAAGACCACTGTTCATCTGGTTCACCTTCTACCATCCTGGTAGTCACACAATACAAATGATAATGGAGTTGTTGACTTATTACAGCAATCAATCTCCAATTAGTCTACAGCAGAACCAGAAATGACACTAGGAAAACCCCAGGAAAAGCTTTGGGAAGCATAGATCCAAAGTTACCTTTTTCCACCCAAGCATGCTACAATTACCATGTCATGTCTCAAAATTACTCATACTGATCCCAAAATGATATTTTCTGTAAGAAATCTATCTAATTTGCATTTGAATGAATCAATACTAACTGCTTCCACCATCTCCCTAGGGAGTCTGTTCCATAGATTGGCCACTCGCTCACTAAAATGTTTCCACAGATTAGTTTTGAATTTACCCCTCCTTCAAGTGCAGGCCTTGTAGTCAGATTCTGCTGTTCTGGACAAGGTAAAATAGCTTGTTGTGGTCTACATTATCTGCTCCCTTTAGAATCTCAAAAGCAACAATCACATCACCTCTCAACCTTCTCTTTTCCAGCGAGAACATGCCCATTTCCTACTACTAGAGCAGACAGAACAATAATTTTTTTAAATTTTGCATAAGGCGATTGTACTGCACATTGCAAAAGATAAGCAAATCAGAGGAAACTGTACAGAAGAAACATCTTAGTTGCATAAAATGGAACAATTCTGATTTCCTCCCCACCTTTTCAAATGCATAGTTAAGTTTATTTAAGTTATAGACAATCAGTTTACATCATATGCCAACAGCTGGTAAGGACAGACAAAAGGCTCATTACACGACACATTACAAAATGCAATTCACCAAAAAAAAAACATCTACAGACTTAAATATAATCAAGTACTAGAAATTCAGTAATTTCTTTCCCCCTCCACACTCAAAGGAAAAACACTAATGGCTATGGAAATGCACATAAAATAGCAGGTGAACAATGTCTTTTCAAAGACTACTAGCTTTATTTCTCGCCTTCTGCGAATACATTATTCATAGCTGCAATATTAAGTGTCGCTGCAGTAGGTTGTATTACAGTCGGTCAATGAGATTCTGGTGCTAGCATACTCAGAATCTATTCAGTAGAAGACTAAAATCTGAATGTCAAATGGTAGCTGCAGAATATAAATCAAGCCCAGAAGGAAAGTGCATGGAAAAAGCACGTCAGCCAAATAATTACATATTTCCTGCACAGGAAACTTTTCAGCACACAAAAAGAAACAACCAGCATTGCTTGCAAACGATGGTCGCAGCTCTGAAACAGTACTATTTACCTTAATGCAGCAATATACATACAAAAATATAAAGGAATGAGAAAAGGTAATTTGGTCCACCAAGCCTTACAATACCAGATCAAAACAGAACAAATCATAACTCCTTGATAAACAAACAATGATGACACTTTCCCAATAATTAAATTTCAACACACTGAGATTACACTATCTCATCCAGTTTGATTTTAAGCTAGGGGCCATTACATTATTTGCTTATTTATTGATTTTTAAAATGTTCACTCAGATTCTTAAACCTTTGAAAAATATGTGCATCAAATTTACTAAAAAGGCTATGGGGGCGGGGTAGTTTGAAGCACTTGCCCTCTTTCCCTTCAAACCACACAACCTCCTGTCTTTGAATGCGTGAAGAGCTCTTGGGCCACCAGCAATAGTACTGGTTGGCTGCACAATCCTGCATTCAATTTATCTCTCCCATTAGAAACAAACTTAGCTTTTACTCAATGAAGTGATGCAGCTGCACAGCTGGGAACTGAAAATGAGCAGAGTACAGGAAATCAAATTTCCATCCTAGCACTCAATAGTGCTGCTCATTGTGCTCCAATGTGCAATACCACATCATCCAATAAATGACTTTTGACTTTTTGGCCCACTTTCAGTCATTTCTCCATTATGCACACTTCCCTATAAAAAGGAGCCATTGCTGTTATGACTCTCATATGGCAGCTAATTTAAAATCACAAATATAAGCATAGATGAGAGGCCATTCAGCCCATCCTTCTATAGAAAGATGAATTCTCCTTTCCAGTCACACCATCCAACGGCTTTTTGAATTACTCTAGTTTTTGCTTCCACTACCCAACCTGGAAGACCATTCCCAGTATTAACCACTGTGGAAAGAAATTCTTCCTGATTTCAGTCCTGAACTTGTCTTTTACCAGTTTGTACTAGGTCCTGCAGTTGTAGTTTAACTTGAAAGAGTTTTTTTTTTAAATTTCACATTGACTACTTTCCTTGAAAAGAGATGAACGAGAAGGGATCTTTATAAAGGTATAGAAAGTACAAAGTTTTTCTAACTTTTCCTCATAATTTAGACTTGACACTAGGCATCAGCCTCTGTATGCTTCCAGGGCTTAGATGTTGCCGTTACGCATCAGTGACCAGAAAATAGTATTTAAGATCAGGCCTGGCCAGAGTGCTATATAGCTTCAGACTTGTACTCTTGTTTTGGCAATAAAACTCAACATTCTGTTTGCTTTGCTAATTGCTGCTCTGCAATGACTGGAAAGGGCTAATTTTGAGTCTATCACTCAGATCTCTTTCTGCCTCTTCCTACCTAGGTCAACGCCATTAAAGGATGTCCTGCACCTTTTTCTACTAAGATGAAAGATTTAACAGAAAGGACTTGCGTTTATATAGCACCTTTCATAACATCAGGATGTTATCCTGCACAATCTTGCACACTAACACATCCTGAGGACATGACCTTCAAAAATTAGTGGAATAAAGTGGATATTCCACTATGTCTCAAGTTCAGCTGTGTGAGAAAACCTAAGTTTTTAAATGAGATTTCTTGAGGGTGTTTCAATGTGTCATTAATCAATTCCTCTTCAGTCAGATTCTATATTTATTTGTGCCTCGGTCCCAAATGTATCCACTGGAACCTTTAAGTCCTGGAAGTCATGACTCAGCACTCAGTTATAAATGTAGCATCACACCAAGACCCGGGAAGTATACTCCATTTAAGGAGGACTTTTACAATTTCCTGGAATATGAACATCCTGACCATAATTCTTTCCTCCCAAATGTCAGAGATCTATTTGAGGATTTCAACAGCAGCACCACAATTACAGCCTACTGTACAGAATTGAAACGGAGGAGGAATTTGCTTTTTGAAAAATGTATTTACTTTATTTAAAGTCAAGGAGCAAAATATTCATATTTTCAGGACTTAAAAGGTTTAAGTGAATACATTTAGGACCAAGACACAAGACAGAGAGTGGAGTTAAAGGGTACGCACTCTAATTCATAGAATCATAGAAAATTTACGGCACAGAAGGAGGCCATTCGTGTCCGCGCCAGCTGAGAAACAAGCCTAATCCCACTTTCCCGCATTTGATCCATAGCCCTGCAGGTCACGGCTCTTCAGGTGCACATCACTCTACCACCCTCTCAGGCAACGAGTTCCAAACAGTCACCACCCTCTGGGTGAAATTTTTTTTCCTAATTTCCGCTCTAATCCTTCTACCAATCACTTTAAATCTATGCCCCCTGGTTATTGACCCCTCTGCTAAGGGAAATATGTCCTTCCTGTCCACTCTATCTAGGCCCCTCATAATTTGTACACCTCAATCAAATCATGATATATGTGGTGTTCCCTATGGATCTGTTTTGGAGATTCAACTTATGTTATTTATTAGTAACTTGGATGAAGGGAGATTTATATATCCAAGTTTGCAGATGACACTAAGTTAGGAGGGACAGTGAGTAGTGCAGATGGGAGCAGGAAGTTGCAAAGGGACATAAACCGATTAAGTGAGTGGGTAAAACTATGGCAAATGGAGTTCAATGTGGGTAAGTATGACTCAAAGTGACCCAAGAAAGATAAAATCAGACTACTTTCTAAATGGTGAGAAACTAGGAACTGGAGGAGCAAAGAGATTTGGGAGTTCAAGTACACAAATCATTAAAAGCTAGTAGCCAGGTACAAAATACAATCAAAAAGGCTAATGGAATGTTGACCTTTATCTCAAGGGGGCTAAAATAAAAAGGGAAGGGGGTTATTCTTGAATAAAGCATTGGTCAGACCGCATCTGGAGTACTGCATTCAGTTTTGGGCACCGCCCCTCAGGAAGGATATATTGGCCTTGGAGGGGTGCAGCGCAGATTCACCAAAATGATACCAGCAATTAGGATAGATTGCATAAACTTGACTTGTAGTCCCTGAAGTATAAAAAGGGGTGATCTGATCCAGGTGTTTTAAAACATCAAAAGGATTTGATAGGGTAGATAGAGAAACTATTTTCTCTAGTGGGGAAATCCAGAACAAGGGGAAATAATCTTAAAATTAGAGCTAGGCCATTTAGGTGGCACTTTTTAAAACACAAAAGGGTAGTAGAAATCTAGAATTTCCTCCCTCAAAAAGGCTGTGGCTGCTAGGACAATTAGAGCTTTCAAGACTGAGATACATAGATTATTGTTAGTTAAGGGTATCAAAGGATATGGAGCAACGGCAAGGTAAATGGAGTTCAGGTGCAGATCAGCCATGATCTAATTGAATGCCCGAGGGGCTGAAAGGTCCTATGTATTCAGCAAGTTCATTTTTCCTGGTGATTCATCATCCTAATAAACAAAAATACTGTGCATCCAAAGTCACTTTCTTCACAAAGGTGCATATCACTAGTTGAGACATAGATTTAACAAGGACAGGCTTTAATGTGTTTCCTGCAGATTAGTTAATCCATCCATAGTTTTAGCCTAAACAATCTCAGGGGGCTAACAAATCCTCTATTCTGTTCAATAGTTCATCAATGGAGCATATTCTTAGTACTCTGGTTTTATTCCAGGATTTAAGTTATCCCCCTCAAGTGCATGTACAATGAACACAACTAATTCTAGTTGGTTCAGAGTTTATGTTGAATTTTTCAGAATCCTAATATACTTGAATGAGCTCTAAGTTTCCAATCCATTGTCATGCTGTAAATGGAAAAAAATGTCAGCCATTAGGGCATTCTGCGAACTGGCTTTAATTGCAGATGTTATTTCAGGAGCAGAGGAAGTCATTCAGCTAACCACTAAAGCAATTAGATCATCCAAATTTGATAAATAAAATCAATACATTGTACTTTTTCAGCCTGTAACATAGTGGCATGTTGATACTCCAAAAAACATTTTATATTTATTTTATTATTTGTGCACTGTGGTTTACAGTTACAAAAAGATTTTTACTCTATCATGCTATTGTGGTTTATGAAAAGCTCTTTGTTTTGCACTGCAGATGTTATAGACAAAAGTGTTCAAAATGCCAAATTCATTTTTGCCAGTATATCTGAGGCAGGATGTAAGCAAAGATTTGTTGAAATTTCTTATTTACTATTCTTCTTGGTTTAGTTTTAGAAAGGTTGCTGAACTTTTAACGCTCAACCACACAGCTCATTAGTAAAACAGTTGCTTTCTAGCATGAAAACAGGAATTTATAGAAAAAGGATGAAGGCACAAAAGACAAGCTGCTTTTTTCTTTAAATCTACTACAGCATATTTAGTCCACACTAATTGGAAGTACATTCCATCATGGGCACTTCCTTTGCACACCTGAAATAGAGCAGAAACTAAAAAGGTTCACAAGTAATTTCTAGAAGTTACAATTGGAGTAACTCAGGTTTCTAAATAATGTTAAGTATCAATTTAATAACTTCAGAAAACCACAAAGCCAGACATGTATCTTGCAACATTCAAGGCAGTTGGGAGAGTGCCACACTTGCAACCTACAGCACTGAAGAGAAAATAATTACCAGTGTAAGTAGCTTAAAGTCACATGTAACTGAATAACTAGATCCTTGAAGCACTGACTAGCGATGAGAAAACTCATGTGTGGCACCCTTCTCCTAGACCATCAAAATAGTGCAGGTATATGGAGTGTCAACCTTTGCATTGACAGATTTTTAAAAGTTTAACCCAGTCATTTAATTGGTTGCAGGTTCTAATCAAAGACTGAGATTCAAGATGTCAGCTCCAGCTAAGAATAGAATACAGGTCATGCTACTCCTGACAAACAACTAGGGTTATTTGGTGACTTTTCAGCTGAAATATATTTTTTTTTAAATACCGTGGTCAGAGCAGGTAAAAGAAAATCCCTGTGGAGCTGCTAGTATTCAAAAGGTTAAATTGGATTGATTTACTTGCCTTGTGGAGGATGTTGTATTCCTGCAGTAATTGTATTAGTTGTAAAACCATGCTTTTTTTAAAAAAAAGTCAAATCTGCTAATCAAATTTTAAAATTTTTTGAAAATTAAAAAGAAAATTTTCAACTTTACCTAGTACCTTCCAAGTCAGTTTGCTCATGAGCCACATGATGAATTTGGATTTATATAGCACCTTATGTCCTATGGACACAAAGTGCTTCATTAACAATTAATTTCTCTCACAGCAAGATCTCACATACAGGAAATAGTCATTCTATTTTTTTTGTGATGGCAACAATTGAGGAAGAGATGCTGACCAAGACAGCAGGAGAATTCCTTTTTCCTCTTAGTGCCATCAGAATGTTTACATCCACCTGACCAGACAACTACGGCTTCAGTTTAACAGACTACATCTCCAGGGACATAGCACACCCACAGTGCTGCACCGAAAGGTCAGCCTAGATTATGTGCTCAAGTCCTGGATTGGAACTTAAATCCATAACCTTCTGATGCATGTGAGAATGATACTAGCAGAGGCATATTGACTTGAACTTTATTATAGAGTTCAAACTTTGAATGAAAAACAACAATTTGGCACAAAAAAGGTATTAAAGCTTTGCTAATATAGGAGTTCCATGAGCACAAATGCTAGCAAAGATTAATAGATGAAAGAGTAAGGGTGGAGTCAAAGATTTATTCTGGCTGATTTACCAGAAAAAGGAAATGGTCTGAACAATTGTGGGTGGGGAAAGAAAAGATTTTCCAATCGTGTACCAAATAACATGGAGAACCAACTCACATTTACTGACAGTGAATTCCATCTGCCACTCTTCACCCAGTCATCCCTTCAATCTTCCTTTGGTCCTCAGGATTATTTATTATTTTAGGATCATTTACAAATTTGTACAGCACTCCCTCTAGCCCTATATCCAAATAGTTGATGTAGACCTATGGGACCCAGCTACCCACTACCAACCACTCAGAAACTGCCCTTAACCCAGACTTTTTCTTCCCTACTTACCAGTTTTTAAATCACATTTGCTACCCTCCCTCTAATTCCATACCCGTCGATTTTCTCCAAAAATATCCTCCATGGCACCTTGCATTTCCTCCACAATCAAAGAACTATCAGCTTGTCAAGCACAATATTTTCTGAAATCCATGTTTGCTTCATTTAGATATTTAGTAATTTCATTTTTTTAAAATTCCAATATTTTCTCTACCACAGATGTTAAATGTAAATTGTAATTACCTGGGTTAGCCCAGTCTTCCTTTTAAAAATTGGGCATTACATTCACTACTCTCCAGTCCTTCAGCACACATCCAATCTCAATAGAAGCTTCAAATCTGATTTCCAGGGTCTGTCTTCCTCCAGTTCCCTCAGGATCCTTGGGTGTATTTAGTAAGGTCCCAGCATTTTGTGCTCCTTTACTTAACTAACTTTCCTTTTATTACAAGATTCAGGATTTACCTCCTCTCCAATATTGTTCTCTTTTGTAAAGTATGAGGCAAAGTACTTAAGTATCGCCACCAATATCTGTTTATCCTCTAGCTCACCATCATCTTTCAGGGATCCCACCTCACATTTAACAATGCTCTTTCTTTATTAAAAAAAAGACCTGATATTTTAGAAGAATTTTTTTTTAAAAAAAGTTTGAGATGCCTCATACTCCTTCCTTGCTTTCTTTTTCCCTCTCGACCCTTATTTTCACACTTATAAGCCCCATATGCTCCCTTCAATTTTAGTTTGTTTCTAACTTCTACTTATCCACTGCATCATAAATCTTGAAGGAGTCTCCTTTTTTAAAATTGTATATTTATTCTGCAGTCTCTTAAAAATCTTATTGTTGATTGATAGTCCTGTGTCAATTTCTCTTTCTAATTCACCCCTCTTTCCTACAATCTGCCCTATGCAAGTTTGGTGCCTTTTTGTACTAACTTTCTCCTTCTATTTGGATCTTAAGCCTCATCATATTATGGTCATTATTCCAAGGTATTCACTCACATTTAACGCATCTAACTGATCTATTTCATTGCTCATAACTAGATCTAGCAATGGCTCTTCCATTGTAGGCATATGGACGTAATGCTTGAGGAAGGAGTCCTGCACCTATTTTAATTGCCTTTCTAAAGGCTGTGGGGGCTCAATAGTTTTTGTCTGTCTGGGGCAAAAAAAGTGGCTGGCAGATACTGCGGATAGGAAAACAAATCTGCAGTCAAGAAATGGGAGTCGATAGGCAAGTTATGAAGCAGCACTGCACCTGAACCCTTTGTTTGATAGCTAACAAAGTGCTTATAACAGTGAGTACTGTTAAAAACCTGGAATTTTATTTAATAAATCTGGATAATTTTACAGTAATTCAACTCTGAATTATTAAGAGGAACTGATCATTGGACAATATGATGGGCCTCTGGCAATATGATGCCTGAAAAGAGTGGAGAACATTCTTCCCCTGAGGCAGCTAGCATTAGATTTACTGTTGCTTTTGCCAATGATAAACCTACTTTTTAAATCAAAAATGGAAATTGCCCTCAGCAGCAGTTCAAATGATTAAATTGCCTTTTCTCATTCTATAGTTAGTTTTCAAGTTCATCAAGAGAGATCTGCGCAAATGCTCATAACTATTTCCCCCCCCCCCATCTTTCTGAATTTGGCAACAGTCCTGTGATACTACTTTGGATCAACAAGATTTGAAATCTCAAATTACAACAGTCAAACCAAAGCAGACTGAAAAACATGGACCAGAGACACCCAGCACCAAGGAGACTGACCACCTCCCAAAAAC
Organism: Heptranchias perlo; assembly: GCF_035084215.1. NCBI lineage: Eukaryota > Metazoa > Chordata > Chondrichthyes > Hexanchiformes > Hexanchidae > Heptranchias > Heptranchias perlo. Next base: position 59,743,864 of record NC_090333.1, read on the forward strand.
AGGGATCAAAGCTGGCAGAGACAGAGTCATAACAGCCATGCAAGAAATCAAATCTTTTAAAGTTGCCATCAAAACAAATCCTTCCACTTTGTAAAATCTATGAGGAGAGGGGTCATTCTCATCTGAGGATTTGAATACCACTCTACATTAAAGCATTCAAGGGAATCACCTGCCTGAAGCTTACAGACCATGTAATCAAATCAGTGTCCTTCAAATTCAAATGTGAAAATATTTAGTCACAGTTAGCAATTCAGATAACAATTCTTACCTATGCTATTTAATAATGGTGATGAAGAACAAAACAGAAAATGTTAAGTGCCTAGCAAGGTCAGGTTATTGATATTTCAGATGCGGATCAACCTGCTGTGCATTACTAGTATGTACAGTATTTTTAATTTCATCTATAAACCACTCAGATACATATAGATTAAAAAACCACCAGAATTATGACTTGTACGCATGCAGACTCACCGTCAGAAGTCTCAATCTCACCACCAGACACACAATTCACTAATTAAATTATGTATCTACCAGTAACACTGAGCTACTGAGGACTTAGTTTTGTCACCCATAAATATCTGACAGCCAGCAGTTCAATGCAGACATTGAGGGAGGGAGAAGAGGGATTGTATACCACAATCCTCCACTGTATATTTTCTGCTATCATTAGATGTTAGACAGATGATTTCATCTCTAAACACTGCTCCCTAGCCAACATCAATAATTGTTACAATCTGTAGTTTGCCTTCAGCAAGACAGGACTCCAGTAAACAGGTGATACTTGGTTTTGTTTGTTTAAATCAAAACACTATTTGCCACATTAGCAAATCACATCAGTGGCAACAGTTACTGGAAGAGAAAATCAGTTCAGTGGCAGCAACATATATTTAACTTTGCTGCTGCTGAGGGCAATTTCCATTTTTGCTAAAAAGTAGGTTTACCATTAGCAAAAACAACAGAATATGTACTGCTAGATGCCTCAGGGAAAGAATGAGGAGCCAACATAGCAGATTTTGATCCCAAGACTTTTAACTTCAGGTAAGCAAAGCACAGAGATGTACAGGGTTATTCAGTGCAAATAAACTGCTTTGAAGGCATCTGGATTAAAAAGAGTGTAAGATGCTAATTTGTGGAACAACATGGGCAATTAATATTAAATTTGCAAGTGCAGGAAGTATTGCTAACAATCAAAAACCATTTGAAATGAAAGCTGCGAAACTTAAAGCTGACATTTTGAAAGTAAAAAGTTGAATAGCAAAAAGTGAAATACAAAACTGCAACAAAACAGATTTTGAAAAAAGGCTAACTGATCCTCAACTGCTCTGCTAGTAAGCTCTTAATTATTCTAGAAAAAGACATCCTCACTGTGTAGTATTGAATAGCATTTTTGTACAAACTGGAGGGCAGCAAAGAAGCAGTAATATCAAGCATGGTAGAAGCAAAAGCCCTGATGACATTCAGATAGTCAAATATCTTGTTCTGGACTGATAGCAGTGGAAGAAATGGGTTGCCTCACGTTCCACTAAGCACAGGAGGAGACTAACAGTGTTTTAAGTTCTGGAATTCCTTCCCCAAACCTCTCCACCCCGCTACCTCTCGCTCTCCCCCCTAATTAAGATATTCCTTAAAACCTACCTCTTCGACCAAGCTTGTGGTCAGGTGTCCTAATATCTCTTTACTTGGCTCAGTGTGAAACTTTGTTTGATAACACTCCTGTCAAGTGTCTTGTGATGTTTTACTACGTTAAAAAAGTGCTATAAAACTACAAGTGGTTGTTGTTGTAATAGTGCTGCTCACAGAACTATACTGCAGTACACGTCATCGCCTTCAAAAGCAGTAACCATCACTGTACATTTTTAGTGTCTTTCATATATTAGAACATCCCAAAGCACATTAAAGGGGTAACACTGGACACCAAGCTGTAACTAGAGAAGTTAGGGAAGGTGAATAAAGCTGCAAAGAAATACAATTTTGAGGATGTGTTTAAGGTAGGAGAGGGGTAGAATGGCAAGGAGGTTTAGCCACAGAATTGAGTGCAAAAGATGTGGTGGCCGAAGGGTGCCACTAATGGTGGTTTGGGAAGGGGGAGTAAATGTACAATAGACCAGAGTTGGAAAAGCAGAGAGCTAGAGTTGAACAAAATTAGAGGTAGAGTGAAGCAATGGATGAAGAGTTAGAGAACACGAAAAAGGTGCATTGGAGCTTTCAACATTTAATGAGACTTTTTAGGCTGGGTACTGGTTTTGTGTTGAAAACCCCACCTGGCAAGGCATTCATAATGAATCAGTCACTCCTTCAAAAGCAAAGATACTAAAAGTACAAGTACAAGTACAAATAAAAGCAGCACTTACTGAATAGGCACCAATTAGGAATGCTGCATTAGCTCGTTTTCGTTGATCAAAGCTGGTGTAGTGGACAATCTTCTTTCTTGACAAAGTAAACGACTAAGGGGAAAAAGTGTTAATATGTTAAAACAATCCAGATAGTATTACAAAAACATCTTTACAGTAAATTATTGGTACAAAACCTTAAACTTGGCCATTGTGACTTTCCGTTACTCTATAGACAATTCCTGATACATTACTCTACGGTGAGATTTAATGGTTATTCATTGGCATTAGAAAACAATGTTCTGAAGATTCACCATAGAATATGTTAATACATCACAGGCCTCTTGAGTTAGGCCTGGAAAGGCATGATACATTTGTCTTCTGCAGGATCAAATTAACCTTCCTGGAGAGAACCTACATCTTTTAACTGATATAACCACTTTGTCATTTAAAACCACAGATGCGCAGCTGCATGATTATTAGAAGGATCTCCGACTTTAGCAATTGTCCAGCATGAGATACAACGGGTAAATCATGTGTTTGCTTCACTATCTTATCTCAGTCATGAAGAAAGAGAGCAACATAACCTTTACATAAAATGGAGCTAAAAGTCATGATTAATACCACTGGGCACCAACGAAGGGCCATATTAAAAGATACAAAGGGCTGACTTCGGTGAAGGACACCAAGGACCACATACATGATCCTTTAATCACAAAGGTTTTTATTTTATTATCCCAAGATCTTAATTCATCCTACAGTCAGCCATGTCCCTAAAAGACATATTTTTAAATTGTATGAAATGCAGCACTTGTGTTTGCACATAATCCTAATCGAATACTTGCACATATAAATCATGCCACGTGCAGGTCACCAACGCCATTCTTTTTAAGACTAAGTGAAAGCAGCGTTGAAACTGGCTTAAATGCAGGAAAAACGTGATCGCCATTGATTTTAATGGGGGCGGAGCTATTACTACCTTCTAACAATTTTTGGTAAGAGTAACAGCAGAGCAGCGCAAAAGTCCCAGGTAAATATGGAGTGGCATAATTAATGGCGTAAGTCACTGACTCCACAATTTTTCTTCCTTTTGCGCCAGTCAAGGGTCCCCATAACATAAATGCACCATTACAATGGAGCAAGTCCCTGGGAAAATCAGTGCCCATAATTATATTTTCTCATTCTGGATTTTAAACATATGACCTCGTAAACAGCCAGACTACACTGGTTTCTTCATCTCTTACGATGTGCGATAGTGGTAATTTATGGCAATCTCTAAACTATTCCAAAAATGCAGTCAGCAATTTCTCACTCCAGCATTTAGATTCCTGCCTGGTTTTCACTGGTTGCAAGCAGTCAAATATTCCAGTTTTAAGCAATTTTAATGCTACAGAACACAAGGTATGAATAGTTTGAACCTTCAATTTGCAAATCTGCCTGCTCAAGCAGCAACTGCATCTTTTCCTACTCATCTTCCCCTCTTCCCCTCCCCCCCCCAGCCAACCCATAGCAAACATTAGAAGCAACTAGCACAATACAATATTCTTGACCACTCTAGACAAAAGCAGTTATTATTTGTGACTCCCCAGTTTACTACACACTGCCCTATTAACTCACCAGTAATCACTCAGAAAAGGGCTAAAATGAAAGTCTTATGAATTTGTTTTGCAATTATTGCAGCTGTTGAAATACTTTTCATACTACACAAGCAGCACCCTGTGTGGGAGGTTAGTACACCTCCAAGGACCCCGAATTCAGATCCAGCAAATGACGTGATGAGATCTTCACATCTATTTACAAAGTCAGCTTGCAACCACCTCAATCCTGCTTTTGTGTGGATGTGAGTCCACAGCACAAAACTGTCGTCACCTTGAAATTAATGAATTGACTAATTTATGGCCACAATCTGAATAGATGGAATTAGCTATCTAAAACAAAATGCTGGAGTCTGCCACCAAGTGAGCTTGCAAAATCAGAAAGCCCTAACACTGAAGTCCTGGCATTAGAAATACTATACGTTGATTACGGTGAAGGCTGGTTCCCTAAAGAGGAAGAAAACCACCCATAGTTCATCCACAGTTTAACAGTTCATTCTTGGTTCCTGCTAAGTGTGAGTGTTAAAAAACACAATCTGACAGGTTTGCCAGTCAAAATCACCATCCAGTGAACTACGCAAGTAAGTACATATGTGCAGTAAGTCTGATGCCTCCCGTGACCAAAGAGGCTTTTGCTGCTCCTTGCCAAATGTCATGCATAAATGACTACTTTGCCATCGCACAAAAGGGTTGCCAACACAATGGAAACATATGAAGTATAAGTCTCAAATTCAGGAGAAAAGGAGAAGACTGATTTTTTTTTTAAATTTGGCATCAAAAGGCCAAATGAGCACTAATCGCCTTGACCAGGCTTTCCCTTGCAAGGGGCAACACAATTTATGATAAGCAAGGAGAGAAAATCTACCAGGGCTATCCGTGATACCAAGAAAGGGAAAAATGACGCAACACCTTCAAACAGGAACTGAAGCATCACAAGCTTGGCTATCATTAGCCACCATAAAAAGGACATGATTGCAAAGAAAAAGCCATAAAAACATCACCTTTTCTCTCCCACCTGAACACCAGCAGCACAGGAGAACTTTATCAATTACAGTACTATGAATGGACATTGGCAAGAAAACATGACCTCTGCCAACCCAATTTGAGCCCTCCCATTCCTGTATACAATCAAAGGAGTTGTAGAATCATTTATCAGCAATGTGGCTTAGCAACTTGAATGTAAACAAACTAGTGTGCATAGTTCAAAACTTGATATTTTTCTCACTCAGATTTAAATGGTTTAGACAAGGCAAAGAAAAAAAAAGTGTTCCTTAAACCACAGCAATTGTGATACGGAGAGAAGCAATAAGCAGTGGAACTGGCTGCATCCAACTGCTGTAGGATGTACACAAATCTTTGAAGGTGACAGGACAGATTGAGAAAGCGGTTAAAAAGTATACGGGATCCTGGGCTTTATAAATAGAGGCAGAGTACAAAAGCAAGGAAATTATGTTGAACCTTTATAAAATACTGGTTCAGCCTCAGCTGGAGTACTGTGTCCAATTCTGGTCACCACACTTTAAGAAGGATGTGAAGGCCTTAGCAAGGGTGCGAAAAAGATTTACTAGAATGGTTCCAGGGATGCGGGACTTCAGTTATGTGGATAGACTGGAGAAGCTGGGGTTGTTCTCCTTAGAGCAGAAAAGGTTGAGAAGCAGAGGACACAGATTTAAGTTGATTGGCAAAAGAACCAAAGGCAACATGAGGAAAACCTCTGTTACGCAGCGAATAGTTATGATGGAGTGCGCTGCCTGAAAGGGTGGTGGAAGCAGATTCCATCGTGGCTTTCAAAAAGGAATTGGATAAATACTTGAAGGAAAAAATTTGCAGGGCTACGGGGAAAGAGCAGGGGAATGAGACTAACTGGATTGCTCTTGCAAAGAGCCAGCACAGGCTCGATGAGCCGAATGGCCTCCTTCTGTGCTGTAACGATTTTATGACACTACTTTGTGCTTCCTGGTCAAAGAGGTAGGTTTTACGGAGGGCCTTACAAAAGGAGGAAATGGAGGTGGAGAGTCTCAACAGTTTAGGGAGAGAATTCCAGAGCGTGTGACCTAGATTAGAAAGAATAGCCGCCAATAGTGGGGCATGGGGAGGGAGAGATGTACAAGAGCTGAGAGCCAAAAGGAACAGAGATCCAAGGGTGGGGGTTGCAAAGCTGCAAGAGACTGCAGGAGATAGAGAGGAGCAAGACCAAGAAGAGGTTTAAACACGATGATGAGAATTTTAAATTGGAGGACCTGGAATCTATGTAGGTCAGCATGGACAGGGGTGATGGGTGAGCTGGACTTGGGAATGAGATAAGATACAGGCAACAGAGTTTTGCACAAGCTGAAATTTATGGAGCGTGGTGGATGGGAGAACACTGGAGTTAGAAGTAGGCAGTCTTTGTGATGGGGAGATGTGGGGTCGGAAACTCAGCTCAAATTTGAATAGGACATCAGGGTTGCGAACAGTCTGATTCAACCTGGGACAATGTTTGGGGAGGGAATCAGTAGCAAGATTACAGAATTTGTGGTGGGAGCCCAACTGGAGGAAATTTTAGTTCATCCACGACTGGATGTTGGACAAGCAGTCTGACAGACAGTGGGTCGAGTGAAGTGGCAAAAAGGTAGAGTTGGGTGTCATCAGCATACACGTGGAAGCTGATTACTTGTCTACAAATGAAGTCACCAAAGGACACCCTGTAGATGAGGGGGAGGAGGGAAACCAAGGATTGATCCTTAGGCGATCTCAGGAGGTAAAGGTGCATAGGCAGGAAGAAAAGCCATTGCTGGAAATGCTTTGGTTATGATCAGATAATTAAGAGTGGAACCAAGCAAGGGCAGTCCCACTGATATGGCCAACATAGGAAAGACATTGGAGGAAACTGGTGTGGTCAACAGTGTCAAAGGCTGCAGAGAGGTAGAGGGAAAATTCACCAGTCACAGAGTTTGTTATTTGTATTGCTGATTATGGCCATTTCAATGTCGGGGCAGGGTCCCAAACCTGATTGGAGGCACCCAAACATGGAATTGCGTGAAAGATGGACACAGATTTGGAAGGTGACAACACATTCAAGGACTTCAAAAAGGGAAGGGAGGGTGGAGATGGAATGCAAGGGTGAGGTTTTTGAGGAGGTGGTGATGACAGCAGTTTTGAAAAGGGTGGGCTGGGGTGGGAGGGGGAGGGGGGGGGGGAAAGAAGCACTTGAGATGGGGATCATTTACAACGTCAACTAGCATGGGGCCAGCTGAACAATTTATATTGTTAAACAACTACTTTATAAAAATACCACTAAAACATGCCGAACAAAATGAAGGTTGTTGCTAATATTCTTAAAAGGGTTTGTGGGACCCTGCTGTGTGCAAATTGGCTGCTGCATTTCCTACACTTCAAAATACTTAATTGGCTGTAAAACGCTTAGGGATGTCCTGAGGTTGTGAAAGACACTACATAAATACAAGTTAGATCTCTTTTTTTCTCTTACATGCATACATTACATTAACTCATGAACACCCTGTCTTCACTCCTACCTTAGTACACGTTAACTGGAATCTTTCCACATACCCTGTAGAAATTTTTAAGAAATTGACTACATATGTAAAGAACGTGTTGAGAGCCATAAAAAGAGTGGAACAGATACAGAAGGGGGAATGGACAAAAAAAGTGAACAATTACAGAAAGCAAAATAATTTATTCATCCGTGAGCAACCATAGGAAATCTAATATGCTGCTTTTCATGGTATAATGCTAACTTTTATAAAACTTTATTCTCTAACCTGAGTAACACCATTGAAGACACTCTGGTAATATTTTCCATCTTGGACGCATCACGTTACATTTTAAGTGAGTCAGTAGCACACATGAAAAAAACTTGGTTGGCCAATCAGAAAAACAAAGAACCCAAACACTAATCGCTGCACATTCATTGCACTACGTCTGGCCACATCTCAAACTGCCATCTAGCTCCCCAATCACCATAAGCAATGACATGGGAGGTCCACTAGACCATTTGTAACGGTAGGATGCTGACAGATGCAGGGTAATCGTCTAATGCTCACAGATCCACAGACAGTCAAATTACTCAGTGCAACAACAGACAGGAATAAAATTGTATCAGATGCAGCAAAGGCACTAAAGCTAAGTGCCTGAAGGTCGGTCGATGTATGTATGTATGTATGTATGTTAAGTACCATTTTGAAGTGAGGAAAGAAGAGTACAACAGTGTTGCCGAGAACTGGGAGAACAGGCGGGGGTGAAAAAGTGCCAAGACATCAAAAAGGACTTTTTTTAAAAAAAAGCAAGAGACCCTGGGCCATCTCAAGCAGGTTCCAAATATTAGGACATAACTTTTTATACATGGACCACAGGCTCCCACAATAAATAACTGGTCCAGGAAGAGGAAAAGTTCAGACTATCCTGCTCTGGACAAGGTAAAGTGATAAAAGACAAGACTAAACTAGGAACTTTTAGAAATTAGATGGCTTCAAAAAGTTGATCATCTCAGCAATTCTTCATAAGTTCTCTCATGCTTAATACCCAGCACCAACCTTCTTCCTTCCCCCACCCCATTACTTAGAATGCCACATTACAATTCTTGTTGAAAGGTCACAAACTATGACATGTTCAAATGCCTGCTGATGCTCATTGCAGACATGTACTGCACATGACACTCATAACTGAAGCACAAAAGTCTGAATTAAGTCACATGCAGTAACTATGTTTTTAGTCTTCTGGGAAAGTCGATGTAATTCACCTGCGCTTTACTATGCAGTGATAATTAACATTGTTACTGTGTTTTGGTTAACAACCAGTTTTGTTAAAGCTAGTTCTTTTTTGAAAATTTGGTATATTGACCAAAGCAGGATCAACAGAATCCCACTACAGATGCATCACCATAGCAACTTTAAGCTAAACAAACATAAGCACAACCCACTTCCCCCACAACAGATTACACTTCTGATTTTCTACCAGAGTTATGAACTCATTATTTTTTAAAAGTTGAGGAAAATACTTTTCAGCTTGCAAGTCAAACATTAACTGCAGTACAAACACATTTTGTAAGCCTTCACAAATAGCAATGCATTAACATTTTAACATAGTAACTTATCTTTAATTTTAAACTGATTCAGAATTTTGCTACAGCAAATTAAAATGTTTATGCCAAGTATGCTCTTGCTCTTTGCCCCAAAACTACATGGCATGAAGTATTCTGTACACAGAAAGGCAATCCAAAAGAGTGTCATTTGAATCACAAGACTAATCCCGATCCTTTGTCCAACCAGCCAAGAAGTTTTTGTAATCCTGTCAAATCAAAAATATCTTGCTATTTTAATATCACAACTAACCACTCTGCTAAACTGTAAATTGTGACAAGTCAAGTTAATGTATTAAATATAAAAAATGTGAACATAAAACAAACCAAACTGTATATCTGAACAATGCACCCATGGCATCATTCTTTCCTACCTCCTCTGCTCTTTCAGTGAGTCAGTGAACATTCATTTATGCCATTTCACAGAACTGCCCTATTTTCATTTTAAATTGATTTGTGCCAAAGACACAACAGAACTTTTTTTTTACACAGCACTTAAAGTGTAAATGATTCAGTGACTACATTGCTTAAGGAGGCCAATAGATGATCCAGATAATTACATTAACAGTAAACCGGAGACATTCAGATCTGAGTCAGTGACAGGAGAACACTGGTATTCTTTCAACAGCGAGAATTTGTAAAGATACAAGCGCACAAAGTGGCTCGCTTTCAGCTCATAACAGTCTTTAATTTGATTTCCTGGGGCATTGCTCAGGGATTTTTTTTCAAATTTGTTTCTCTTTCTGCTACGATCTCACTGCTTGCTTACCATTCTGATTTTTGTCTTCTACTGTGGTTGTATCTCTCTATGCCACAAACAACTTTCCCATTGTCTATTAAATCTTCAGAGTACTTTGGGAATCACATTTATAATGTACACTTTTAGATGATCACCATTACTTTGCCTTTTTGGCTCCAACAGAATTCTGATATATGGTTTTGAATTTGCCAAGTTACTTTCCTTTTGAAATAACCATTTTTTCCTGGGCCTTTTGGCTACCTAATATTGAAGATTATAAACACCGTTGTCTACTGTCACTTCAGTCAGTCTCCACATTTATTTCAGTGGCACATATTGCAATTACTTTTCTTAAAGTCACTGTAACACTTATCAATATCCTTCATCAGTGTGAAGCCCAGCAGTGTGTGGGGCTGAGTGAAAGTAGAGTCCAGCAAATGGAGTCTGTGGTGAACAGAGCTGGAGCATAATTCAAGAGCCTTTGACAAAGACATCAGGAGAGATGGGCTGATCTGGTCTGACACTCGACTAGATCTTAAGTGTGGTTGGAAATGCAAAGCAAATGCAAGCCAGGTCTGAGTGAAGAGTCACAAATGCCAAGGTAAATCCAAGACTATGACTGGATATATAGCAGGATCTGAGTATGGAGCAAAGAGATGCAGCAGGGACCAAATAGAATAGCTTAGAGCAACTAGAGCCAGCACAAAAAGGTGAGAGGGCAAAGTTTGTGATTACATTTTAATAATTTTTTTATGGGTATATAGTAGATTGGGTGAGGAACCATCATGTCAGCTGGATCACAGAAAATGTGTTGCAATTTATTTAGTCAATTTTGTTACTGAACCAAAATCAGTAATAATTTGGTTCTGAGATCAGATTGGTTGAAAGGACAGCAGTATCCAAAATCTGACAAGTCCCAAAACTCATTAATCAGCACCCTCTCCTCTCACCTGCCACCCACATGAACATCCTAGTTGAAGTCCCGTGTGACTAAGACCACAGTTCATTGACTCTACTCATTTTTAACCTCTCCGTTGCCTTTGACACCATTGTCATCACACCTCCACCTTTCACAAATTTCAACTAACCATAATCCTAACCCCAATATCACTCTTTCTTCCCCCCACCACACATCACCCAAGCTTCAAATCCCTCATCTTGGCCCACCTTATTTGGATAATATTCTCTCGCCATACATCCCAGTCACAACCACCATTCCCCCAATTGCAGATAATACTCAATAGTATTACACAATAGGAGGCTGATATTTCAGACATTATGCCCTTCTCCTTCATTCCCAAAATCACTTTGGCTCACCATCACTTCCCACCTTCAACAACACATCTCTTTAACCATGCCTTCAGTTTATTCCTTCATCCCAAATTATTTCACTTTCTTTTTAAAAACTTGAGCAATGTTATAAAAATGCTAGTTCTTTATTTGCTGGGATATAGTTCATTGGAGGTTCTCTTATAAATACAACACTGTGACCACATTCAGACAAAATTATTACTGTAGCACTTGCAGCATTATGGTTTCTCCCCAGTTTTTCCATACCTTTGTCATAGGTGGAAAACTAAACACTGATTCCACCTTAATTAGATACAATAAAATAACTGATTTTCCATAGTACTTACTTTCAATTTCTTGTTAAGTTTGCAACAATACCGATACAGTTGTGCCAAGTTGAGTGGTCCAAAATCTGCATAGAAACTGAAAAGTTGCACAATTAATGTAACTATACATGAACGAGAGCCAAAGAAAAAAATATTCAATATCGTTTCTCGTCAAATGTAGTATTTCGATCAGAGAAGCCAGGCAGGCAAAACAACGCAGAATACTTTTAATATTTAAAGGTTCAATGTGTGAGAGCGAGAGAGAGAGACACATCATCATCATCAGATAATCAAAGACAACATATCTCAGGATAAGATATTAATACACTAAGCTGTGCTCCTGGCGTTTCTGCTTTCACCTGAACCCCTTTAAGCCCATTAACAACCCTGCTGTTCTGTGCTGTACACGGTGTAATTACAGGAGCACCTTCACAACGCCTCCAACTTTTTTGAACTCCCGTCATTATTACCAGAAACTTACTTTTCGTAAACGAGTTCCTCGTCAGTGCAGAAGTAATGTGTATTGACGGTGCTTTTCGGCTTGTTTCTCAGAGTTGCGAAATACAAACGATCTAAAAAATAAAATTAAGAAATTGGAGGGGAAAAGAAGAAAAAAAAATTAAACCAGTACCAACAGCAGAGCGCAGTCCCGGTCCCCCGCATCGCCCACCACCAAGCCCAACCGCTGCCAACACTAGTGGCACTCAGCCGATTCCCACGGAGCCAACACTCACCTTTGCTAAACTCGGACGCGCTGATCAGGTCCTGCTCCTCGGCCATTTTAAACAGCGCGCGGGAGGGGGGGAGAAGCGGAGGCGGTGCGCGTACATGTGGTGCGCGTGCACTTGGGCCAGAGGGGGTGCGCGTGCACCGGGAAGAGGATCAAGATAATGAGGATGCGCGCCCCGTGGGAGGGAGGGGAAAGAGAGCGCGCGCGCCCGGAACGGTTCCAATTTCAAACCTTCCTAAGCGGGAACCGTAGTCCCAACAGGACAACGGTGCTCCCGCTCCCGCTCCGGCCCCGCGGCTTCTTCCCAACTAAAAAGTAGTCCCGTGCGGTGCCCAGCGGCCTGTCCTTGACACCCAGCCCCCGCCCCACCACCCGCCGCGACTCGACTCTTCGCCTTCGACGCCAACTCAGGCCACTCCGCGCGCCGCGATCCCCACAACACAGTCAACAGCAAGTCACATGCCAGCCGCCTATCGTTACTATGGCAATCGGTCAGCCAATCATCAGAACGGAAAACTTGAAGAAAAGGGCGGGGCAACGCAACACTGGCGCTGGTTCACCTGCAGGGGGCGTCGCATCATGGCACTAACCCAGGACCAGCGACCTTCCTGGCTCTTGAATTAGGACGAGTTTTATCAGAAACAGGATCGCCCCCGATTCAGGCACCAGTCTAGAACCAGCTCCCAAACCAGTAACTTAGCCAGCCAAAACGCAGAGCAACTGCCCAGAACTAGTTGCTGAGGCAGAACGTCTTTGATAAAAGATCAAATAACAAAACATCTAGAGACTAAGATAATAAAAAATTGTCAGCAAGGGTTTCAAAAGGAAGTTCAACTTTACCTAACCTTATTGCATTCAGAAGAAATAACAAAGAGAAGGCAATGCAGTGGATGTAGTATACATGGACTGTCAGAACACCTTTGATAAGGTGCCCTATAAGAGACTCGTGTCAAAGGTGGAGTCAGGGGCCAGGTAGCAGAATAGATCTAAAGATGGCTACAAAACACAGAGGGTGGGAATTAAGGGAAGTTTCTCCGGCTGGCAGAAAGTGGGAAGTGGTGTCCTGCTGGTACCAATGTTGTTTACGATATACATAAATAGTTTGGACTCAAAAATTTGAGGTATGGCGTTGAAATGTGCAGGTGATACCAAGTTGTGGGGGTGTTGCTAATAATGGCTGCACCAAAATAAAGGAAGACATAAACAGAATTGTAGAGTTGGTAAATAAATTGCAAATTAAATTCAATATAGCAAAGTGTAAGATGGTGGTTCATCTTGGTAGGATGAACAAGGAGGCCACTTATTCAATGGAAGGTAAGAAATGAAATGGGAAATCTGGGAATACAGATCTGTAGATTCTATGTATGTTGTAGCAGCACAATAATAAAACCTGCAATTCAACCTACCAGGGGTTCTGGCCCATGGTAGGATTGAGAAAGAAACCAGAAACACCAGAGAGAGAAGCTAGACTGCTTTATGAGCTGTCCAGGATCCTGAGAAGGGTTTTTAGAAAAGCCTCCCAGATTACTAAAATCTTGGGCAGACTTGGACTTTATAAAGAACCAAGTTCTTTGTGGGGAGGAGGGGGAGAAGGGGAAGCATTTTGCACAAAAAAGAGAAGATTGAGCATATTGGAGGCAGCTTTAGCAATGGAGATGTGGGAGTTCCATTTAAGATCAGAGGCGATACAGATCAAGAATGCCAATAGATGAAGGATTAAGTGCAATTAATTAGCTCAAAGGGCAAGGAATAACTTTTTGCAGTAGTTTTAACAGTAAGACAGTCAGAGAAGAGGTGAGAATTTAAAGATGTAAATGGGGCTGAAATAGGATAAGCACAAGATAGTTTATATTAGCATTGATTATTTCTTCCAAATATTCACAACTGGGGACAAGGGGTACATGCTCTCCCTAAGTAGTGATAACCCATGCAGAATTAATGACTGTCATAAATGAGGTGGCCATCCTAAAACAAGCTAAAAGGAATCAAAAACAAATCCAAAGGAATTTATCTCAGAATACCAAGACACAAAGAATGAGGTTTGAGTGCAATTGACAGTGATCATGAGCATCTTGAATATTGTGTCCAGTTCTAGTCACCAATATATAAGGGAAACATTGGAGGCAGTGCAGTGAAGAGCCATAAGGCTGCTCACCAGTGTTAGAGATCCAAGTTATGAGGAAAGGTGGGAGAAACGTTAACTTTTCAACCTTGAAACGAGTATACCAACAGGTAATCTTAGAGGTATATACAGAAAAGGCAAATCCAGAATATTACTTCAAAGTAAATTATAAAAGTAGAACAAGAGGATAAAGGTTCATACTAATATAAATTCAGGGTGGTAGACCCTGTTAAAGACTTTGGAGATGTTCAAAGCAATAAATTGTTTCACCAAACTATTGCCAAAAAGCAGCATTGGCAGCGGCTTGAGAGTTGACCTGTCCCATCATCCTCTAGCAGTATATGTTTTAAATGGGAATGGAAACAGGAGAGAAGGGACCGAATGGAGAGAGAAAAATAGGACAATTCTCATGACTGGGATTATTGACTATTTGATCGAGCAGGGTTTTTTGGTTTAAGTTGTAACTAGTTTCTGATATGAACTCAGGTTCAGGAATTTTAAGGGTTAATCCACAAACGGTCCAGCATCCTTGCTGTCACGTTGTCAGAGGAAGACAGACTGGGTGTCAAGATAAAGGGGATTGGTTTATTATGAAGAACTTATTGACCAGAGAAATTTCTTTGCTATGGGAATTAGTATTCCAGACACTGCAGCAGCGTGCAATGATCTAGTCATGGAAACTTATCCATAACAATCTGGGACAATAGGTAATTAATTACCTTGCTGCAAATTTCCAGTAGCTATTCGCATGGGAAACAATGTTCGTCCATGCACAGCATGGGATCTTCCGATAAGAATCCATTATTGGGAGGGTGGTAGGCAACGGTATTGGCCGACCCCCGGATGGGGAAGGAGTCAGGGCAAAAACTGCCAAATCTCCTGTCCAGAGAGGCCACAAAAGAACAAGAATCCACGAGGGTATTAAATTAGTCTCCGGCGGTAGCGCAAAAGAGGCGATAGTGATCCAGCGGCCCGTTTTGTTTCTCCCAACTGGGGCAGAGATATGGACACAATTAGCCTGAGCATCCTGGGATAGGGAGGGAAAAAATCAGTCATGGATCCTGCACCCTTATTATCATCCAATGTTCCCTGTTAAAAATGCGTGTGTATAAGATATCAAGTGAGGACAAGATCAGCTTCAACAATAATGCACTCCGTGATTGAATATTCTGGCAAGGTTGACGTCTGAAAAAAAACATTTGGCTTAGGTATTCATGGAACTGTAGCCAAGCAAGGAATTCAGACCTACAAAGAACTACAAAGCTAACACTTTATCTGTACTGCAGGATTTTCAAAGTGATTGATTTTCTTATCCAGACAGATACTGTGAAAATTAGCTGATAAATATGGATTCTATTGAAGACACTAAGTATCATTGAGAATTCCGTCAAAACTTAATTTTATTACAATTGCTAAAGTGACGGGAAAAGCTTCCCTACCATGTTTATGCGTTTCATGTGCTAATTTCATTTTCTAATTTTCCCCTCTCCTCGTCTTACTTTGCTACGGTAGGGCCCACAGTCGCCAGCAACCCTCTGGTACCTCATTCAAGCGGCTATTAAAGTGTGATGTGGAGATGCCGGTGATGGACTGGGGTGGACAAATGTAAGGAATCTTACAACACCAGGTTATAGTCCAACAATTTTATTTTAAAATCACAAGCTTTCGGAGATTATCCCCTTCGTCAGGTGAATTCTCACTCACCTGACGAAGAAGGTAAGCTCCGAAAGCTTGTGATTTTCAAATAAAACTGTTGGACTATAACCTGGTGTTGTAAGATTCCTTAAAATGGCCACGTGCGAGAAACTAGGCCTTTTGTTCCAACGACGTTCTTAACAATCCTACACTGGATTACATGCAACTAGTTTCAAAATTTGCTACTTTTACTGCTTAGGGCATTTCTTATTAACGCTGTTTTTACAACAGAAAGTGAGAAAATAATTCTGCTTTCAATTCAGTAACACAACCTATGCGCTTTTGATGGGTGAAAAAACAATTTATAACCAGAATGGAACCGCAGCACAGTAAATGACGCCAAAGGGGTAAACAGTGTAAAGAGTCCTTGGACCCTAATGAGTTCAGACAGTTTAACAGCACTCACAGACATAAGACAAAACGAACCAACTGTGACAAAAAAAATCTTCAAATGCTGAGAATCCGAACTAAGAATATATTGAAATCACACAGCAAAGCCTTTCATAGCTGCAAAACACAAAGTGGGTTCAGATTTCGGGTGCAGAACCTAAACGTTATCCTCTCTTTTCTCTTTACAGATGATCATCGACCAGCTGTGTATTTCCAGCACTTTTACCCCTAGCCAATTGTGAGCTCCAATTTATTTCAATACGTGGAATGGCTCCCTCTATTTCACTATTACCAAAGATTGAAGATGATATATGCTTTATTTTATATACGAATACGCATTGGAGCCGCGGTACTAACCCTAATAGCCTTGCCTAAAATAGTAAAGGGTTACTTGCTTCTTATACCAGGTGGTAGGACAGGGCGCTGCCACCGGCAACTGAGTAACAAGGACGAGTGGCCGTTTTGAACAGAGACCAGAAGATTGTACTGGGAATACAAAAAGACCGTGAGACTACAGCCATTTCTTTACTTTCTACCAAGTAAGGTGCGATAATCTACTGTTCGATGAAGAAAAACAAATAGCACAGAACTTCAGTTCCTAATCAATGCCTCCCACTAGAATGACTTCAATTGAAAACGGGATTGGGCTCAGCTATGATGCCAGCTACAGTAAAATAATCTGTTGGCAGTTATTGTCCAGAGTCAGGTATGGATAACGGGCCCTTGTGCAGGCTACCAGAAGGCTTTGAGAATTAGATTAATATTAAGTTTAGCTGCTGCCTTCCTCAGTTCATAAGTCATGTCCTTTGATGATTTTATACTGATTTTTGTTTCGTTTCCCCTCACTGCCTTTGGGGGAATGGATTACTGACCCAGAGCATCACCTGCAGAAATAAGCCCTCAGACGGATGTCATCTGGACTTGGAGTCCCATCTACTTTGAGATTTCCTATTCTACTCAAGATGACATCCATATCTATTTTAATATTTATAATGTTATTGTCTACAGTACATCCCACAGCTAGGAACTGATAATCATTCACGAGTGTAGAATGATGTGTCCATTCGGAATAATGTGCCAACACGATGCAAGAGAGATTTCATTACAAAAAACACAATAAGAAAAATTCACAATGCTACTTCATAGTGCATGAGTATTCATCAGTATGATATGCACATTAATTTTATATTGCAGATCGGCATTTAAAAAGAACACACTGGTTTCGGTCTATCTGCAGCAATGGGCCTGATCTAAATATAAACGCAGCGCAGATGGAGATTGGTATTTTAAAATTCATATTATACAGCATGATTAGGTTAACTGACTCCTCCACTACTTACCCCAATAATTGGCTCAATTAAAACTTTCAGTCCACAAATGTAAACATTAGGCATGGTGAACCTATTGTGTAAAGCATACCTTTGCAACAGGCTCAGAGACCGACAGCCAAATAATTGCTCATACTTAAGAGGCAGATGATATTGTTAAGGGCACTGCTGACAACCTATATGCAAAGATCTCCCAGATACAATATGAATGTTATGATTAGATTTACATAAACCTCATTAGGGCTCTAATCCTGTTGTTAACACTTATTGGATATGAATCTAAGTCATGATACATACTTTTATGTAGCTGCATAAGGCTAACGGTGTATTTTTAGTGTAACTTCAGTGCCTGTTTCAGAGAAATAAAGTTGCAATATAAGAGCCAGCCTGATTCAGGCAGAGAAGCACTGGAAGACTTGCCACAAGAAGCAGTTTCACATCATAGGACTAGGGGTAGGCCATTCAGCCCCTCTAGCTTGTTCTGCCATGCAATTAGATCATGGCTGATCTGTATCTTAACTCCATCTACCCATCTTGGTCTGTAACCCTTAATACTTTTGCCAAACAAAAATCTATCAATCTCAGTTTTGAAATTTTTAATTGACCTAGCCTCATCTGCTTTTTGGGGGGAAAGTGTTCCTCTACCTTTTGTGTGAAGAAGCGTTTTCTGACATCACCGCTGAATGGCCTCACTCTAATTTTAAGGTTATGCCCCCTTGTTCTGGACTCTCCCACCAGAGGAAATAGTTTCTTTCTATCTACCCTATCAAATCCTCTAATCATCTTAAACACTTCAATTAGATCATCCCATAATCTTCTATATTCAAGGGAATAAAGCCTGGTCTTTGCAACCTGTCCTCATAATTTAACCCTTTTGGCTCCAGTATCATTCTGGTGAATCTGCACTGCACCCCCTCCAAGGCCAATATATCCTTCCTGAGGTGCAGTGTACAGAACTAAATGCAGTACTTCAGATAGGCTCTAACCAGAGCTCTGTACAGCTGTAACATAACTTCCTCCCTTTGTGTTTCAGCCCTCATGAGATGAAGGCCAACATTCCATTAGCCTTCTAAATTATTTTTTGTACCTGTCCACTAGCTTTTAGTGATTTCTGTACTTGGACCCCTAAACCTCTCTGATCCTTCACAGTTCCTAGATTCTTACCATTTAGAAAATCTACCTTTCCTAGATCTACCTTTCCTAGGTCCAAAGTGGATGACCTCGCACTTTCCCACTTTGAACTCCGTCTGCCACAGTTTTGCCCACTCAATTAATCTATCAATGTCCCTTTGCAACTTTCTGCTCCCATCTACACTATTTACTGTGGCCTCAGTACAGATCCCTGGGGGACAACATTAGTCACATTCTGTCAATTTGAGTACATACCCATTATCCTTACTCTCTTGTCTCCTACATCCTAACATCACCTGGGTTTGACACCATATGCAATACAACTCCCGTGCGAGGTCAAACCTGGTTTTAAAAGGTAATCCCTTGGTTTTCTCGCGCACTTTTAAAAACATTATGCAGGATTGGTTTAAAATGTCGAGATTTAAAATGTTGATTTAATGTGTAGGCACTCCCATCTGTACTCGCTAGACCTTTAAATTTTAACCGGGGAGGAAGAATTCTATTTGGAAGGAAGTAGTATAAATGAGGCACTGCCTGGCTTTTAATTTGTGGCTGTAGTACAAGTACATCAGTATTTGAATTACCTCATTCACACACCAATAGTGATCCCAACTTGTCACACGGCACCATTATCTCCGTGCTACCATGACAATGGTACCGGTATAGATACAGAACGATTAGTGTCGTCAATGGAAGGTTACTGACGTCCTTTCTCTCGTCATTCCACATAATTCCCGTAATACACACCTCTCTCTCTTCCCCAAATCCCATCACACGCAGTATAAAGAATACAGGTGAGGGCTCCGTGTACAGTATGTATCCACGAAAGGTGTTGGACGTTAGAGTACTTACAATTTTGTCGCTTGTGCACTATTCAATCATACAGCGACTCAGTGAATAAATGCCTAAAGGACAAAACCTTTCACCTCGTATCCTACATGTACAGAGAAGAAGTTATGGTTACCTGTAGTGACCCCCTCCCCAGACTACCCTTCAGCTATAATAACATCCCTGTAATCTTTTACCTATCTTTTTCAGATTGACATTTGTTAAACTAATATTTCCATATATTTGAGATAACAGATTAAAGTTTTTTTGGATCCCTAGTAAACACAGCATTAGAATATTCGACCTTAACCTTATCCAAAAGTAGATACATATCCTAGTATTCTAACAAACAAAAAACGTGCACAGATGTACTTGGCCCCATTGAATGAATTTCAAACTTCCATCGCCCATCCGAGTGGGCAATCAGGAAACAGCCTTCGCAGAGCCTCAATAACCTACCCCCAATATCAACAAACCAAACACGGTCTGCCGCGGATCGATTGCACTGGTCGGGACTCCACATATCAAGACGGTGATTCCAATTGGAAGGGTTTGACATCCCTTCGCAGGCTTTAGGGCTTCGGTATGGGTGAAATCAGGTGAACATGCTGCATTGGATTTCGTTAGGAGAGGGGAAAGGTTTGGGTTCCTGGCAGCTTGCAGGTGGGATGAGTTTCAGCACCAGCTGGGGCTTTGTGACGTCTCCACGCCTATAACCACGTACCTTGAAACTAACAAATGAGTAGCCGCTGACCCCCGCACCCGGGGGCTGCTGAATCCAGCTCACCTGGGCCATTGACCACCTCGCATAATAATAGCATTCCACCACCTCTTAGCTTTGGCGAAGTAGACACCGGCCATATTCCAAAATCATACAAGTAGGGAGCAGAAAGGCTTGGGTGAAAGTTGTGAGATACAGGCACACCGAAGTGGGGGTTCGCAACAAATAAACATAACCGCGGGCATCCATTCCGTGAAATCTAAACTCACTGCAAATTGCACTCGTCTGAACGTCAGCCAAGTGCTTAATATTCTTTCACACCAATCAGAAGGGCACAACTGACAACTCGTTATAAATAGACACTAGCATCAATAATTTCCCGTGGATTAGTGTACTGTGCTGTACAAGTCTTTGAGCAGGGGAGACAAATAATGGTACAGATCAATTATATATAAATAAGATGCCCGCTGCTGGCAGCGACTCAAGGTAACTGAGAAGCAGCTCAAGTGATGTTATCAAACTGTAATCAGCTTCAAGGGGTGCAGCTGGGATCAAACAAGGACAAACTCGGGAGAACATTTAAAAATAAGTCAGATTGTCGTATACTGAAAACAATTCTGCAGTTTTAAATTTAAATTTAAATTTTCAACCTTGCATTTAAATTGCTTCATGGCTATACCCCTCAAAGCTCCTCCAGTCCAACAACCCCACCCCCCAGAACTCTGCGTTCCTCCGGCCCCTTATGCATCCCTATGCCTTTGCCCCACCATTGACAGCTGTGTCTTCAGCCACCTAGGTCTCACACTCTGGAATTCCCTCCCTAAAAACCTCAAACTCATAGAAACATAGAAAATAGGAGCAGGAATAGGCTATGCGGCCCTTCGAGCCTGCTCCACCATTCAACATGATCATGGCTGATCCTCTATCTTAATACCATATTCCCGCTCTCTCCCCATACCCCTTGATGCCTTTTGTGTCTAGAAATCTATTGTGCTCCTTCTTAAATATATTCAGTGACTTGGCCTCCACAGCCGTCTTTGGTAGAGAATTCCACAGGTTCACCACCCTCCGAGTGAAGAAATTTCTCCTCACCTCAGTCCTAAATGTCCTACCCTGTATCCTGAGACTGTGACCCCTCATTCTGGACTCCCTAGCCAGGGGAAACATCCTCCCTGCATCCAGTCTGTCTAGCCCTGTCAGAATTTTATATGTTTCAATGAGATTCCCTCTCATTCTTCTAAACTCGAGCGAATACAGGCCGAGTCGACCCAATCTCTCCTCATACGACAGTCCTGCCATCCTAAGGATCAGTCTGCTGCACTCCCTCTATGGCAAGTATATCCTTTCTTAGGTAAGGAGACCAAAACGGCACACAATACTCCAGGTGTGGTCTCACCAAGGACCTGTATAACTGCAGTAAGACATCCTTGCTCCTGTAATCAAATCCTCTTGCAATGAAGGCCAACATACCATTTGCCTTCCTAACTGCTTGCTGCACCTGCTTTCAGTGACTGGTGTACAGGGACACCCAAGTCCCTTTGTATATCAACATTCCCCAATCTATCACTATTTAAATAATACTCTGGCTTTCTGTTTTTCCTTCCGAAGTGGGTATCTTCACATTTATCCACATTATACTGCATCTGCCATGTATTTGTTCACTCACTCAACTTGTCTAAATCGCCTTGAAGCCTCTTTGCATCCTCCTCACGACTCCACCTAGTTTTGTGTCATCAGCAAACTTGGAAACATTTCATTTGGTTCCCTCATCCAAATCATTGATATATATTGTGAATAGCTGGGGCCCAGCACTGATCCCTGTGGTACCCCATTAGTCACTGCCTGCCACCCTGAAAAAGACCCATTTATTCCTACTCTGTTTCCTGTCTGTTAACCAATTTTCAATCTATGCCAGTATATTACCCCCAATCCCATGTGCTTTAATTTTGCACACTAACCTCTTATGTGGGACTTTATCAAAGGCCTTCTGAAAATCTAAATAAGCCACATCCACTGGTTCTCCCTTATCTATTCTACAGTTACATCCTCAAAAAACTCCAGTAGGTTTGTCAAACATGATTTCCCTTTCATAAATCCATGTTGACTTTGTCTAATCCCGTTGATATTCTCTAAGTGTCCTGTTATCACATCCTTTATAATAGACTCTAGCATTTTCCCTACTACTGATGTTAGGCTAACCGGTCTGTAGTTCCCTGTTTTCTCTCCCTCCTTTTTTTAAAAATAGTGGGGTTACATTTGCCACCCTCCAATCTGCAGGAACTGTTCCATAATCTACAGAATTTTGGAAGATGACAACTAATGCATCCACTATTTCCATGGCTACCTCTTTTAGTACTCTGGGATGCAGATGATGAGGTCCCTGGGGATTTATCAGCTTTCAGTCCCATTAATTTCTCCAGCACTATTTTTTTTACTAATACTAATTTCCTTTAATTCCTCCTTCTCATGAGGCCCTTGGTTCCCTAGCATTTCTGGGAAGTTATTTGTGTCCTCTTCCCCTTTTAGACCCTCCTTAAAAACCTCTTTAACCACATCTTCCCAATCTATCCTGCTTAGGTTGATGTCCATTTTTGTCTAATTACACATGTGTGAAGCACCTTCAGACTTTTTAATATGTTAAATGCAAGTTGTTATTGTTGAACCCATCATCCTGGTCAGTATAGCTCATCAAACAGAGAGTAGTGGTGAACAGTTGTTTTTCAGACTGGAGGGAAGTATACTGTGATGTGGCTGGACTTGGGTACAAGGGTTACAATTTCAAAGTTTGTCAATGACACAAAACTCAAATGTAGTAAACAATGAGGAGGATAGTAGAAGACTTCAGGAGGACATAAACAGACTGGTGAATTGAGGCGATAAACATGGCAGATTAAATTTAATGCAGAGAAGTGTGAAGTGATGACTGTTTTTGAAGGCAAATTCAGAAGTGTCTTTTAAATAAAAACGAGCCTCAAACTAGTCTGAATTCAGTCATACCTGTTACTATCCAAATTCACTCAATTGTCACATGCACTTTTGATGCAATTGGAGTAGGAGAGGAATTAGTCGGACCAGAGGAAGATCTGTGCTCTTTCAACTTTCAGGTTGCAGTACGCATTCAGGTTGCATCATCTCTACTTATAGAGCCCATGCTACAGCTCTGCCCATAGCATATCACCTAGTTTAAAAGATAAAGTTATGGACAATGGAGCTACAAATTAGTAAACTAATTTTTGCAATAGTCCAAGGCTAAGTCGCCTGCAAATAAAAAGGAGGTTCTGATGCAATTATCAGGGTCAGTTACAGGCAGTAATACATGTGGACAGAGGCACAACAGTAGAGTTCATTCAGATCTCACTAAAAGTGTTTAAAATGATGGGAGTGGATAGGTTCGAAACTGAGAAACTATTTCCCCTGGTGGGAGAAATCCATAACTTGAGGGCATAATCTTAAAATTGGAGCTAGACCAGTTAGAAGTGAAATTAGAAAGCATTTTTTTCCCCACACAAACAGTTTCCTCAAAGGTTGTGAATGCTGGGTCAATAGAGTTGAGTTACAGATCAGCCATGATCTAATTAAATGGTGGAATAGGCTCGAGGGACTTAACGGCCTACTCCTGTTTCTTTGTTCCTATGTAAATGTAGATTTAATGTTACAATTCATTGTAAAAGGAAATTATACATAATATCATGTTATTTAAACATATTTGTCTTTTATTATACTGCATTTGGATTTGCTGTCAAGCCATGCATAGCATAAATAGACTGCAATTGTTGGGAATCTGAACAATAGTCAGGCAGAATATTTCTCTTTTAAAGTCTGTTCTTTTGCATCATAACATTTTTGTTGCTGAATCAGCAGTGGAACTAGACCCAGAATCCACTGAAAATTCTTCAATCTCTAGGAGCTATAGAATAAATGTTCCAGAAAGAGTTTATTGTGTCCAACTCCCTTCCCAAAATTTCTCTGTAGTCTCTTTAGGTTTCAACATCTTTTATTAAAGTTTGGCTACTGCCAGTTAACATCTCTCCACTTCCATGTCAGCATATCCACAACAAGCACTCAAGTGTTAATGCATTGAGTTTTTTGGTCACATAGGAATCCGTTAGTATGATTAAGAATTTCCAAACTAAAGTACTGAGAAATCCACACATGCAATTTGTTTCCATAGCTTTGAGTGATATGTACAGTTAAAGTTTCAGGTCTCAGAAGCTGGGGTTTGTCATTCCAATCCCTTCACATTCTATGATATAATTTTCTAATCCAGACTCTTGATTGTCTATTTTAGTCACTGTAAACTTAGCCTGAAAGAAAAAAAAATTGAAAACATACAAAATGAGCAACATGTAACCAAACCTTTGTTAAGTGAAACCCATTGTTTCATTACCTTACATGTAATATGACATGGGGCTTTGATTCTATTATACCGTTGCATTCAGGCCCTGTGAAATTTAATGCAGAATGTAGTTTCATAATGTTTTGAAACAAGACTCAAGGTATCATTTTGGTCCAGGTTTATTTTATTCAATAAAAAGAGCTAAATTAAGATATTCCAGAAAAGTGTACAAGGATTACAGTAAAACTTGCTTTTACAAAAGTCAAGTTACAACTCCATTCCGTAACCACTGCTTTCTGACTACCAAGGTCAGTCAGCAACTACTGCATTAGCCTGTCCTGGAAGGGTTGCACAAACATGTTCAAAGTACACCATTCACTGTTTTTCACATACACGTGCACAGTGGATCTGTCTTTGCTCACATGCAATCAGATATGTTATTTGGTAAGGAATGAAGTACTTTACCATGTAATGCAAGACGCATTACTCTGCTAATTGAGGTGCAAGAAGGTCCAAATCTAAATAACGTTGCTCAGGTCAGAGTTTACTTTTTATTTGGTCAAGAAGCTTTGCACATTGGAAGTGCTTGCCAGTTTTATGCTGCAGTTCAAACACCCAGCATTTTATGATTATTTTGCATCTGTATAAAATGTGATGCCTGTAGTGTGACATCTGCGTGCACCAGATGTATTATTTTGATGTGTTATCGCATGCTATTTTACAACAAGATTATTATACAGGAGCATGCAATGCACAATATATTATTCTGCTTCTTAGGTGGACCTATGTCCCTTTAAGGCCGTTGCTATTAAGTAAACACAATCTGAAGTTAAAGTTTATTGCAAATTGGAAAATGATAGCTTATTATAGGCTCCAAGTCATTGACTGGCTTTTTTCCCCCCCTCTTAAAACATTGCTTTGTTCTGCAACAAACGGATATATCTGGTGCTTGATGTCTAGAGTATGATGTCGACATGTGCAAGGGAGACACCCACAAAAAACAAGGCTTTTTGATTTTTAATAGCAATTTTCCCATGGCATCACTCATGGTAAGTCAAACAATATTCTTTTTGAAAGACAAATGTTATACGTGTAATGCAAAATTATTCTGCTGGATAAGTTCAGCTATATCCCTATTTGGCCACAAAGCCCTCATTTTTAAATAAAGCCTCGGGTCATTCAGATTTTGTTTGGTCAGAACATTTTGAAAATAATTTCTGGCTCAGAATCAAAACAGCATTATAAGATTTTGCATCCATAAAAATGCACAACATCTGTGTTTACAGACGACTCAGTTTTAATACAACATTGACCTCCTGTGGTATTGCTCATGGCAATTAGAGGATAAGCTGCTTTATACCAAGTATAAAATGGATTGCACTGGTTTATATTGAGATATCGGAACAACATTTAAATAGTCCCACTCGTATTTATATCTTTATAAATAATTTCAGAGACAGAGACATATCCAGAATGGGCCACGAAAGCAGGAAACAGAGACCGAAAATCAGGGTAGGGAGGTGGTGGCATCACCAGGTCCAAGAAAGCACTAAAATCCCTAATAGGCCTTGGAAATAGTGACCTGTGACGTTCAGGAGCATTGGGGTGGGGGGGGGGGGGGGGGGGGGGAGGGGAGAAAGATAAAGAGAGAGAAGCAAAGCAGGCCCAAGCCCATGGTAGTTGATGAAACAGCGGAGGGGGAAAGAGGGTCAAAACAGGCAATGAGCGGGTGGCCTGATAAGCAAATTTGCAGATAAAGGAAACCTAAAACATCTTGAATTTAAAAGTAGAAACTATGTTTAAAATAGATATAGCTCAGAGATCAAATAAATTGGAAAAAAGCAAGATGGCAGAAGAGCTGCAAGAAAGTCCTGAAAGCTGCTCTACAGAAATGCGATTGCACCATGAGTTTCCATAGGCATTTTCCATTATAAATGTGGACAGAGGAATTCATAATAGAAATAAAAGAGGCAAAGTGCAACAAAAATGGCAAGTGCTGCTGACATAAGATTTTTTTTTAAAAAAGAGATGCAGTTAAATGGCAGGAATGGATGATGTAATGAGTTACAACACCGTCTTTCCCCCATTCGGACAGACTCAAATCCTGCCTACATTAATGGGATAAAGTCTCATCTCACCCCTGGCTACAAGATTCCCCAGTAAGAATGAGTTTTGGCAGTCTCAGTTATTGCTTAATCTAGGCATACAACATAAAACTGACAAATTGACACTATGCAAAGTGACAAGGATGGTTTATAAGCCATCCAATAGAAATGCCACACTGGTGTTGTTCTTAGGGGCTGGGCTGTTGCATATTGTCGAGTTAGAGTACAACAAACTTTACTCTAACTGTGGTGTATTTGGCCTGGAAGTGATTTAGGGTTAGTCTAAAAACTGTTTTACTCTGCATCTAATCCTGTACAGTTTGACCTGGGACTGCTTGATATTGACAATGTGTCCCGAAGTGACAAAATGTTCCATTCCCCAGCAATGACATCTCATCTTAAGCACAAACATTCACCATACAAAGAAAATTGATTTTAATAGCATTATGCAATATTTTATTAGATGACAAGAATACTGACCTTGGTTAGCATTTCTGCAAAATGAATAGCAGTCTGGGTGTGAAGGGTCAAGGGTCCACTTCTTACTTTGGAGACACCATTAGCCAGGGCCATGAATATGATGACCTGAGCAGAAGAGAAATGTAATTGAAAAGTTTTATGACTATATGAGACTAACACATCAACAATCACTCAGACAATTCCCTATGTCTTTCACCTGGGGCTAGACACAGAAGTAATGTACCTTGTGGAACACTCAAGAAGCTCGACACCATCCAAGATAAAGCAGCCCGCTTGATTGGCACCCCATCCACCACCCTAAACATTCACTCCCTTCACCACCGGTGCACTGTGGCTGCAGTGTGCACCATCCACAGGATGCACTGCAGCAACTCGCCAAGGCTTCTTCGACAGCACCTTCCAAACCCGCGACCTCTACCACCTAGAAGGACAAGGGCAGCAGGCGCATGGGAACAACACCACCTGCACGTTCCCCTCCAAGTCACACACCATCCCGACTTGGAAATATATCGCCGTTCCTTCATTGTCGCTGGGTCAAAATCCTGGAACTCCCTTCCTAACAGCACTGTGGGAGAACCGTCACCACACGGACTGCAGCGGTTCAAGAAGGCGGCTCACCACCACCTTCTCGAGGGCAATTAGGGATGGGCAATAAATGCCGGCCTTGCCAGCGACGCCCACATCCCGTGAACGAATAAAAAAAATACAAAAGAACTATGCAGTTATTTTTTTGATAAAATATAGTCAATGTTAAAGAACACTTGCAATTACAAGTGACAAAAATTACCATTGAGTCAAGATGGGCACAAAGACCTCCCTCCTCTTTTCCCCTATCATGTATGTACATAATATAGATAAAGCAGTACAATGAAGCCAGTTCAATATACAAGGAAAGTTTTATTGCCTTTTAACAGTTTCAGATAGTATATGCAAGAGACAAGTTTGACTCAAGCAATCACCATATAAAGTTCCAGCCCTAGGCAGGCACTACATGGACAATCACTTTTGTTATCCAGAGCTTTTATTTATAAATGTGTTTTCTCAATGCAAGATGACATTTTTTTTGCTTTCAGATATCAGTTAAAAATAGATTTTCCTGCTTGAGGTAATGTTCATATGGATTATATTTGCCACATGGTGTTAGGGGCTAAAAATAGACTTTAGCAAAGTTTCTATTCCCCTCTCTCATTTGGAAAAAATCTGCAGACAGCTGTGATAGTGAGAAGCACTATGCTGTCAGCTGTACCACAGGTGCTGCCTTTTGTGCTCCCACTAATGGAAGGATGTGCTCCACTGAGATCTACCCAGTTGAAGCCCAGTGGTTTCATAGAAGACAAAAAAATACTTTCAAAAGCAGGACCAACAATAAGAAGAAAATTAGTTAATAACACAATGTATAGGAGTAAACACTTCGCTACAGTCACTTTCTTCAAAACAAAGGTTGATTTTAGCCTAAAAGTCACTGTATGGCAGCACTCCTTCATGCCCAACCAAAATGTGGTTCCTCCATACTTTTAGATTTTATTGTTTTAATTTACAAAAGTTACTTGCACATCAATACTAATAAAAATTAATTAGTATTGGATGATACATCATCCAAAACAGATGTTTTTTGTTTTGTTCTGGTGAAATGGAGAGGAATTACATGTGACTATATGAAATTCCACTGGGCGCCCACTTCAGAAGTTCTGCATGAGACTATTGCAGCAGAACTTATGAGGCATTATTAGGGGGGGTGCTGCGCATTGGACTATCAATATGCAGCAATAAGCAGTGGAGTGGCTTAAGTTCACCCCCTCCTGAAATTTACTTATCTCAGTCACGCTGCACAGTAGTGCCAGTGGAGGCAGTGAGACCAGAGCAAAGGGAGGGAGTAAATAATTTTTTTAAAAAAATTTAGGGTAATGAATCCTTACCAAAAACATATTTAGGTTTTAAACATATTGAAATAATCTAATAGCCTCTACCTGGTCCTGCAAGTACTGGTCCACGCAACCACCATGTCGAAGATTCATCATCAGCATCTCTGCAGCTTCGATTCCAACTTTGTCTGCAGCAACTCCTGTATTTCAGAAATGGTCTAGTCTCAGTATTTTTACTTAATCTGTGGATCTTGTTTTTTCAATTCTTCAAAAGCACTGTTTTTTCATGTCTTTCACAAGTCCAACAAGCACTAACTATCTCTTAATGGCTCCACCCTTAGTTCTGTTACATTACTACCATTATTGCCTCACCATAGCCTCCATTGCTGAAACTGCCAGGGAGAAGCTTGGTGTCAAATTTTGTCTGATGATGCTCCTGTGAAGTGCCTTGGGACGTTTTACTATGTTAAAGGTGCTATATAAATGCAAGTTATTGTTGTAGATTAAGAGCAGCTTGGTACAACCATTTGCTATTTATTCCCTGCTAATTTTACATTTAACACTATAAATAATCTTACCTCTTTTACCAAGGGCAGATCCTGCGAAGATACATCCTGTAGATGTTTCAGCACAAACACTGGAAAGGGGAAAGAAACTAAGACTAGAAATGAGAACTATTTTAAAAAAGCAGTTTCTACAAATTACACTTAATTGATCACTGTGAACTGATCAGAATTGCCTCCTAACCTTAACGAAGAGCAAGCTTTCTTGCAAGTAATCATGGAAGCACTTTGCCAGAGACCCGAAGCCTCTTAGCTCGATTTTAATATATTTTTTATCTCCTCCAAGTAATTCTCTGTACCACATCTCTTAGCTCAGAAGGCAGGAGCACAATTAATCAGCCCTCCGCCGATTCTGATTTTGCCATTAAGGAGCTGCACAAGTGCAGCCTGGGAAGAGGTGGGAAAAGGTAGCAGAGGGGTCAGACCCCTGGTCCTGGAGTATCACTCTACCTGCAAGTAGAAAGAGTGCTTCGCTTTGATGCTGGTAACGTAACTGAAATCAGGAACTGTGGAAACAATTGCAGCAGCAAACTCATATCCTACCACATCAATGGAGCACCAAGTCAGCAGGCCCGCTGCTGTTATAAAACAACTAATCCTTGATAGGTAAAATTCTCAAATATTCATTTTAGAATGATTTGCATTGTATAATCTCTTTAACATCAGTTTTTTTTTTAAGTAGAAGCACTTGTGACAAGCACACAGAAACCACTTCAACAGCACAGGTTTTATTGAATTTGACAGTGCCCCCCTACTTCAAAAAACACAAGATATCAAGGATAAGAGTCAAGCTGGTAACAGAATTTACTACTGAAGTAACTGAGAATGCACATCTGGAAGGCAGAGGCCTCTTAAAATTAATGCTTATTTCGCAAAGTTAATCTTAATTAACAGTTGTTCTTCATGAAGCACTCTGAATTTGGACTAAACAAAAGGAAAGGCTGGTGTGCAGCCCACTTGTCAAAGAAATGCAACCACTTCACTTCAAACACCACACATCATTTTCACTGCTTGCTACTAATGGTTGAACAGTATAAATATTGAAGCACTGCTTGAAACTGAACTTGAATTGAAGGCAGAGTATCACTGCTCTGTTATACCAGGATTCTGGTGCCACAATCTACGTGCTACAGTTGTGTAAACAGCGCAAGTTCGTATTAAGCTTACTCCTTGAATACGAAGTGATTTTTAAAATTTGTTTCATGTTATTAATAACATGATTAGGGGCACCAATTGTAAAATATTTATTGTCACCTTAATATTGTATTAGAACCACAAAAAGCAAACACAGTAAAACCTGTATAACGGACAATCCCAAAAAACAGACACCTGTAAAAAAAGACATTTATTAAGACACCAAATAACTTGCATGGTAAAATATACAAGAGGCACTCTGAAACTACGGACAGCCTTCAATGCTCCAACCCCCTGTACAACTTAAAACATGGGACACAGCCTGTTGCAAAGCTGCTGTATCTGGAACTTTCACTGAGTCGGGATCACAGGCGTTTCCCCTTGCAGCTGGCAAATCAAATTCTCTTGGGCCCGTCATTTTTGTGAGGTCAGTGTATGCAGGTCAGCGCAAGGCAGCAGCGGGTTTTGTGAAAGAAACGGCTTTTGTGGAATGGGGAGCTCTTTACCCAGTGTGTAATCCATAGTGGCAGAGAAACCGCACTCTCTCTGGGATTGAATGGTTTCACTGCTCTATCCCTGAGATAGAGTGGTTTCTCTGCCGCTATGGATGCTGGGTAAAGAACTCCCCATTCAATAAAACCTGCTGCCGCCTCACGCTGACCTGCATACACTGACCTCACTAGCCACCCCAATCAAGGAAAGCACGTGCCAACAAGAAGAGCCGTCCTTTCCTGCCCCAGCGCTGCCTCCATACACTCTTTCAGCAGTTGCTGCCAGCTCCTCTCCCCCTTTCCCTCGGCTTCTGATGGTGGATCCGTTTCTTTGAGGAGCTTTGGTTTTGGGGAGTGAAGGTGGATGGCTGTCCTGGGTCTCTCTGCCTCTCTATAGAGTGATGGACAGGCCTGCGAGTCCCAGCTATCAGTTTTCCTGCAGACTCACTGCTCGCCCAGAAAACTGCAGTTTCACTCCTACGCATGATGTAACCTGTTGTGTTTTCCCTCCTAAATGTTCTCAATCCGTTCTAAGACTTGCCTTTGAAAGCTTCAATATACCAGCACAACCTGTCATCACACTTTCCCCCTCTTTTTGTCCTGTGATGTCCTAATGCTGGTAAGTAGAACTTATGCAGTTCATTACTGAAGTTACACTCTGCTCCAAGTGAGAACGGTCTGAAATGAAACAGGGAATTTAGACTGCAACACTAACGTGAACAGAGGTGAACACACCCGGTGTGTGTGAGGGGGATTCTTAGCATTGTTGCAGCTGATTGGGTGCTGATCGTAATCTCAGCTGGTTCTTCAAGACTGTTGGGAACATTTTTTATAATACATACAATGACCATTTTGAAAATAAGGACACCTGTTTAAAAAAAAACAGCTGTTGCCTGTGCCTATGGTGTCGTAATTTACAGGTTTCACTATAATTCACTATTTGACCTTGTGGATCTGATCAGGTACTTATAAGGTTCTTCTATAATCAAGCTGTCATAACACTCAAAAATCAAAACATATCAGTAACTGAAGGCCAAAAGCTGTGAGTTGGTAGTCAGGTTATGGGGCAAGGTTGACAGTTACACAGGACGAGTGGGAAGCCCTCTTAACTAATTCTACCACTGAGAAAGGAGGGTCTGCAGTGAACACAATTCCACTGGGTCTGCAGTAAACACAATTCCAATGAAGCTGCATCCAGTTCATCAGACACAAGTAAGAACTTGCACTTAAAGGCAAG
This sequence comes from Heptranchias perlo, assembly GCF_035084215.1. Taxonomy (NCBI): domain Eukaryota; kingdom Metazoa; phylum Chordata; class Chondrichthyes; order Hexanchiformes; family Hexanchidae; genus Heptranchias; species Heptranchias perlo. The sequence goes on from NC_090333.1 coordinate 59,776,374, forward strand.
TGTGGCTTCTGAGACTTCCACTAGTGTTAAATCTACTGTGGTTGTTCATTTCCTGAACCCACTTGACCCCCAGAAAAAATTCAAACACTAAAAACTGCAGTAAGAGGTTCATGATGTACTAGAATCTGGTAGCTCTAAAAATCTTAGTTAAATTGGAATAAAAGAGCTTCTCATTCATATACAATGATAAATTATTGCTTCTTACATAATTCCATTTCCGTTCCCATAAGCCTTGTCCTTGGGCTCCTGCACAGACTGGATATTTACGTAAATGTCACGCATTTCTTTTCTGACGCAGCGAACAGCTGCAGATGCCATCTCACTTGCAAGCTAATAATAGAGAAAAACAGTATCAGTTCATCTCCAATCTCAGCATGATTCACTGTTTTTAAGGTAACTGGATTGTTGCAGCAAATGAATTCTCATTGCTCAAAAAATAACATTTTTGCCACCTCCAGAACTCTTTGTGCAAATTTGCAGTACTCAGTAGCAAATTGTGTTACTCGCAATAAGGGTAGTAATTTGAGATCAGTAAGCTGTCATATTGTGCCAAAATCACTTGTTTTTACTGCTAATGTACGTAATGAGTTTAGCATTTGGTAGTAATTGTGGCAGCCCAGAGGTTAGGAGTTTAAATCCTACCATTATAAATTGTGAAACTGAATTTAATAAATCTGGTAATTTGTGGGCTAGAAGAAAAATGTCCAAAAAAGCTGCCGGATTGTCAAAAAACATGCCACCCCTACCTGGTCTGGCGGACAAGTGACTATAGTCTACATTACGTGGTTGACTCTTATATCTCCAAAGTGGCCTACCAAGCCACTCCATTGTATAAACAATTGCTACAAAAAGGGAGCCCACCACCACCACCACCACCACCTTCTCAGCATCACCCACATCCCCACAACAAATTTTTTTAAAATGCCCTTCAAAAATTACTGCAAGCGATGTGCAATCCCAGTTTAGAGCTATATTATAAATTTTCCTTTGTTCTTGAGAATAATTTCTTGCCTGGAACCATTTCTAAATGGTCAGTGTATTAGTGCCACAGGTGCAGCAGATGCAACCATCACTTACTGTAATCAATAGCACAAACTGACCAACACACTTCACATTGGCCCAGTGCTTGTACACACCAGGCTTACATTCCACATATACTTTTTCTACCCTTCCCGTAACCATTTGATACATTGCTCTCATTAAAACAGAAGCCACCAAAAAATTTTATTTTGTCAAATGGAATCTTGAGCACCTTAATGAACAACTAAAACAAGGTTTGTAAATAGGAAAAATAGTAAAGCTACACTTATGACATCCAAACATGGTAATAAGAATTTTCTTACTTTATACGGCAGAACTCCAGCAACAAAGGCTCTCCCATGAATCTTTGTAATTGTTCCTCTTTCTGTCATGTTTATTGGAGTAAGCTGTTTTACTGGAGACATTTTTACTCTCACCTCACCACCACCCTTTGGATAGTAACCTCTGTAAAACACAAAAGAGTCCAGTGGCTCAAACACAGCAGTCATCACCTTCAACAATTTCAACTGCCTTAATGAATTTACATCATAGTGTCATGAAAGTACAAGGTGAAACAGAATTACTAAGTGGGTAAATCAAGTGTCCCAGCTCCAGATCACTACCCTGCCAGAAAATGCATACATTTGGATAAGTCACAGCTTGGTTGTGATGCCCTTTTACTGTTGAATACCATATCATACTGTTGAATGTTCACCATTTTGGTTTATACATGAAGAATGGTCACTTGAGTAAGGTATGAGAAGGTACCTAGTGTTGTGCAGCCATAGCCCAGCAGGAGTCAGTGCCTTCAGAAGACAGAAAATTGATGTGCCCACTCCATGTATTGTAATGGACATTAACAGATCAAAAGAGTTTCTAATCAATATTGGATAGAAGACAAGAATTTATTTCTGCTTTTTTTGTTTACAAAACAAATTCACACTTGTTACACTCCAGCGCAGCACTGAGGGAGTACAGCACAGTCAGAGGTGTGTCTTTCAGATGAGACGTTAAACCGAGGTCCCGTCTGCCCCCTCAGGTGGATGTGAAAGATCCCATTGCACTATTCGTAGACAAGCTGGGGAGTTCTTCCCAGTGTCCTGGCCAATATTTATCCCTCAACCAACTTCACTAAAAAAAATTATTTGGTCATTATCACATTGCTGTTTGTGGAACCTTGCTGTGCACACATTGGCTGGCTGCCATGTTTCCTACATTACATCAGTGACTACACTTCAAAAATACTCAATTGGCTGTAAAGCACTTTGGGACATCATGAGGTCATGAAAGGCGCCATATAAATACAAGTCCTTCCTTCCTTTACATTGTCCTTATTGTCACAGGAAAAGCTAATGGTTCTCTCATTTGGTAGTCCTTAGTTATTTATAAGTTGTTCCATTTACAAGTGCCAAATACAAAGCCAATTTGGTAAAGTTGTATTCCACAATGTTAATAGGTCTGGTAAAATTCAAAAGGGTAATATACATCAGTTTAAGTACAGAATTACAAATTTCAGGTCTGCCTTAGATTTCTCTCCGGCTCACTCTTGTAAATGGACTCTACATCTTATATTCAGCAGTGTGCCCATACTGCCCAATAGCTAATCATACGATACTATAACCCAGGGCTGCAACAATATGACTCCCTTGTGACTTTCATGTGCCCTCATAATAGTTTCTCCCGATCTTTCAGTAGGTGGACTGAAAATGCTTGAGACACTATTTGTATCTGGCCTCGTTATTTTTTTTTACACACAGGCAAATGAACATACAAAATAACCGTTATAATCAAAACTCATTTACTTTATTTAACTTCAAACCCCTCCTCCTTACTAAGAAAAATAAGAAAATAAGCTGCTTTACATTGCATTAATACTGCTCACTAATACTTTCTTTTGGTCAATCTAGCAATGAAACAGACAAAAGCTTACAAGGGTTTGGATGGCACTAGACTTACAATAAACTGCCTAGGCAGAGAGGAAGAAAGGGATAAACAGTAAAACAGGAATAAGCAGTAAAACGGAGGCAGAATTTTCACCTGCATCTCTTTGATTTTAACCCAAGTAGAGACCGGGGTGGGGGGGGGTCACATCCTATAAAGAAGCTTACTGGTATGGAGCGAGAGAGTTCAGAATTTTGAATTTTTAGTCAATAGTAAATGGATAAGGTAATAAAATAAACAAACATTCTTAGGCCACCCATTTGTAAGCTTCCTACAATAAAAAGAAAGTTGTTTAATCCAATATATTTGACTGGCCTCCTGACACTGTTTACAAGTACCTATCTCACAGAGACTAAAATACCACCATATCATAGAATCAGAGAATAACATAGCTATACTTGAGCTAACTTTTACAGAATACACTACAACTCCCTCCAGGTCCATTTAGAAGATGGAAAGGGCAAAAACCTGGTCTGTGTCCCCCAAAAACAGCCAAGATTCAGGATTTACTATTTGGAGATCCATAGCATAAATGCATTTTCCAAATATTAAAAAAAATAAAGTCATGGTAACTTTTAATGCTGCACTTGGAATGAAGCACTTCACAGTTGTGTTTTTAGAAAGAATTATTTTTACAAATCAAGGTGAAGGAGATCAATGTGGATAATGGAGCATTTTTTACTCAGATCAGATACAACACAGACCAGTTATACAGATCCCTCAGCTCCGTTCCAATAATGTGCTCTATCCCCAATCTCAGAACCACCTTTTATTGCACTAGTCTGACACTTCCATGTCCCACATCATACTCAGCGAGAATCAACTTAGTGCCAAATTGTAGGCCAATTTTATGTTAAATGCTACGCATGAGAAATAAAACATTGGGCTGTTTTTCACAAGGTAATATATTGAGAATTATTCACACAATGTTCCTATCGAGCAAGGAATTTTATAGCTGACTGCGATTTCAAAATACAAGAATCATTTCCATGCTCAGTAGTAGGACTTGGGTAAAAAATCAACATCAGCTGGTACTAACTTAGCTCTTTTCCCTCAATGGTGAAGACAGTCATTCAAATGATTGTGTATCAGCACATTTGCTTGTTCCAGTACAAATCACCCACCTATATAAAACTTTCAAATTCCTGTCCTTTATACCCACCTCATTTTTAATTCACAGTTGAACTGAAATCCAAACTTTTCAATAATTGGTTTAAATACCTGAAATACAGAAAGTTTGATTAATTCAAAATTTCTAAGTCAAAATTTAACTGACATATCTATTTATTTTTATTGCAGCTACCATTAACCCATACTTACTGAACAAAAGAGATTGCTACACAAGCCTAACTAGTGTCTTCAGGGTTAAAAGCTGGCAGCTAAGATTCGAATGTTTGCACAGTCAGAACGTATGCTGCAATCATTTTAGGTCCTGCTTCTCTGGCAACATTCAAACTGGGAGGATCATGCAAGCAACTTGCTCCCTGCCTCTGCCACAGCTGCATTTGAGCTGATTGTTGGGGAATACATTTAACGATTCAGAATAACTCCCTCCATGCCTGTTTCAAGAATGAGGAGGGCAAGTGTGCAGCCTCCACCCCCACAACACAGTCAAGATTCAAGATTGACTATGTGGGGACAGAACATGAATCCAATCCATACTTCTCTGAGTTAGAGAGAGTGAAAGAAGAAAAAAAGCTAGGCTTCCCATGCTAAATTTCATTCAAGCATCCTTGCTGGAAAGTGCTTCTGTGCAGATGTCAGTTGTTTTAGGATCATGCTCAGTTGTGATGCTCTCCAAAACCAGATAGCCTGCCAACACTTACTATCTTGGCTCACACTAGGGTGAAGTAACAGAGGAATGCCGTACAACAAGACCTATTTAGCCAAATACTCTACACAATTTTAAGATAATCTTATCACAGGATTAATTTAACTTAACTGCTTTGTGTGCAGGACAATTTCCCATCCAAATATAACACATGCACACACCCCAACCCCGAAAAATACCAGACAAGACTCATTAAGCTTGGTAGCACATAGATGCATGGAACTAATACAGCAGAAACCATGGCACTGCATTTTTAAAAACGTTAAATGCTTTCATTGATCTTCCAGTCAATCTGCTTAAATCAACCAATATTACTTATTAAAAGAGGTTTTTTAAATTAAAAAAACAACTTCTTATGCAGTGACTGTTCAATCAAAAGACCATGGTACTGAACAGTGAAACTGAACTGTTAGTGCGGGACAATGGTTCTGCGAAAATGGCAGGATACAGGTCCACTTCTCTGTAAAACAAGGCCCTGATCGCAATCATGCTGCCAGGAGACATATGCTAAGAGAGGGAAATCATAGGTATCGTTACTACCACAAAAGTCAGGCTCAAGAGCAGTTTGAAAGGTCCCCGTGAGTTGGTCAACTGTCCTCTTTGCCAAAGCAATATGGTTACAGAGACAGAGGGTTCAAAGAAAGCAAACAAAGAAAATTGGACACAGATTTATATAAAAAAATATATATATAAATATATCATCTCTGCATCCAATTTTCTTTGTTTGCTTTCTAAAAAACACACATGCAAAAAGAATTAAAATCCAACAAGATCGTACATTTGTAAACCAATACCATAATAAGATTAAAAAATACTGTCTCTAGGAAAGCAAGATAAGACTAGACTACATTATTCTATGATACATAGCTGCAGTATTTTCTTCACAAATCAGCGCGCACCATACTAGCTCTTACTTGTAAGGTATAGTCGATTTGTGGAGCCATCTCAGCGTTGGTCCCTCCTCGTAAAACCAGTTCTGATGGAGAAGCAGCAAAGAGTACACATGGAGTAGAGACCTGCATTAATAGACAGACGCTCCTAGAAAACAAAACACTCAACTGACCTTCTAGTTTAATGGCATATCAGAATGCAATCACTGTGCATGACATACATCATTCTGAAAAAAAATCAGCACATTTAGACAGCTCACACAAGTTTCTCAGGAACTCTGTAGGTAGACAAGTTAGCTTTTTTTGTGATGAAAAGGCTCACCTAACAACAACCTTTTCAGGAATACAGTCTGGTGATGAGTGACAGGTTCTTATAGTGCTGCCTATAAAATGACACCCACCCCCCCCACCCCCCACCCCCCCCAAACTGGGACACTTTGGGAAATTGTGGAACTTTCATCAAATTGATGTCAGCTTCAACACAATATTCTAAATAGCAAAATATATTCAGTTAAATTTTAAACAATTTAGCATAAAGGGCACCAAGTTGACAGCTCCCTCACTAAATTTCAGAAAGATCCAAGAAGCTGTTTCAATGCTTGTACTTATTTTCTAATGTTGCCATATGGAACATTCCACAAGCAAGATTTTTGTTGCCCCGCTCTGACAACAATATCACTCAAGATCAAGCACAACTGACTTTTCATTGATTACATATTTTAACATTAATTTTAGGACGCAATCTCCAAAATTTGAACTTTAAAAATATTAAGTAAGCTTGAGTTAACAAAATATCTTTTAACACATTTGCACACTGCACAGGAATTAGCAAGAATTAGAGTATAAAAGACTTGGAACCTAAAAAGTGAGTACATTTCATAATTTATGTCAAGTATCATGACATGACATTTTGCATCATATATATATAAAAAATCATGAACTGTGCTAATGAGTAACTGCCAATTTTTCTCCTTTTGTAACTAGCTCACCTGGTGTCTCCATGTCCAGCAGCTTCAGTGTCCCTGAACCATCAACATGGATTGTAGCTTGCTACCTGCTCCAATCCCATTTGCTATTTTTCCTCAGTGCTGACTAAGTTGCCTCTCCTTGGCCTTGCGCTTGCAGCAACAGGGAGTGCTATGGAGGAGGGGTTATTCCATATCACCAGCGAAGGGAATAGACCATTTTCCCTAGATGATGAGCCGTCCCAACTTTACAGCGTCCTTTTCGACCCCAAGTTCAGCTTCCGACCCCATAATCCTCTCCATTACAGGGACTGCTTACTTCCACTTCCACAACATGACCTGCCTCTCTGCCCCTACCTCAGCCCATCTGCTGCTGACAACCTCATCCATGCCTTTGTTACCTCCAGAATCAACTAAGCTAATGCTCTCCTGGCCAGCCTCCCATCTTCCACCCTCCATAAACTTCAACTAGTCAAAAACTCTGCTGCCCGTATCCCATCCTCCTCACCCATTGTCAGTGTCCTTACTGACCTATTGGCTCCCAGTCCCCCAATACAGTCCCCACCGCTTATAATGGGCGCATTGGTGTCAACACGATTTTCCCGCTATAAGCAATTGATGGTAAAAGTGCAAAGTGTCGAAGTGTCAAATAAAAACTCTGCTAAACCTTTAAGAGTAATTTATTTATTGTACTTAAATCTGGTCTAGCTTCCTTGCTTTGCCAGCCCAAAAGTTTCAAGGACACAGCTCTTAAGCTGCTGGCTGTTAGATTGAAACAAGCTGACCACGGCGCACTACCTAACATCCAATATTATAGTTTCTACAGGTTCACCACACTGACCACCAAAGAGACCTACTGCCGATCACTGGCGCTGTGTCCTTCTCAAAAGTCTCAGACAGAACGGCAATTAAACACAGATACAAATAGTGGCACAGCAGTACTGAGGCACTCAGCTCTGTATTTGAACAATTAACAGTACTTAATCGCACTTTGAATTGCCCGAAATAGCCAGCGTGCTTAATGTGTTAAGTGGCGCTTTTGTAATTGATTTCAATGGAAATGGCAAATGGTTAGCACAATTTGTCCGATATAGGCGGCAGCCCGCAATAAGCATGGACGGTTTAAGTGGTGGGGACTGTATCTCAAATTTAATTTTTTTATCCACATATTTAAATCTTTTCATGGCCTCACCCCAACTCTAAGTTCCTCCAGCCCAATAACAGTTCCCAAAGACTCCGTTCATCTAACTCTGACCTCTTGTGCAACCATTTCCCTCCCTTTCCTCCACCATTGGTGTCCATGCCTTCAGCCACCAAGGCCCAAGGCTCTACAATTCCCTCCCTAAATCTCCCTGTCTCTCCACCTCACTCTCCGCCTGTAAAGACCTCCTTAGAATCCACCTCTTTGACCAAGCATTTGGTCACCCCTCCTAACATCATCATCTTTGGCTCACTGCCCATTTTTTCCTTGCATAGCCGTGAAGAGCCTTGGAACGTTTTTCTGCACTAGAGGCACTATATAAATACAAGTTGCTGTTGCAGTAAATACTCTACATCCAAGAAGGAGATGGGTTTAAAGCTAAGTCTGGACATTGATGGGAAGAATCTCAAAAACATAGAGCAAAGGGAGAGAAAACAAAGTGACCTGTGATGTGAAGTTGTCATTGTTTACAAAGCAAAGATATTTTCACATTTTTGCTTGGTCAATTACCTATAAAGTACAATATACCATAATAAAGATTACTCAATATCTATGCCGCTATGGCAGACGTCTCTACTCACCTCCGTCTACACAGGGACAGAAAAAAAAGTCAAGCCTTCTGCAATAGTCTAAGTAAAGACAGTGGCTCAATTCCCAGTTGGGTAGCAGTTGGGGTGCTACACTTAGCTCCAGAGTCCCTGTGCTGGGGGAAAGGAACCATCAGACAAGGTTTCCACTCCTGATCACGATCAAGAGATTCCTGGTGGAAACTGCACGTGTGGGCAATTTGGGTGAGGACAAAAGTTAGACTCAGCTGTGATCCCTTCAAGGTAAAATTGAGTGTTAGCAGGCTGTATCTTCAGTCACACATCTAGAATAGCTATAGCGAGTTACTGCAAGTCTGCCTGCAGCCGTGAAATCTGAACGCCTCCTCTTACTAAGACCCTCAGATTCCGTGGTGCTGACACAGGCTTTCCTACCATCTTCAGTTGCTCAAGTGAGCTCACACTCTAATACTTTACTGCAATAGACTCTCAGTAAATTATTTCCTTAACTGCAGCAGTTACCAGGCTGAATTAATGACTTGCATCATTCAGATTATATTTTTCAGCCAACATTTATCAAAAGCCCTGGTAATTAGGGTTTTAACAAAAAAAACTTTTTTTTTGCAAAATTGTCAATGTTTGTTGGCATTCTTCTGAGGGCCAAGATGTGAGGCTCCACATCAAATGTAAAAACAGTACTGACCTATGCTTGTATTAATGAGGACAAGGAAAATCAATTGATTATCCCAGTCCTGCTATATAGTTAGGCTCCTACTTTTTGTTTTCCTTAAATAAAAGTTAACCCAGCATCAGAACTTATGCTTACCCCGCTGTTTTTGTATCTGCAACGTGGTTTCCTCCATTGATTTTACCAGGAGAGAAGGAGATTTCTGTGGAACCTACTTTTGCTCCTTCAAGACGACCATCACATAAATCACAAATCATTTCCAGTCCTGACAGATGCTGCGGCCTTAAGATCAAAACAATTTTTTTTTAGTATTTATACAAACTAGGCTGTTATGGCTTTTGCATGTGAATTTTTGTGCTCTTTAAGATGAGGAATGTTAGTACTTAGCACCCAGGGTCTGCATTAAGGACACCACAGTTGGGTGCAGAATAAACTTCCATCCATTCTGCCTCAACAATGTGCCTCGGACACAATCACAGAAGAATATCCCTCTTTTTGCACCAATTTAATATTCTTCTATTTCTGACACTAGTCATCTGTAGCCTTAAGTGAGACTGCAAATTATGGCCAAAATAAGGGCACTTTTCTGCTTTGGGTCCATCCACACCCATTGGGAACTGCTTTCGAGCCATCCAAACACATCTTAGATAGGATACTTAAAGCCAGCAGATGGATGAAACCTTCATCTCATTGGACTAGGCTGACTTTAAACCACAACTCAGTCTCCCCACAGACTTGGTTTCATGAATAACAACCAACTATTATCAACATTTAACAGACAAATTCACAGACACCCTCAGTTCACTGGTGATAAATACTTTCCAGCTGGATATGACCTTTCTAAATTATTTAACTTGGGTACTTATTAAAAAGGCTTTTTTTAAGCCTTCACTTTAAAAAAAACAGAAGTAAATGTAAGAATATTTTATAGATGTGACGATTTGCCTTTGGCCTGGTTGCTAAAGTAGGGACTGATAGTACTTTTTTTTAAAAATGAGAATTTAAGCCTGATCACCCAGGTTTAAGTATAATTACCCAATATTGCAGGTCTGTGGCAAAAATTGGGAGGAGGAACAAGCCAATGATGAAACTGAGCTTAGGACCATCACAGAAAGGATAGAATCCAAGAAAGAAACAGCTGGAATCTGATGAATGAACAGTAGCAATAAATAGAAACTGTAAATAATGCAAATCTAGAATAAAAACAAAATGCTGGAGAGGAATGAACAGTTACTGTTTAATGGGCTTCTATCTGGATTGTAGAGTGATGGGATCACAAAACAAGCTTTCCTGTTTTTGTTTAACTTATGTGGTGATAGTCAGAGTATCACAGGTGGAACTGAAGGACTTTCAGACCTGGTGATAGCTGCCATTCAGAATATCAATTAAAAGTTCTTCTAGTATATATAAATAGTACTGTTGTCACCAAGTTTATTTAGCAAATATAGGTACCAATATAACACTGCAGGAAAACCAGTAAAATGCATTTAAATCACTACCTTTATGTGCCAATATACTTCTTGTCCAATATTCTTAATTCATCACCTCAAATCACCCCAGACATTAACAGTGATAGATCTGTAACCACCAACACTTCACCCTTATATTATAGACTTCAAAATGCTCTCTCCAGTCCCAAGCCAAGTTTGGAAAGACAGCATCTATAATTGTATTGCTGGCCATTTTCACATTTAAAGTGAAAGTTTCATGTTCACCATTAGACTTTACTGAAATCTTACTGACAAAAACCAAAGGAGTCCACACACTTTCATATGACTTGTCTGGCATTTGGCATCTCTCCCAATAGCACAGGGGAGCCTGGATTATGCAGCAAACAGTATCTTACAACATTAACCAAAATCATTGCCTGCATGGCAAATCAGCTGTGGCTCCTCCTTAGCATTCTGTATATAGCATGGATAGAAATGGCTATAGGACAGGGCTAATGGATATTTTTTCAGATTGGCAGGATGTCAGTAATAATGTACCACAGAGATATATGCTGAGACCTCTTCTTTTCCATTTATATACAAGATTTTGACCACAAGTACAGGAGAAATTATATTGAAATTTGCTGATGATACAAAGTTAGGGGACGTGACAAACTGAGCAAGAATGCAAGAGGACATGAACAGGTTATCAGATTGGTACAGTTAGGAACAGATGGAATTCAATGCAGAGAATGTGAAATAACATATTTTTGTAAAAAGAACAGTGAAAGGAAGTAAGCAGTAAGATTCTCAACAGAATGGAAGAACAAAGAATCAAGCTGGTACAAATATATTTGATCTTTAAGGTAGGAGTGCAGGTAGAAGAGGCCCAACAAAAAAAGCAAATGAGATTCTGGATATACGCAAAATACTTACGGGGCAATGATTACAAAAGCATGGAGGCAACATTGAATTTGTACAAGGCATTTATTAGACCACATTTGGAGTACTGCATCCCTTACAGTTACACAAGGGTACAGCAAAGATTCACTGCAATTATACTAGGAACAAAAGCTTATAGTAATGAAGGCTAGAAAAAAACTGGGTCTTTTTGCACTGGAACAGAAAAGGTTAAGACAGAACCTAAACGGAAGTTTTCAAAACTACGATAGGTTTTGAGGCGGCAAGTCTTAAAAGATTCTATGCACTTCATGGAAGTGGTAACAAGGGGACATAAACTCAGGATTATCAACGGAAGAATGAAATGGAAAAATACGTTTTTTTCCCCCCCCCCCCCACACAGGTTATTAGAACATGGTTACTGCAAGTGGTAATTATGGCAAAGATAACATAATTTAAAAAGGAACTGTATAAGAATTTGAAAATAGAAAGTATAAAAGGTTACAGGGAAATGAAATTTGCATAAACAGCTCCAGTTGAAGAACCAGCACTGGCACAATAAACTCAATGGCTTCCTTCTGTGCTGTAATTTCTATGAACTGTACATTCCACTGCTCCCCAATGCCTGCTGTCTACTCACAACACAGCCTTAACCCAGATTTATAATTACCAGACATTCAGTCAGTGGAGCTCCTCAATGGTTGTAAAGATATAAGCATCGCACACTGTGGTATTAGGTCAAACGGATGAAAGGGAAGAAATCAGACACACAAGCTTGTTCATCAATAAATTGATAGCAGACTTGTGGTAACTTACCGCAGCCCAGGTGTGCTTCTCCCTGCTCGTATATTGTGGATTTTTATCTTGGCTCCTAGAAGACAACTTAGTGCTGAGCACACACGTAAAATCTGTCCTCCCTAGAAGAAAATGGCACTTTCATAATCTTAGAACTTTTACACAATACAATAACTACTTGCACTTATATAGCACCTTCAACATAGCAAAATGTTGCAAGGCGCTTCACAGAAGTGTAATCAGAAACAAATGGGCACCGCGCCAAAGAAGGAAATATTAGGAAGGGTGATTGGTCGCAGAAGTGGGTTTTAAGGACATTCTTAAGGAGAGGCTTAGATAATTTCAGGGCATGAAGCTTAAGCAACTGAAGGCATGGCTACCAATGGTGAGGCAAAGGGGGGGTGGGGGGGGGTACTGCACAAGGTGTCAGAGCCAAAGGAACAGAGTTCTGGGAGGGGGGGGGGGGTAATAGGACTGGAGGAGAGTACAGCAACAAAGGCATGGGTGAGAATTTCAGCAGCAAATGGGCTGAGGTAGGGGCAGGTGATGTTATGGAGGTGGAAGTGGATGGTCTCTGTAATGGAGATTTTGGGGTTAGAAGGTCAACTCGGGGTTAAATGGGACATTGAGGTTGCTAACAATCTGGTTCAGCTTGAGACAATGGCCAGAGAAGAGGATGGAATCAATGGTAAAGGAACAGAGTTTGTGGCAGGGGGTTAAAGACAGTGGCTTTTGGTCTTCCCAATATTTAACTGGAGTAAATTGCAGCTCATCCAAGACTGGATGACGGACAAGCAGTCTGAAAACACAGAGGTAGCAGAAGAGTCGAGAAGTGGTGGATAGGCAGAACTGGGTATCATCAGTGTACACATGGAAGTTGACCCCATGTCTGTGGATGATGCAATCAAGGGGTAGCATGTAGATGAAGGAGAGGGGCCAAGGAGAGATCCTTGGAGGACTTCAGAGGTAAAGGTGCGGAGACCAGGAAGACACGCCATTGCTGGAGTTGCTTTGGTTGTGATCGGATAGGTAAAAATGGAACCAAGCGAGGCTGTCCCACTGAGCTGGAAAACGGAGTAGAGGCATTGGAGGAGTATATTGTGGTTGACCATGACAAAAGCTGCAGAGATAGAGGACAAGTAGAGGGGATAATGCACTACGATCACAGCCACAGAGGATGCCCTTCATGACTTTGGGTAGCAATGCTTTAGTGCCGTTACAGGATCAGAAACCTGATTCGAGAGGGGACCGTTTACAATGTCAGCTAACATGGAGACCAGAAAGGGAAACTGGATGATCAGTAGTTTAGTGTGGATGTAGTCAAAGAAGCAGGAGGTGGGGCCCGTGGATAAGATGAGCTTGGAAAGGGCACTAGGAGAGATAGAGAAGGGCACAGTTTCAGAGCTGAGACAGTGGGAAGCAGCAGAAGCAGCTGAACGATGGTCTCAATCATAGTGACAAAAAAGTCCACGAGTACCTAGCACTTCTTGTTGGAGGTGAGGATGGAGAGGAAGGGGTAGAGGGGTTTAAGGAGCAGTGGTCTCTGCTTTTAGCAAAGGAGAGGCCTGGGACCACTGGATGTTGTCCAGACAGATCTGGTGATGGGTGGGGCAGGGAAAAGAGTAGGTATTCCATGCAAAACAACCAAAGTAAAGGTTTTGCTGCATACTACAACAAAAACACTTAATTTAGAAAATCATGTGAATAATTGATGAGCTTCCACAAGATATTAAGTGAGAACATTTTTATTATAGTACTCTTGCCTGATAGGCATCTACTTATATCATTTTCAGAGTGTTCACTAGACTGGATAACAGGGTATGAAGCAGCATTCAACCTCATACCTGAAATGTAGATTTGGAGACGCTTGATGTATTGTTTTTTTCTGCTTCAACCTGGGTTATTTGGAAATTACGAGCATCATCACAAATCTCTCACCTCTACAAACACTTTTGTTCTCTGCTTGATGGGTTCTGCATCAGTTTCCTAGTCTGCCTCACCTGATGAATCATTTGCCAACAGACCAACTGGCAAACAAGCAGTCATGTATATATAAAAACACGAACACCAAGTATTTGGCAGATACTTGCTTGTTCTGTACTGTACATAAAACAGTAAAGTTGGACATAATTGTCCTCTTGTTATTAGCCTGATAGTTGATGATCTGTCAAATGGGTGACCGTAGTTTGATTAAAGGGTTCAGTAAAACCATTGTTCTACGAGTAGTAGGCTGTGGTCATAGCCGGAACTAATAGACACTTAGGCACACAGCATGCAGATAAAGCTTTTGTATAGGTCACGACCTTGGTCATGAAGCACAACCTCAGTCATGAAGCACAACCTCAAAAGGCTCCAAAGCTGAAAACCACCTGCACAAGAAACTCATGAACACGGTGGGCAGATAATTGTTAGGAACTACTGACTTCCACCCAGTGTGTCAAGGTATTCTGTGCCAATGAAAATGTGCTGATTATCTGTGTTTCAGCAGGTTGATAACCTGCACTTGCCAGAGGTGACACAGGTCCTTAATAGGCACAGAGTGAATGATGGCATCCTAAGGCACCTTGACAGTATACCCATGTGTTGTGCACTATGCTCTGCTACCAATAACTCACACTGATCTATTTGGTCATATTTTGGCCAAAATAACATCCACTCACCAAATCAGTGTGAACGCTTTCTATCACTTAAATTTTATCATCTTCTCGAACAACATCCCATCTAGTGCACAGTGATGTATTCTGCTTTGCAAGATGGAAAACACTTGATCCACAGCCATTGCTTTGTGGTCGAAGGTCCTTGGACAACCCTACTGCAGAAATATATACTCCACGATAGGAAGACCTAAGCTTTTTGTCTCCGTGGCTTGGACCACAGACCACACAAATTTTAAATATGCATACATCACAAGCTGCGGGTAATAACAGATATTGATCTTCTGATTTAGGATTTATTACAATCACCAGGCCTCTGAAATTCAAACAGGATAGTCTAGCAGATAATGTCATAAAATTGCAAACTGAACAGAATCACCGCCCCCAAGCGGCCGGGATATTAAGGAGAGTGGAGAGACAGCATGGGAAACCCCCCCCCCCACCCCCACAAGCGACGGGATATAAAGGAGAGCGGAGAGACAGCATGGGAACCCCCCCAAGCGGCCGGGATATTAAGGAGAGCGGAGAGAAAGAGAGAAAAAATAATCAAGGAGTGATGTCACAGGACAGCAGGTAGGTGATTGATTGGTGAGCATTATTTTTTGTTTACTTTCTAAGTTAGGGCAGTGAGTTAAACTAAGAGCTGGGAAATTATAACTATTATTTTATTAAATCAATAACTTAAAACTAGATAAAACTAATTAGTTAATGAAACCAAAAATAATCGAGTGAATAAAAACTTTAACAAATTAAATATATAAAACAAGATTAGATAGAGATGGCAGAGCAGATAATGTGTCGTAACTGCAGAATGTGGGAGTTGGTGGAGAACAGCATGATCCCAGGCAACTACATCTGTAGTAGGTGTCTGCAACTCGAGGAACTTCGGCTCAGAGTTGTTGAGCTGGAGTCCAAGCTGCAGACATTGCGATGCATCAGGGAGGGGGAAGAGTTATCTGGACACTTTGATCCAGGAGGCAGTTACACCCCTTCAGTTAGGTAGAGGATTAGATTTGGTCAGTGGTCAGGGACAGGAGGATGTGACTGCGAGTCAGGCAGGTATGAGGACCCAGGATGCAGTGATGGAGAAGCCTCAGTCTTTGACCTCATCCAACAGCTACGAGGCGCTTGCTAACTGTATGGACGAGAACAAAGACTGCAGGGAGGATGGACAAATTGACCATGGTACAGGAGGCCATTCAGTGGGGGGGGGAGGGGGGGGGGGGGAGAGTAAAAAAGAAATGCATTTGAGACAGTTTCCTAGAACAATACATCATGGAACCAACCAGGGAACATGCTATTTTAAATCTTGTCTTATGTAATGATACAGGGTTAATTAGTAGTCTCATAGTAAGGGATCCTCTGGGGAAATGTGATCATAGTATGATGAATGTCACTGAGTTTGAGAGTGATATACTTAAGTGCGAATCTAGAATCTTAAACTTAAACAAAGCCAATTACATAGGTATGATGGCCGAGTTGGCTAAGGTAGATTGGGAAATTAGATATATATATTCCATTGAGAAATAAAACTCCATGGGAAAAGTGAACCATCCATGGCTAACTAAAGAAGTTAAGGATATTATTAGATCAAAAGAAGAAATTTATAATGTTGCCGCAAAGAGTAGTAAGCCTGAGGATTGGGAGAGTTTTAGAAACCAGTGTTAAGACTGGCTAGCAATGTGGTGAAGGAAAGAACACCAGAGCCTGGCCTTTAGTTGCTTCTAAGCCTTTATTCACAGAGTTTCCTCTTGCACACCCCCCGCACACCCTAGCTAAGCTCTCCTATAAAAAGGATCCAGGGAAAGTCCCCAATTAATACCCACCACCTGAATACAATTAACCCCAATTGACACAAATCATACAATTAATAAGCAGCAAAGGATGACCACGAAAGTAATCAAGAGGGAGAAAATAGAATATGAGAGTAAACTAGCAAGAAATATAAAAACATTGTAAGAGCTTCGACAAGTATGTAAAAAGGAAGAGAGTAGCAAAAGTAAATGTAGGTCTCAGAGGCTGAGACAGGAGAAATTATAATGGGGAATAAGGAAATGGCAGAGATAGTAAACAAATATTTTGTATCTGTCATCATAATAGAAGACACAAAAAATAGCAGAAATAGTGGGGAACCAAGGATCTAATGAGAGTAAGGAACTTAAAGTAATTAATATTAGCAAAGAAAAAGTACTGGAGAAATTAATAGGACTAAAAGCTGACAAATTCCCTGGATCTGATGGCCTACACCCTAGGGTTCTAAAAGAAGTGGCTGCAGAGATAGTGGATGCATGGGTTTTGATCTTCCAAAATTCCCTAGATTCTGGAATGGTCCCAGTGGATTGGAAGGTAGCAAATGTAACCCCGCTATTCAAGAAAGAAGGGACAGAGAAAACAGAGATCTACAGGCCACTTGGCCTGACATCGGTAGTCGGGAAAATGCTGGAATCCATTATTAAGGACATGGTAGCTAGGCACTTAGAAAATCATAATAAGGTAAGGCAGAGTCAACATGGTTTTATGAAAGGGAAATCATGTTTAACAAATCTATTAGAGTTTTTTGAGGATGTAACTAGCAGGGTAGATAAAGGGGAACCAGTGGATTTGTATATTTCGATTTTCAAAAGTCATTCAATAAGGTGCCACATGAAAGGTTGTTACACAAGGTAAGGGTTCATGGGGTTGGGGGTAATATATTAGCATGGATAGAGGATTGGTTAATGGACAGAAAACAGAGCAGGAATAAACAGATCATTTTCAGGTTGCAGGCTGTAACTAGTGGGGTGCTGCAAGGATTGGTGCTTAGGCCTCAGCTATTTACAATCTATATTAATGACTTAGATGAAGGGACCGAGTGTAATGTATCCAAGTTTACTAACGACACAAAGCTAGGTGGGAATGTAAGCTGTGAGAAGGACACAGAATCTGCAAAGGGATATACACAAGTTAGGTGAGTGGGCAAGTAGGTGGCAGATGGAGTATAATGTGGGAAAATGTGAGGTAGGAAGAATAGAAAAACAGATTTTTTTTTAAATGGTGAGAAACTATTAAATGTTGGTGTTCAGAGGGATTTGGCTACCCTGGTACACAAACCACAGAAAGTTAACATGCAGCTATAACCAGCAATTTGTCTGGGCTCCCTGGTGCAGAGTGACAGGGCTCCCCGAATCACAGACAATAATTTCCACATCCCGGTCGACAAGAACCAAAACCTCGAACACATCCCTGGCCAGACTAATCTGACCAATACCAGGCTTATTTCTCGCAAGCAATTGCTAACTGTTAAACTTCATTTAATAAAATTCCTGTAAGGTTTTGTTATAATCCACCAACGTTGATACCAACCCGACACACGGGTGCAGAGGCCGCTCCGTGTATGGGGGCGGGGAACTCTATTCTAGAGCAATCCGACCGAGGAGCCTCACTAGAAAAGACCGGCCGCTTTATTTCGCGCTCCTCCCCCAGCTGCAGTCTGCACTGAATCATTTACACAAACCGCTGCTATTCACGTCAAGGCCCCGAAAGTAAGGCCATGGCCGCATGGGCCCGACAGACCGAGCAAGGCCCCCCCTTCGGTTCGGGCCCGGCTCCACACACCACTCACCCCCTCCATTATCCCTCCGTCAATTTCCAAATTGTATTCAGCCATTGTCGCAATGACCGTAAGCAGAGCCCGGCTCAAACAACCAGTCCAACGTCGAACACAATCATCCGCATAAACTCCGCCTCTAACACAGTCATCCGCAAAACTCCGCCCCTCACATCAATCATCCGCAAAACTCCGCCCCTCACATCAATCATCTGCAAAACTCCGCCCCTCACATCAATCATCCGCAAAACTCCGCCCCTCACATCAATCATCTGCAAAACTCCGCCCCTCACATCAATCATCCGCAAAACTCCGCCCCTCACATCAATCATCTGCAAAACTCCGCCCCTCACATCAATCATCCGCAAAACTCCGCCCCTCACATCAATCATCCGCAAAACTCCGCCCCTCACATCAATCATCTGCAAAACTCCGCCCCTCACATCAATCATCCGCAAAACTCCGCCCCTCACATCAATCATCCGCAAAACTCCGCCCCTCACATCAATCATCTGCAAAACTCCGCCCCTCACATCAATCATCCGCAAAACTCCGCCCCTCACATCAATCATCCGCAAAACTCCGCCCCTCACATCAATCATCCGCAAAACTCCGCCCCTCACATCAATCATCCGCAAAACTCCGCCCCTCACATCAATCATCCGCAAAACTCCGCCCCTCACGTCAATCATCCGCAAAACTCCGCCCCTCACATCAATCATCCGCAAAACTCCGCCCCTCACACCAATCATCCGCAAAACTCCGCACCTCACACCAATCATCCGCACAAACTCCGCCCCTCACACCGATCATCCGCACAAACTCCGCCCCTCACACCGATCATCCGCACAAACTCCACCCCTTACATCAATATATCTGCACAAACTCCGCCCCTTACATCAATCACCCACACCAACCCCACCCCTTAAGCCAATCACCTGCACAAACCATGTCCGTAACACCAATCACAACAACAACTTTAACATGTAGTAAAACGTCCCGAGGCGCTTCACAGGAGTGTTATCAAACAAAATTTGACACTGAGCCACATAAGGAGATATTAGGCTAGGTGACCAAAAGTTTGGTCAAAGAGGTAGGTTTTAAGGAACGTCTTAAAGGAGGAGAGAGAGGCAGAGAGGCAGCGAGGTTTAGGGAGGGAATTCCAGAGCTTAGGGCCTAGGCAGCTGAAGGCATGCCCGCCAATGGTGGAGCGATTAAAATCGGGAATGAGCAAGAGGCCAGAATTCGAGGAGAGACCTCAGAGGGCTGTAGGGCTGGAGGAGGATACAGAGATAGGGAGGAGCAAGGCCATGGGACGATGTGAAAACAAGGATGAGAATTTTAAAATCGAGGCATTCCCCGACCCGGAGCCAATGTAGCTCAGCGAACACAGGGGTGATGCTTGAACGGTACTTAGTGTGAGTTAGGATGCGGGCTGCAGAGTTTTGGATGAGCTCAAGTTTATAGAATCATAAAATCATAGAAAGGTTACAGCACAGAAGGAGGCCATTCAGCCCATTGAGTCCGTGCCGGCTCAATGCAAGAGCAATGCAGCTAGTCCCACTCTCCCGTCCTATTCCCATAGCCCTGCAAATTTTTTCCTTTCAAGTACTTAACCAGTTCCATTTTTGAAAGCCATGATTGAATCTGCCTCCACCACCCCCTCGGGCAGTGCATTCCAGATCCTAACCGCTCGCTGTGTAAAAAAGTTTGTCATCATCTCACCTTTGCTTCTTTTGCCAATCACCTTAAATCGATGTCCCCTGGTTCTTGACCCTTCCACCAACGGGAACAGTTTCTGTCCATCAACTCTGTCTAGACCCTCCATGATTTTGAATACCTCTATCAAATTTCCTCTCAACCTTCTCTGTTTCAAGGAGAACAACCCTAGCTTCTCCAGTCTATCCACATAACTAAAGTCCCTCATCCCTGGAATCATTCTAGTAAATCTCTTCTGCACTCTCTCTAAGGCCTTCACATCTTTCCTCAAGTGCGGTACCCAGAACTGGACACAATACTCCAGTTGTGGCCGAACCAGTGTTTTATAAAGGTTCATCATGACTTCCTTGCTTTTGTACTCTATGCCTCTATTTGTAAAGCCCAGGATCCCGTATTTTAACCGCTTTCTTAACCTGCCCTGCAACCTTCGATGATTTGTGTCCATATTCCCCCAGATCCCTCTGTTCCTGTACCTCTTTTAGAATTGTGCCCTTTAGTTTATACTGTCTCTCCTCATTCTTCCTACCAAAATGTATCACTACATTTTTCTGCGTTAAATTTCATCTGTCACGTGTTCGCCCATGCCACCAGCCTGTCTACATCCTCTTGAAGTCTGTTACTATCCTCCTCACTGTTCACTACACTTCCAAGTTTTGTGACATCTGCAAATTTGGAAATTGTGCCCTGTACACCCAAGTCCAAGTCATTAATACATATCAAGAAAAGCAGTGGTCCTAGTACTGACCCCTGGGGAACACCACTGTACACCTTCCTCCAGTCCAAAAAACAACTGTTCACCATTACTCTGTTTCCTGTCCCTTAGCCAATTCTGTGTCCATGCTGCTACTGCCCCTTTTATTCCATGGGCTTCAATTTTGCTGACAAGCCTGTGCGGCACTTTATCAAATGCCTTTTGAAAGTCCATCAACTGCATTGCCCTCATCTAACCTCTCTTACCTCATCAAAAAACTCTATCAAGTTAGTTAAACATGATTTGCCTTTAACAAATCCGTGCTGGCTTTCTCTGATCAATCCACACGTGTCCAAGTGACTGCTAATTCTGAAAGTTTCTAGAAGTTTCCCCACCACTAAAGTTAAACTGACTGTCCTGTAGTTGCTGGGTTTATCCTTACACCCTCTTTTGAACAAGGATGTAACATTCGCAATTCTCCAGTCCTATGGCACCACCCCCCTATCTAGGGGTGTTTGGAAGATTATGGCCAGTACCTCCACAATTTCCACTCTTACTTGCCTGAGCAACCTAGGATGCGTCCCATCCGAACCGGGTAACTTACCTACTTTAAGTACAGCAAGCCTTTCCAGTACCTCTTCCAGATAGATTTTTGGAATCTAGGGAAATCAAGGGATATAGGGATCGGGTGGGAAAGTGGAGTTGAGGCTGAAGATCAGCCATGATCTGATTGAATGGCGAAGCAGGCTTGAGGGGCCGTACAGCCTACTCCTGGTCCTATTTCTTATATTCTTATGTTTATCAATTTTTAGCCCAACCAGTATCTCAACTACATCTTCCTTTACTGAGACTCGGGCAGCATCTTCTTCCTCGGTGAAGACAGATGCAAAGTACTCATTTAATACCCTCTGCCTCCATGGATAGATCTCCTTTTTGGTCCCTGATCGGCCCTACGCCTCCTCTTACTACCCATTTATTGTTTACATGCCCATAGAAGACTTTTGGATTCCCTTTTATGTTGGCCGCCAGTCTATTCTCATACTCTCTCTTTGCCCCTCGTATTTCCTTTTTCATTTCCCCTCTGAACTTTCTATATTCATAGAAACATAGAAAAATAGGAGCAGGAGTAGGCCATTTGGCCCTTCGAGCCTGCTCCACCATTCAATATGATCATGGTTGATCCTCTATCTCAATACCATATTCCCGCTCTCTCCCCATTCTCCTTGATGCCTTTTGTGTTTAGAAATTGATCTATTTCCTTCTTAAATATATTCAGTGACTTGGCCTCCACAGCCTTCTGTGGTAGAGAATTCTACAGGTTCACCACCCTCTGAGTGAAGAAACCTCTCCTCAGCTCAGTCCTAAATGTCCTACCCCATATGCTGAGACTGTGACCCCTCATTCTAGACCCCCAGCCAGGGGAAACATCCTCCCTGCATCCAGTCTGTCTAGTCCTGTCAGAATGTTATATGTTTCAATGAGATCCCCTCTCATTCTTCTAAACTCGAGTGAATACAGACCTGGTTCAGCCTGGTTCTCACTTGTGTTATCAATCCCCAGGACCAGATGGTTTCCATCCCAGGGTTTTAAAGGAAGTAGGTGAGCATATTGCAGATGCCCGAACCATAATCTTTCAAAGTTCTCTAGATTCAGGAACTGTCCCTCCAGATTGGAAAATTGCACGTCACTCCGCTTTTTAAGAAAGGAGAGAGAGGGAAACCGGGGAATTATAGACCAGTTAGCCTAACATCTGTTGTGGGGAAAATGCTGGAGTCTATAATTAAGGATAGGGTGACTGAACACCTCAAGAATTTTCAGTTAATCAGAGAGAGCCAGCATGGATTTGTGAAAGGTAGGTCGTGCCTGACAAACCTGATTGAATTTTTTGAAGAGGTGACTAAAGTAGTGGACAGGGGAATGTCAATGGATGTTATTTATATGGACTTCCAGAAGGCATTTGATAAGGTCCCACATAAGAGACTGTTAGCTAAGATAGAAGCCCATGGAATCAAGGGAAAAGTACGGACTTGGTTAGGAAGTTGGCTGAGCGAAAGGCGACAGAGAGTAGGGATAATGGGTAGGTACTCACATTGGCAGGATGTGACTAGTGGAGTCCAGCAGGGATCTGTCTTGGGGCCACAATTATTCACAATATTTATTAACAACTTAGATGAAGGCATAGAAAGTCTCATCTAAGTTTGCCGATGACACAAAGATTGGTGGCATTGTAGGCAGTGTAGATGAAAACATAAAATTACAAAGGGATATTGATAGATTAGGTGAATGGGCAAAACTGTGGCAAATGGAATTCAATGTAGACAAATGTGAGGTCATCCACTTTGGATCAAAAAAGGATAGAACAGGGTACTTTCTAAATGGTAAAAAGTTAAAAACAGTGGATGTCCAAAGGGACTTAGGGGTTCAGGTACATAGATCATTGAAGTGTCATGAACAGGTGCAGAAAATAATCAAGAAGGCTAATGGAATGCTGGCCTTTATAACTAGAGGACTAGAGTACAAGGGGGCAGAAGTTATGCTGCAGCTATACAAAACCCTGGTTAGACCGCACCTGGAGTACTGTGACCAGTTCTGGGCACCGCACCTTCGGAAGGACATATTGGCCTTGGAGGGAGTGCAGCATAGGTTTACTAGAATGATAACCGGACTTCAAGGGTTAAGTTACGAGGAGAGATTACATAAATTGGGCTTGTATTCTCTAGAGTTTCAAAGGTTAAGGGGTAATCTGATCGAAGTTTATAAGATATTAAGGGGAACAGATAGGGTGGATAGAGAGAAACTATTTCCGCTGGTTGGGGATTCTAGGAGTAGGGGGCACAGTCTAAAAATTAGAGCCAGACCTTTCAGGAGCGAGATTAGAAATCATTTCTACACACAAAGGGTGGTAGAAGTTTGGAACTCTCTTCCGCAAACGACAATTGATACTAGTTCAATTGCTAAATTTAAATCTGAGTTAGATAGCTTTTTGGCAACCAAAGGTATTAAGGGATATGGGCCAAAGGCAGCTTTATGGAGTTAGATCACAGATCAGCCATGATCTTATCAAATGGCAGAGCAGGCATGAGGGGCTGATTGGCCTACTCCTGTTCCTATGTTCCTATGTTCCTAACCTGACATCAGTCGTACGGCCCTTTTTTCTGCTTCATCTTACTCTCTATCTCTTTTGTCATCCAAGGAGCTCTGGCTTTAGTTGCCCTACCTTTCTCCCTCATGGGAATGTACCTAGACTGTACCCAAACCATCTCCTCCTTAAAGCCCATCCATTATTCAATTACAGTTTTGCCTGCCAATCTTTGATTCCAATTCACCCAGGCCGGATCTGTTCTCATCCCACTGAAATTGGCCCTCCTCCAATTGAGTATTTTTACTTTAGAGTGGTCCGTGTCTTTTTTCATAACTATTCTAAACCTTATGATACTATGATCGCTGTTCCCTAAATGTTCCCCCGCTAACACTTGTTCCACTTGGCCCGCCTCATTCCCAAAACCAAATCCAGCAATGCCTCCTTCCTTGTTGGGCTGGAAACGTACTGGTCAAAAAAGTTCTCCTGAACACAATTTTAAAATTCCTCCCCCTCTTTGCCCCTTATATTATTACTATCCCAGTCTATATTAGGATATTTCACATCGTTCACCTGACGAAGGAGGAAGCCTCCGAAAGCTTGTGAATTTAAAATAAAATTGCTGGACTATAACTTGGTGTTGTAAATTGTTTACAATTATATTTGGATAGTTGAAGTCTCCCATTATCACTACTCTATGGCTTTTGCACCTCTGTAATTTCCCTACAAATTTGCTCCTCTATATCCTTCCCATTAGTTGGTGGCCTATAGAATACACCCAGTAGTGTAATGGCACCTCTTTTGTTTCTTAACTCTAACCAAATAGATTCTGTCCTTGACCCCTCCAGGACATCCCTTCTCTCCAGCACTGCAATATTCTCCTTAATCAATACTGCCACCCCCACTTCCTTTCCTTCCCTATCTTTCCTGAACACCTTGTATCCAGGAATATTTAGTATCCAATCCAGCCCTTTTTTGAGCCAGATCTCTGTTATCGCCACAATATCATATTCCCATGTGGCTATTTGTGCCTGCAGCTCACCAACCTTGTTTACCACGCTTTGTGCGTTTACACACATGCACTGTAAACCAATCTTAGACTTTCTTGTACTCCCTCTTAATCTAATACCTTACTACTTCTTATTCTAGTGCTATCTTTCTCTCCCAATCCTTTGTGCACCTTGTTTGTCCTTTCCAATGCTACATCCTGGTGCCTTCCCCCTGACAAATTATTTTAAACTCTCCCTCCAACAGCACCAGCAAACCTCCCCGCTAGGACATTGGTCCCAGCTCCATTGAGGTGCAACGTCGAGGTGGAAGATGGGAGGCCGGCTAGGAGAGCATTGAAATAGTCAAGTCTAGAGGTAACAAAAGCATGGATGAGAGTTCCTGAGTTGAGGAAGAGGCAGAGATGGGCGATGTTACGGAGTTGGAAGTAGGCAGTCTTGGTGATGTAGTTGGAAGCTCATCTCAAGGACAAATAGGAAGCCATGGTTGCGACCAGTCTGGTTCAGCCTCAGACAGTGACCAGGGAGCGGGATGGAGTCAGTGGCTGGGACCAAAGACAACGGCTTCGGTTTTCCCAATATTTAGTTGGGAGAAATTTTTGCTCATCCAATACTGGATGTCAGACAAGCAGTGTGACAAATCAGAGACAGTGAAGGGGCCGAGGGAGGTGCTGGTGAGGTGGAACCTGACATTGTCTTTTCAGATGATGTCGCCAAAATGCAGCATGTAGATGAGAAATAGGAGGGGGCCAAGGATAGATCCATGGGGGACTCTAGAAGTAACGGTGTGGGAGCAGGAAGAGAAGCCATTGCAGGTGATTTTCTGGCTACGACTGGATAGATAAGACTGGAACTAGGCGAGCGCAGTCCCATCCAGCTCGACAACGAAGGAGAGGCGTTGGATGAGGATGGTGTGATCCACCGTGAAAGGCTGCAGACAGGTTGAGATGGATGAGGAGGGATACTTTACCATGGTCACAGTCGCATAGGATGCCATTTGTGACTTTGATAAGGGCCATTTCAGCACTGTGACAGGGGCGGAAACTTGATTGGAGGGATTCAAACTTGGAGTTGCAGCAAAGATGAGCACTGATTTTGAAGGCGACAACACATTCAAGGACTTTGGAGAGGTAAGCGGGATTGGATATTTGGCGGTAGTTTGCAAGGACAGAGGGATCAAGGATTTTTTTTGTGGCGGGCGATGACGACAGATTTGAAGGGGAGGGGGACAGTAACTGAGGAATATCAGCTAATATGGGGGCCAGGAAAGGAAGTTGGGTGGTCAGCAGTTTGGTGGGAAGAGGGTCGATGGAGCAGGAGGTGGGTCTTATAGTCAAGATGAGCTTGGCGAGGGCATGAGAGGAGATAGGAGAGAAACTAGAGAAAGATGCAAGTTCAGGGCAAGGGCAGGGGGAACCATAGTGGAGGTTTGGCTTGGTAGGCTAGGGGAAGGGCGAGAAGTAGCAGGGGCAGCTGAAAGAATGGTCTCAATCTCCACCCCTAAAACCAATCACCTGCACAAACTCCATCCCTAACACCAATCATCAGCTTGGTCCCGCCCCTAACACCAATCACCGGCCTGGACCCGCCCCTTACACTAATCACCGGCCTGGAGCCGCCCCTTACATCAATCACCCAGTTCTGATGAGAAGTAAGTGATCTGAAACGTTAACTCTGTTTCCCTCTCCACAGATGCTGCCTGACTTGCTTTGTGTTTCCAGCATTTTCTGCTTTTATTTCAGATTTCCAGCATCCGCAGTATTTGCTTTTGAATCAAGGACCCAAGTTGCTTTTCTTAACATCGACAATCAACTCAAGCCCCGCTTCGTATGCCAATCATGAACCTAGGCTGCGTCCCTTTTATCAATCACTAGGCTGTACCCCTCCTTCACAGTGTGGTGAGGATCCCATCACTACATTAGAAACCAAACTTGCATTTTTCTAGCCCTTTAACTTAGTCAACACCCCAACGTGCTTTACAGAGAAGAACCCACACCACAGAAGAAGAGGTGACGAAAGGTTTTGAAACTTTTGAAAGACGATGGGAAGGATTTCCAGAGTGTGGAGTCAAGATAGATGATGCTCTACCACCGATAGTAGATTGCAGATGGGACCTATACAAGAGGTCAGTGTTGGAAGACCGCAGGGTCGGAGAAGGTTGCAGAGATAATGTAGGATGGGTCGAGTCTATGGATGGGTTTCCAAGTGAAGATGAGGATTTTTAAATCAATGCCCTGGGGGGAGAGGTGGTGGTGGCAAGAGGTGATAGGACGTGAGCAACAGAATTTTGGACCAGTTGATGTTTGTGTTGAAGAAGTTGAACCTGGAAGTAACAGAAGCACCAGATGAGTGTTTCATTGGCAGATGAGCTGCGGAAGAGCAGAGGCAAGCAGTGTAAAAGAGGTGGAAGTAAGCAACCTCGGTGATGGATAGGAGATGGTGTTTGGGGCTCAGCTCAGGATTGAACGGGACATTGCAATGCAGAGTCCAGGGGCTGAAGCACTTATTTCTTTCTTTGCCTCTTTCACCATTCTGTGTTTGGAGGTACTTTGGATCCCACGTCTCCCGTCGGATGCACGCTGTGCTGTTGCTGGGGTGCCCGGTCCTCCCAGTCTGCTGCACGCAACGTGGCTCGGCCGCTGCCCTTGCGTGCTTCGCGCTGAGGTCAGTTCCGGGTAAAATGGCGACGGTGCGGGCTCTCAGGGCAGTGCTGCGGGGCGAGAGGTTTCGGCTGGGGCTTGGCACCGGGAGGACGCCGCTCCGACAGGTACTGGCTGGTTGAGGGTGCGTACAGATCGGTGGCGGAAGCCACTTCGATTGGAGGCGGACAGAGATTAGGTTGTGTGGGCCGGGGATTCGTGCAGCCCCAGGCTGGGGACGGTGCTGGTCAAGGATCTCCTCCACCCTCCGAGCGGCAGTTGTTGCGCTAAAGGGGAGCGTCGTCGTCTGTGGTGGGCTCCGGTTGTCCACTATCCTGGCTTGTCCTTGTGTGACTTTCTCCCCCGCTGTTTGGAGTGGCCGCACTCGGGCCTGGAGCTGGAGCTGTCAACCTCGCAGCAACTGACTCCGTCGATACATAAACTAATAATCGGGCATCAGGGACCCGAATCGGTCTGCACTTAATCAAAGAGATCTCATGCTGCAAACCTTTAGAAAATTAATGTTTAATCCACAAAGATTATTAGACTGTTAAATTGCAGACTAGCCCATTATGCTGCACGTCGCTTCATTACACTACCCACCTATTTACTGGCGATACTCCACAGTGAATTCATCTAAACAAACTGTACAGTGTTATCTGTTGTTAAGCACTCTATAGGTAATTTTTGGACTGCATTTTCCCTTGCGTGCAATTGCATTTATTTTTCATATGTGCAAAGTTACTCTGTTCCCCTGTCCTCCGTGTACCATACCCTATATTATGATATATGAATGTGTATCTGTGCACAATATGTGTCTAATTGAAAAAGGGTGGCAGGACCAATGAAAGCTGGGGGTGAGACAGTGGTAATGAGATAAGGAGGTAGTGTTGATAGAATCTGTAGGTGAATCTTTGGGAAATCAATCTTGT
The DNA here is from genome assembly GCF_035084215.1 of Heptranchias perlo. NCBI lineage: Eukaryota > Metazoa > Chordata > Chondrichthyes > Hexanchiformes > Hexanchidae > Heptranchias > Heptranchias perlo. Next base: position 59,804,887 of record NC_090333.1, read on the forward strand.
CTGCCAAAGAGGGCAGGTTGTGTAGTCGCAAACTGGATTACTATGTTGCAGTGAAAGAGTTATGGGGTCACATGGGCAAAGTAATTTCAATATTAGACAATAGAAGAAAAATTGTCAAACTTCCTGGCTTGAGGCCACAGGAAGAGATTTAAGGTACCAGGAGCAATTAATGCTGGTGGACACCGCTGCCCAGTTTCTGGCATTGAACTTTTACTGAGCTGGATGGGAGAGTAGTTGGCTGGAAGGACACAACTGAAGCTAAGTTAACTCATCTAGAAAATGTATTTGTTTCATGGTATTTGTTTTACAACTAGTTTCAGACACTGAGCTGGGTTAAACCTTTGGAAATTGTGTACCACATGCAACTTAATACCTGCAGTAGTCACCTGTCCCTCCTCCCCCTTTAACTAACTATGTTTCAGTGTTTGCACTGCAGTATATGTGATAACACAGTGGAAGAGGAGTCTGTTTAATAAATAACATGTTGAAGGGCAACTCATAGATGTGGGGTCATGATTTGACTACGTGTTCGCTGATTTGAGGTTCTGCAAATCCTAACTAATGTATCATTTCCATTTTATGTATAGTGCAAATGTTGATACAGGTAAATTGATCACTAAAACACTAAATCAGATCATTCAGAAATGCTAAAACCACAATTCACTTTCAAATGCATTATGTCCTTGTATTGGAAACAGATAGAAATATCCATTTTCACTATTAGTAAGATCTGTGTTCACATGTAGGTAATGTTAGATTAAGAACATGTAACTCTTTGAACAATACAAATAGTAATTGACAGCTTCAGAGTGAGCCATACATCCCAGTTTAAACACACTATATCACCACAGGTCCCATTGTAAATGTAAGTTGTTGGCTGTTCTGGAGGCTGAAGATGATGATCATTGTTTACTTAGGGAAGGCTATTGCCTGCAGTTTTATTCAAAAACTGCTCTGGGAGATGTCTTGAATTGCAATATTGTGGAGGGAGCTGAATGGAGTACTCTTAACATTGTCAAATTTCCCTTACTTTTCTAATGGACATATGAGAATATCAGCTGGGTTGGCTTTCAGAGAACACAATAGTAGGACCAGGACTAAGCGCAGGCATGAGGCAGAGCAAATAGTGGATCTCTGAAATCCCACAGAAGTTTACTGTGATTCACTATGAATTGCTAGCCATGGCTGACAGTTGATTTAAAAACAGCCGAGTCCTCCAGCAGCTTTTTAATAGCGGTACAGTTGGATATTTTGTCACCATATTGCTTAAAATGTCATAGCGGTTGTGGCCTGTTGATCCTCAGTGGATGTGATCTCAGAAATGCCAGGCCCTGAGTGGTTTTTGGAGAGACATTTTCTTGTCTTGTAATTTTGATAATTGAATACAACATAATTGAAGCATTTATCAAAATGAGTGTACACATTCACTCTGTTGAAATCAACATTCTTCACAATGTCTCTCATTTGAATACATCTTCCCCAGGACCTGAAGTCTGCAGACTCCTTACTTCCCTCAGTCTTCTCTTCCTCTTAGGATCTACTGGCTTTAAAATCTAAGCTTGACATTGCTTAATTGCTGGTACTAGATTTGCTTTGTTTCTCCTTTCAGACTGGTGTCCTGCACTGTGAGCCTTGGTTCTTCACCAATGCTTCTCAACAATAAGAAACTCAAATATTCTGGGTTATGCTTTATCTTTCTGCCCTGAGTCTGCACCTTTGCAAAATAAATCTTAGCCTTGTTTCATATGCTGTTTGCTTTTCCAGATCCTCGACTTAGAACCTGGTTCTATTAGCACATAAAACAAAAGCAAACTACTGTGGATGCTGAAAATAAAAACAGAAAATGCTGGAAACACTCAGCAGGTCAGTCAGCATCTGTGGAGAGAGGAACAGAGTTAACATTTCAGGCCGATGACCTTTCATCAGAACTGGAAGATGCTAACAGTTTTTAAGCAAGTACAAAGCCAGGGAAAAGGGAGGGGCAGAAGAACAAAGGGGAGTGTCTGTGGTAGGGTGGAGGGCAGGAGTGATTGATCAAAGAGATGGTGCAAGGCAAAAGGGACATAATTAACACACATTTTGTCATGGAATTTAAAAAATACTGTGTGCATGAGGTGAGCAGAGTGGCAGATTTCACCTTCAGTGAATTCATGAAATGCAAAAGTTGTCCATGGATATGAAATTAGTACAGAGAAAATCGAATGCACCATAAAGGAGTATTTGCACATACTGGGAAAATACAGTTGGCCACACAAGTACAATGTCTATATTGCACACAAGGGGAAAATGGAGCTTTGTGGAATGCTGAAATTACTTTGCAGCTTTCTATCATCATATCTGTTTACAGAATGTTTCTATTTCATATTGTAAAGTAAAACATAAGAGCCCGAGAGAGATTCTAGTTGCTGTATACTTTAAAAAGATAACCTTAAAAAAAATTGCGAAAGCTTGTGTTTGTCACTTACCAAAACCTGTCTGTATTGGGCAGTGATTAGTTGGGTCAAGGATAGCAAGGCTCTCGAACATCTGATGCTTATTAACCCACCCAGCATGGAAGCAGAAATAGAACCTTGCAAGAAAGTAACAAACTTCTGTAACTTTACTTGCTAATTTCAAATTGCCTGGCAGAGCTGTACTAATAATGGTAGTGAAAGGGCTTCATTACTGCTATAGGTAATAGCTGTACCTCCTGATAACATTCCTTTTGTTTTCTGTCACTGGGGTGACAGCAGTCATGAATGATGGCACCATCATCACTGCACAGCTGGGGAATGCAGTCTTATGTGTGAATCACATTGGGAGGGATGTGGATCAAAGGGAGGTGTACTGGGGAGGAGAAATTAGAGACATAGACCAGGTGGGAGAGAAATTAAAGTAGAAAGTTATTGAGACAACAGTTGTCCATTATTACTTTTCTTAATAAAAATTTTGATCATAGGGATAAGTGGCTCCCTGATACAGCTACATTTGAATATATGAAAACCCTAGATCTGTGGAGTAATCGAGTGCTTGGTTACACAATGCTTTTTTGACAACTTGTTACTTAATTCTCAGTAAGAATTCTATAACGATAAATGAGGCTCCTGAGAAAATGCTGTTTTTCTGTAAGTTACAGGTCAATATTATGCAGGCCAGTGCGACTAGGACAGTAGGTGTTGAAAATGGAAACATTTTATGCTAATGGTGGAGTAGGGGGCACACTTTGAGGTTATATTGAGATGTGTTGGGGCAGTGTAGAAGGAACTTTACTCTGCCTCTCACCCATATTCTACCTGGGAGCGTTCAATACTGACAGTGATTGCAGAAATGGAATATATTGCATTTTCAGCATGGACATTTCTCACTCAGATGAGCTCAGAAATAACCAGATGTGATGATACAGTGCTCACTGGTGAACTCTAGTACTTTCAGGTTTATCAATTTTGACTTGCAAGTGTAAAATTTCTGAATTTCCCTATTCCAAACCCTAAAAGAACCATATGTTTTGTAACTACAAACCTGCCTTTGCAGTCTACATTGTTGCCTCTGTTAACTGTCTCTGTCTCTCTGCCAGGTATGTGTGCACCACTATAGGTGTTGTAGTAATGCCCATTTTGTGAAACCAGAATATCCTGCATTTAACAAGTCATCTCTTCGAATCAACGCACATTTGAGATTTTTCAGAACCTCTGCTGGTAACTGAGATATTTTCTAGTTTCTTCGTGTTGAACTTATAGTTCAATCAAATTACTTGGGTCAAATGTTGACCTGACTTTTTTTTAAATTTTTTTACAGCTGTTAATGGCCAGGTTGTTCAGTTTAAACTTTCTGATATTGGAGAAGGGATTACAGAAGTTCATGTGAAGGAATGGTGAGTTGGTTCATAATTGCGATTTAAGTAATAGTTTTGTGTTGTAGAATCACTGTGTCCCACATGACAAATCTTTCATACAGAAAGCTGCATCTGGTTTTTATTACTGCCTGAGACATGATTTACAATGAGAGAACCTCTTGCATATCTCTTCCTTTTATCTTGGGTTTTGTGCAGCAAAACTGCTAAAATCACAAGTTAATATGGCCCCATGTAATCTAGTGAAATAATCTTAACGTTTGAAATAAAGACATGCATTTATATAGCACCTTATTACATCTCTCAAACATCTTGAAGTGCCTCACATACAATGATGTTATATGGGCAAACATGGTGGCCATTTTGCACATAGCACAATCCCACAAGCAACAATATGAATGGCTAATTTGTTTTTAATGAAAGACTTGGATTTATATAGCACCTTTCACAACCTCAATGTTCCAAATGACCAATGAAGTACCTTCTGAAGTGTAGTCACTAATGTTTTTGGTGTTGGTTGAGGGAAAAATATTGGATCAGATACCAGAACAATTCCCTTCTGTCCTCCAAATGGTGCTGTGGGATCTTTAACATCTCGGTTTAACACCTCATTCAAAAGGTGGTATCTCTGACAGTGCAGCATTCCTTCAGTGTTGCATTAGTATCAGTCCAGATTTTGTGTTGAAGTCCTGAAGTGGGTCTTCAACCACAACCTTCTGACGTGGAATGCTACCATCTAATCCAAGCTGCCATCTTGAAGTAACTACTTTGAAATTATCCTGCTGTATATAAAACTACCTATGAATGTTGTAATACCATTCACATACTTTGTATGTGCAGACAACAGCAACTATTTCTGGGAGGCTCTCCTGGCACCTCTCGTATTCCTGTTCAGGATATAAGAAAAGGCTTGACATCAGTGGACCTTACTTGCTTCCTCTTTACATCCCTACCATTTTTGAAAGCAAGACGCACGATACAGAAGCCCACACTAGCTCGTTCTTTTTCAGGACCTCAATACTGCGGCACTCTTTACCTCCTTCAGTCGTTCGTTCCTTCCTTCCTCGATCTTGAGAGTTTTAAAACCCAAGCTTTATGTTCCTGATCATTAATTCCTGATTTACTTCAACTTCTCTTACTGTTTTCACATTTGATGTCTTGCATTATGGGCTCTAGCCCTTGACCTTGGTTTCTCAATTTTAAAAAAAACGCTTGTCTTTAGATCTTGGTTTCCTCAGTAATACATGTAGAATTCAGAAAGGCAGTATTGTGTATACAATTTCTGCAGAGCTGAAAACAGGTTTTTTTAACGTTTCCTAAAGTATCTTGGCCAACTATTCTATAAGTAAAAATGTAGTGTCAAGGTTTCTGGTGGTCAACGTTATCCAAGTCACCTGTTTTTTTATTAAGGATCAGATTTCCTCTATTTTAATCAAGGTCCCTTTTCCCCCTCGTCTCCTTGTACCATTTAATCCATGCCCAAGAAAAAGCTGCAAGTGACTGTCCTTCTGATTCATGTTTTTTCTTATCTGTAACAAGGTGCAGCTAGTGCTCCCTGGTGTGTATGGGGAATTGTGGGCACAAACCCAATCCACCATTTTGTAGCATCGCCTATTGTGCCACTGCGTTACAATATAAGGCATTCATTACAAAAAGGCCAATAGCTCACGGACCAAATTTTTAAAAAAATCTCTTATCGTGGACTCTATCCAATCTGTTTAATCTGATAAATGACTGCAAAGTTCCTCCTTGACCCAAAGGCAAGTCAAGCAAAATTCCAGAGCACCCATTTAAGGTTAAATTAATCATAAAATTCATCGTAAACCAGTTGTCTTCCTTGGTATGATACTTCCATAGTTTCTGAGCACCGAGACTATCATATCCAAGCAGCATTTGATCATTTTTATCTTACTATCTTTATACCCTTCAATCCTATTACTAACCACATTTTCATCTAGTCTTTTTAAAAGTGCAAGCAGAACTTCCATGGTATTGTTTAGAGATAGCATGGTTGTCAAGTTTAGCTGCTAACTTGGTTTGTCCCTTTAAGCCCATTGTGCCTATTTAGAACATTCAGGTAATTTTAGCTGGTTATAAACTGCAGAGGTCATTCACAGGGCGCTCGCAACTGCTTGTAAATTTTAGGCGGCAGGTCAATGGTTTTTTTTAAAAGGTTGTTTGCATTTGTAACAAAGTATGACAGACACAACATACTAGATGCAAAACTTGTACAGCTGCCTTGGCAGACTGTCAGTTCCACAGAGCCGATCCTCTGGCCAGTAAAAGGAATCTAATTCAGTGCTTCAATGGACTGCTGCTTTAAAAAGCTAAATAAAAAATCTTCGGTTGAATTAAGGTTGTAAGAATGGTGCAGCAAGAAATGCTTTCAATGCCTTCGAAATGGATATGTGTAGGTATTGATTTGGGTGATCACTAATGGGTCACTAGGTGGTGCTATAAGCAGCTAACAAATAACAGCTATGGCGTTGCAAGCATTTTGCGCATTCTTGATTGTTGAAATATAACAAGGGACTTTCCGCCTTTGGATGATTCTAGATTTAGTAAGCGGCAGACTTACTAATTTAGTAATGCGGCAGACATTCATTCTCCCTCTCCTGAAGGTACTGACTGTAATTGGGTGTAGCTCTACAGGTGTCCTGGTACATCCTGGTAACTCGCTCAAATGGCCATTCTTTGTGTGAATCTAGACAGTGAGTGTTGGCAGGCTATTCAGCAGTTGAAAGTATCATAGCCGAGCCCAACCCTGCCTTCATCCAACACCCACAGTTATGCACTTTTCAGCAGGATTCACTTAATAGCAATCAGGAGCAGGTACCCTAGCTAACATTTTTTTCCCACTTCGATGCCAATGGCTACTAATTGTAAACAATTTTACAACACCAAGTTATAGTCCAGCAATTTTATTTTAAATTCACAAGCTTTCGGAGATTTTCTCCTTCCTCAGGCAAATGTTTCAAGATCTCGAGATCTTGAAACATTTGCCTGAGGAAGGAGAAAATCTCCGAAAGCTTGTGAATTTAAAATAAAATTGCTGGACTATAACTTGGTGTTGTAAAATTGTTTACAATTGTCAACCCCAGTCCATCACCGGCATCTCCACATAATGGCTACTAAGACCAACTACATTGCCTAATTGATACTTTGGCTAAAAGCTAGCTCAGCACCGAGTGAAAATCAAACCCACAACCTTCCTGGTCCATATAGCACAGTACCACATCACAGCAGCAACTTGGAATTATATGGTACCTTTTTAATGTAGTAAATGTCCCAAGACACTTAACTGAGGAGGAATGCATACCAATCAAGAGACGAATTGGATGCAGTGATTGAATGCACAGATAATAGAGGTTTTTGCAGGTGGAACAAGAGATAGCAAGGTGGAGGGTTTTAGAGAGAAGAGAGTATTCCAGAGTGTAGAGCCAAGGCAGCTGAAGACCCTGTCACTGAAGGACAAACAAGAGGCAGAGGGAAGAGGCCACAGTCTGAAGTGGAGGACATGCATTGCAATGTAGAGGTTGGAGGAGGTTGCAAAGGAAGCAGGCAAGGCTGTAGGAGATGCTTGTAAACAAGGATGAGGACTGTAAGTTCAATATGTTGGGTGATAGGGAGGCAGTGGAGTTTGGCAAGGATATGTGAAAGCCAAATGGGATTTAGTGCAGGATAGGGTGTGGCAGTGGAGTTTTAGATGAATTAAGTGTTTATATGAAGTGGCGCTCAGGAGGATTTCAAGAAGAATGTCCGCAAAGTTGAGCCTGGATAGGACTAAGGCACGGATAAAAGTTTTACCACCCTTGGGATTGAAGTGAGGGCAGAGGTGGGCTGTGTTGCAATCTCTATCATTCTCCCATGCCACTGCTCAGTGAGTCAAGGGAGTCTTTTTCTTGCCTGTCTGTCACATTTGATATAATCTCTATCTTCTTTTCTGTCTCATACCAGCATGCGCTCTCTTTCTCTCGTCTATCGCTCTACTGCTCCTGTGGTTTAGCTGCGCTCTCCCTTTTTATCGTCTCTTTTCTGCTCCCTCTCTGTGCTTTTCTGACATGTCTTGTCCCAAATGAAGAAAGAAACCAATAAAGGAGCGGAGAGAGACAGTATAGTTGGTGGGCTGTCACTGGGAGGAGCGATCTGGTCAAGATCCCAGGCTGGGAGAATGTGGTGGGTTACCAATGAGGGATGGATCCGGCCAAAGCTGCAGGCTGGTGGGATCGGGAAGGGTTCCAGTCAGGCAGGGAACATGGCACAGTAAAATGTGCGATGCTGTAGGGCATAGTGCCACAATGCGCTTTGGTCCTGCGAATTGGAAGCACCCTGGGGTGCAGATGCTGGGGATTGGCAGCATGGGGATTGGTTCTGGTTGGTAGCACTGGAGAGGGAACCTGGATTTGGTGAACTGGGTGAGGTGGAATGTAGGATTTGGCTTACTGCTGGATTCCTGGGTTCTGCCAGCATTTGGGGGATGGGCATTGTGGGTAGCAGGTCCTGGGTCTGGCAGCAGTAGTGTGTAACTTTCTAATAGATCTCTACAAATATTGGGCCAGAAATCGCACAGGGCGGTGAGGCAATGCCCATCGCAGTTCCTGCGAATTTAATTAACGAAAATACTTACTGTGTGTGGGCTCTGTGACGTCCAATTGCTTGAATTTAAACTTTAAGCAAAATGTACACTATCAACCCAGCGTCTGAGCAGCATGAGTTGCTGTGCGACTGGAAATGTCAGTGAGGAGAAGACATAAAATCTGTCAGGAAGAGAAATCACACCCACAGATTGCTCAAGCATTGCTCAAGCAGACAAGCAGACTTCATTCATTTAAAGTTAGTATTCTGGACGTCATTGTAAATTAAAATTTTAATTTTTTTTAATAAAAAGCCAAAGAAATAATCGAATTAAATTAGTGACAGAAGGGAAAAGTTTTAAAAAATTAATTTTTAAACATTTTTTTTAAATGACCAAAAACTATTAAAATAAGGAGTAATATGAGACTCCACATTTTTAAAAGTTCATTTTTAGTTGTTTGGCAGTCATTAAGACTAACCGCGCTTTTAAAACTTAGTTTAGACCTGGTATTTTTAAGCGTACCTGTTTGGTGGCGTAATTAGTTACTGTCCAGCTGAGCAGATAAGCAAGTTGGTGATTTTTCAATGATTTCTCTGATTGCAGCGTGCAATGTCCCTTTAATTCGAAGCTGTCATTATTAGTGGCGAACCACTAGGAGCAAGTTCACGATTTCCATGTTTTACAGCGCATGTGAAAACGCGGGAACTTGCTCCTTCAATTCACCATTAAAAGCTGAGAGCACAGTTGAGCTCCTCCGTTATTTCGGAAGCGATTTCTGACCAATTGAGTTAACTATTTTGTGGTTGATTTCTGTGAACGTGGATAGATAAATACATTGCACAGTTGTTTAAACAGATTTCACTTTGTTTCTGCCTCTTTGGAACAGTGAATAAGCACACAGCTATTTTAATAACATTTTGTTTTATTCAACTAGCAGAATTTAGCCAGCAATTTTTGCATATCTTGGAAAGTGGATGGGAGGGGCTGGGCTCACAACCAGAGCCTGCTGTAAATGGCCAACTTCCCTATCAATCATAAAATCTTCCAGGTAGTGAAGAATCAGTGTACTTCCATAGAAATGGTGAGGCATTCTAAGGTGCCTGTGTCTTTTTGGAAGGAACGTGTTTCGCTGTTTCACCCTGGTCATTCCCCCTGCTATGGCCCTCATCTTCGCTCCGTTAAGTCCAAGGGATGTAGACTTGAACATTTGTGGCGGGCAACTGGTTTAGCCATTCACCGCCAGATCTGGCTGGACCACATAAAGCACTATCGGGTCCTGCTCTCCTCTGCCAAAACTGCTCACTTTTCCAGGATCATCCTGGAATGCAAATTAACCCCCAGCTTCTATTCTGCACTGCAAACCGTCTTAAAACCCTCTCCCCTGCCTCCTCCAACACCAAGCGCAAAAAGCTTGTGGGCTTCTTTGTTACTAAGATTGAGACCATCAATTAGCTGTCTCTGCCGCTTCCCTCCCTTCCCCTAGCCCATCAAGCCAACCTTCCCCTAAAGTTCCCCCCACCCTAGCCCTGAATTCGCATCTTTCTCTAGTTTCTCTCCTATCTCCCCTCATGCCCACACCAAGCTCATCTTGACCATGAGACTCACCACCTGCTCCCTCAACCCTACTCCCATCAAACCGCTCACCACTCAACTTCCTTTCCTGGCCCCCAGGTTAGCTGACATTAATGATTCCCTCTCCTCAGGTACTTGTCCCCTCCCCTTCAAATCTGCCAAGATCACCCCCCTCCTCAAAAAACCCACTCTTGACCCCTGTCCTTACAAAGTACCACCCCATCTCCAACCACCCTTTCCTTTCCAGAGTCCTTGAATATGTTGTCACCTCCCAAATCCGTGCCCATCTTTCCCGCAAGATGTCTAAAAATGTTAAAAAGACAAATTTAAAGGCACTGTTTCTGAATGCACAAAGCATTCGTAATAAGGTAGACGAATTAACAGCGCAAATAGATGTAAACGGATATGATATAATTGCGATTACGGAGACATGGCTGCAGGGTGACCAAGGCTGGGGGCTGAATATCCAAGGGTATATGATATTTAGAAAGGACACGCAAAAAGGAAAAGGAAGTGGGGTCGTGGTGTTAGTAAAGGATGAAATCAGTGCATAGTGAGAAAGGATATAGGCTCAGAAAATCAAGATGTAGAATCAGTCTGGATGGAGTTAAGGAGCACCAAGGGGCAGAAAACACTGGTGGGAGTTGTCTATAGGCCTCCAAACAGTAGTGGTAATGTAGGGGATGGGATCAAACAGGAAATTAGAGATGCATGTAACAAGGGTACCACAGTAATCATGGGTGACTTTAATCTACATGTAGACTGGCCAAACCAAATTAGCAATAATACTGTGGAGGATGAATTCCTGGAGTGTATTGGAGATGGCTTTTTAGACCAGTTCGTTGAGGAGCCAACCAGGGAACAGGCTATCCTAGATTTGGGTATTGTGCGGTGAGAAGGGGTTAATTAATAATCTTGTTGTGCAGGGTCCTTTTAGGGAAGAATGACCATAACATGATAGAATTCTTCATTTAAGATGGAAAGTGAAGTAGTCCAATCCGAAACTAGGGTCCTAAATCTAAACAAAGAAAACTACGAAGGTATGAGGAGTGAGTTGGCTATGATAGATTGGTAAACTTCATTAAAAGGCATGACGGTGGATAGGCAATGGCTAACATTTAAGGAACAAATGCATGAATTGCAACAATTATACATTTCTTTCTGGCGCAAAAACACAAAAGTAAAAGCGGCACAACCATGGCTAACAAAAAAAATTAAGGATAGTATTAGATCCAAAAAGAGGACTCATATAAAGTTGCCAGAAAAAGTTGCAAGCCTGAGGATTGGGAGAGTTTAGAATTCAGCAAAAAAGGACCAAGAGATTGATTAAGAGGAGAAAAATAGAGTATGAGAGTAAACATGCAAGGAACATAAAAGTGGACTGTAAAAGCTTCTACAAGCATGTAAAAAGAAAAAGATTAGTGAAGACAAATGGAGGTCCCTTACAGTCAGAAACGGGAGAATTTATAATAGGGAACAGGGAAATGGCAGAGCAATTAAACAAATACTTTGTGTCCTCTTTCGTGAAGACAGAACCAAATAACTTCCCAGAAATGCTAGGGAACCAAGGGACTCGTGAAAAGGAGGAATTAAAGGAAATTAGTATTAGTAAAAAAAATAGTGCTGGAGAAATTAATGGGACTAGGCCTGATAATCTGCATCCCAGAGTACTAAAAGAGGTAGCCATAAATGAAAGTGGATGCATTAGTTGTCATCTTCCAAAATTCTATAGATTATGGAACAGTTCCTGCAGATTGGAGGGTGGCAAATGTAACCCCACTATTTAAAAAAGGAGGGAGAGAGAAAACAGGGAAACTACAGACCGCTTAGCCTAACATCAGTAGTAGGGAAAATGCTAGAGTCTATTATAAAGGATGTGATAACAGGACATTTGGAGAATATCAACGGGATTAGACAAAGTCAACATGGATTTATGAAAGGGAAATCATGTTTGACAAACCTACTGGAGTTTTTTGTGGATGTAACTGGTAGAATAGATAAGGGAGAACCAGTGGATGTGGCTTATTTAGATTTTCAGAAGGTCTTTGATAAAGTCCCACATAAGAGGTTAGTGTGCAAAATTAAAGCACATGGGATTGGGGATAATATACTGGCATGGATTGACAATTGGTTAACAGACAGGAAACAGTAGGAATAAATGGGTCTTTTTCGGGGTGGCAGGCAGTGACTCGTGGGGTACCACAGGGATCAGTGCTTGGGCCCCAGCTATTCACAATATATATCAATGATTTGGATGAGGGAACCAAATGTAATATTTCCAAGTTTGCTGATGACACAAAACTAGGTGGGATTGTGAGTTGTGAGGAGGATGCAAAGAGGCTTCAAGGCAATTTAGACAAGTTGAGTGAGTGGGCAAATACGTTGCAGATACAGTATAATGTGGATAAATGTGAAGTTATCCACTTTGGAAGGAAAAACAGAAAGCCAGAGTATTATTTAAATGGTGGTAGATTGGGAAATGTTGACTTACAAAGGGACTTGGGTGTCCTTGTACACCAGTCACTGAAAGCAAACATGCAGGTGCAGCAAGCAGTTAGGAAGGCAAATGGTATGTTGGCCTTCATTGCAAGAGGATTTGATTACAGGAGCAAGGATCTCTTGCTGCAGTTATACAGGGCCTTGGTGAGACCACATCTGGAGTATTGTGTGCAGTTTTGGTCTCCTTGCCTAAGAAAGGATATACTTGCCAAAGAGGGAGTGTAGCGAAGGTTCACCAGATTGATACTTGGGAGGGTAGGACTGTTGAATGAGGAGAGATTGGGTCAACTCAGCCTGTATTCATTCGAGTTTAGAAGAATGAGAGGGGATCTCATTGAAACATATAAAATTCTGACAGGGCTCGACAGACTGGATGCAGGGAGGATGTTTCCCCTGGCTGTGAGGGTCCAGAATGAGGGGTCACAGTCTCAGGATACAGGGTAGGACATTTAGGACTGAGAGGAGAAATTTCTTCACTCAGAGGGTGGTGAACCTGTGGAATTCTCTACCATAGAAGGCTGTGGAGGCCAAGTCACTGAATATATTTAAGAAGGAGCTTGATAGATTTCTAGACACAAAAGGCATCAAGGGGCATTGGGAGAGAGCGGGAATATGGTATTGAGATAGAGGATCAGCCATGATCATATTGAATGGCGGAGCAGGCTCGAAGGGCCAAATGGCCTACTCCTGCTCCTATTTTCTATGTTTCTATAAGTCCATGTTTGAATCCCTCCAATCAGGTTTCTGCCCCTGCCACAGTACTGAAACAGCCCTTATCAAAATCACAAATTATATCCTATGTAACTGTGGTAAACTATCTCTCCTCGTCCTTCTCAACCTGTCTGCAGCCTTTGACATGGTTGACCACACCATCCTCGTACAACGCCTCTCCTCCATCGTCCCGCTGAGTGGGACTGCGCTTGCCTGGTTCCATTCGTATCTATCAAGTCGTAGCCAGCGAATCACCTGCAATGGCTTCTCTTCCTGCTACCACACCATTACCTCTGGACCGTTACCCAAGGATCTGTCCTTGGCCCCCTCCTATTTCTCTTCCAGGTACTGCCCCTTGGCGACATCATCCGAAAACATGACGTCAGGTTCCACAAGTATGCTGATGACACCCAGCTGTACCTCACCACCATCTCTCTCTTCACCCCTCCACTGTCTCTGATTTGTCACGCTGCTTGTCTGACATCCAGTACCGGATGAGCAAAAATTTCCTCCAACTAAATATTGGGAAGACTGAAGCCATTGTCTTTGGTCCCCGCCACAAACTCCGTTCCCAACCATTGACTCCATTCCTCTCTCTGGCCACTGTCTGAAGCTGAACCAGACCGCCCGCAACCATGGCATCCTATTTAACCCTGAGATGAGCTTCCAACCACATATCCACTCCATCACCAAGACCACCTACTTCCAACTCCGTAACATCGTCCATCTCCATCCCTGCCTCAGCTCATCTGCTGCTGAAACCCTCATCCATGCCTTTGTTGCCTTTAGACTTGACTATGCCAATGCTTTCTCGGCCAGCCTCTCATCTTCCACCCTCCGTAAACTTCCAAAACTCTGCTGCCCATATCCTAACTCGCACCAAGTCCCGTTCACCCATCACCCCTGTGCTCGCTGACCTACATTGGCTCCCAGTCCAGGAACGCCTTGATTTTAAAATTCTCATCCTTGTTTTCAAATCCCTCCCTATCTCTGTAACCTCCTCCAGCCCTACAACCGTCCAAGATCTTTGCGCTCCTCTAATTCTTGCCGCTAGCGCATCCCCAATTTTAATTGCTCCAACATTGGCGGCCATGCCTTCAGTTGCCTAGGCCTTAAGCTCTGGAATTCCCACCTTAAATCTCTCTACCTCTCGCTCCTTTTACGACACTCCTTAAAACCTACCTCTTTGACTAAGCTTTTGGTCACCTGTCCCAATATCTCCTTATGTGTCTCGGTGTAAAATTTTGTTCGATAACATTCGTGTGAAGCGCCTTGGGACGTTTTACTACGTTAAAGGCGCTATATAAATGTAGTTGTTGTTGTTGTAGGTAAGAGTGGAGCTGCCCTAGTTGCACTGTGATATTGGTAACAGGTGAGTGAAGATTACCTGCCCTCACTCTTGGTCAGGAAATGCTACATTGTGGAGGTGGAGGATGCGGAGCAGGGCGGGGCGGTGGGGAGGAGAACAGAGCAGAACTAACAGGTTTGGATAGACAAAGTGGGGAAGAAATGCACTGTAGATTATGTTCATTTTAATCTAAGGTATTAAATGTAGTCGAGGTGCTTTTTCTGGAGTAAGTACCAACCTCTGCAAAATTAGAATAATATTGCTTTTTAAAAAAAAATCCACGGTTGATCAGACTCACCTAATAGTTCTGATAATGGATTGGCACAGTTGGTTGAGTTATAGTGTCAATTGCCCTTCATAAGTAATTCATTGGGGCTGTTCAGTTTCTTTGGGATAGCCTGAGGATTTGACAGGTGCTATGTGAATGCAAGTTTATTCATTCTTTACAGGCTAGTGAAGGTTCAGATTGGAGCATTTTCCTTGAGCTACTTTTTTCTCCTTTTTCCACCAGTTTCCCCTTCCTCTCATCCTTTCTGAAGGCTTTGACACTTTGCTGGTGAATATGCTTCCATGGGCATGGTCATGTTCAATAAATTGCCCAAATGACCATTTCATGTGAGCCCAGCAATTGTATGTTGACAAATTATTTGCTGCCAAGGTGATCACAGCCAAATCTCATCCTGTCTTCACACAAGTCCTCACTTTTGCACTTCCAACCAGGATCACTGGGTACCGATTAGAAGTGGGAACTCCATAAGATTTTTTTTCCTTTTCCCTAACTCAGGAGTACTGCGGCCACTTGGAGTTTCCTTACTGCTTCAATGAACTCAACTCAATGCAGTGCAGGGCGGAACCTGGGATCTTGCTGGTCTGTTGAAGGACCATCCAAATTTGTCAATTTTACATATTTCGAATTAGTGTTTTGTACTAATGTAAAATGTGGATTTTTTAGAAGCTGTTATTTTTCCTTGAAGCGCCTTGGGACGTTGTTCTACAATAAAGGTGCTATAAAAATGCAAGTTGGTGTAAATTGTCCTTGGGGTGGGGGGGAAGGAATTACATTTTTATTCTCTAACTGTTTTCCAAAAATGCTTTCTATTCTTGAAAAACTCTATGAAGACCTCCATGTTATACTTGTATTGTTCCAGTATTTTGTAGTTGATGCTTATTTCAGAAATGTAAAGTGGCTTTCTTTTTTGTTTCTACAGGTACGTAAAGGAAGGAGACACGGTGTCACAGTTTGACAGCATCTGTGAAGTTCAGAGTGACAAAGCATCAGTCACAATAACCAGCCGATACGATGGCGTGGTTCGAAAACTTTATTACAGTGTGGATGACACTGCTTATGTGGGCAAACCGCTGGTTGATATAGAAACAGAAGCTATAAGAGGTACCTCAAACTTGGGGTACTGATTGGTGGGGGGGCGGGGGGTGTAGGGTTTGGTCACCACTGAGTATTTGTATAAAAATGTCCCATTTCAATAGAATGTGCAAGGTACCTGCATTTTGGGAGGAAGAATGAGGAGAGGCAATATTAAAAAAAAATGGTACAATTTTAAAAGGGGTGCAGGAACAGAGAGATCTGGGGGGGGTTCACATACACAAATCTTTGAAGGTGGCAGGACAGGTTAGTTTTTTAAAAAATGCATGTGGGATCCTTGGCTTTATAAATAGACACATTGAGTGCAAATGCACGGAAGTTATGCTAGATCTTTATAAATCACTGGTTAGGCCTCAGCTGGAGAATTGTGTCCAATTCTGGGCATTGCACTTTAGAACGAATGTCACAGCCTTGGAGAGGATGCAGAGGAGATTTACCAGAATGATACCATGGATGTGGAATTTCCATTATGTGGAGAGACTAGAGAAGCTGGGATTGTTCCACATAGCACAGAGAAGGTTAAGGGGAAATTTAATAGAGGTGTTCAAAATTATGAGGTATTTTGATAGAGTAAATAAAGAGAAACTGTTTCCATTGGCACGAAAGTCAGTAACCAAAGGAGACAGATTCAAGACTATCGGCAAAGAACTGGGTGGGGGGGTGGTGGGCGCGAATTTTTTTTAACGCAGGGAGTTGTTGTGATCTGAAATGTGCTGCCTGAAAGGGTGGTGGAAGCAGATTCAGTGGTAACTTTCAAAAGGGAATTGGATATATACTTGAAAAGGAAAAATTTGCAGGGGAATGGGACTAATTGGATAGCTCTTTCAAAGCATGGCCACGATGGGCCGAGTGGCCTCTTTCAGTGCTGTGCGATTTCATGAACCTCAATTTGAATGATGTCTTAAACAGTTACCTTTTAACCTCAAAGTCCAGTGGTTTAGGTCAATGTGAATCAAAATATTGTGTATATATAGTTCCCAGTTCAACAACAAACTTGATGCTCCCCCAATTACTTAGTGGAAAAATGCACCGCCGGGTATGGAAATGGACCATGCTGACTAGGAATGTCCCAGGTTTGATATTGATCAGTGCTGAAATGGTTGATCTTAGCTGGGGTGGCAGTAGTAGCGTTGCAATTAGTCTCCGCACCCTGGAGTAGGGAGAGTGAAAATCAGCAAGGGTTCTTACTCCTGATTGTTATCTAGTCACCCTTTGCTGGACAAGTGTGCATGTATGGATGTTACATAAGTATTGGATCAAGTTTGGTTGTGGTGCCCTGACTCTTCCCTTTCCCCCCACCTCCTTGGATAAATAGCCTTTCAATACTTGCTGTCTTGGCTCTTGTGGATGGCCACTTGGGTGAGGTACTAGAGGGCTACCACCAACTATGGAACTGCAATCCAGCAAGAGAGTAGAAAGAGAAAATTGATAGAGGGGGAGGAACCCAATTAGACACAAGTTCTGTTCTTTAAGAAGTTTGGAAATCTCTTTTCCTTCCTTCAAATAGCCCCCACACTTAGGGTGGATCAAAGCATATAGTCTCTGTGTACTGTCGGTAGTAGTGTGGGTAGGCCTCATCCGACCATGCATATTAACTTTGGGGGAGGGGGAAATACAGTTTCTCCCTCTATTGGGGGCAGCACATCCCCTCCACTGAGAGATGCAGCTGAAGATTTGGCTGGGATTGATGGCTCCATGTCTAGAATAGTTTAGGGGCAGTAAAGGTCTCAGAAGCTGGAACTGCTTAAACAATCCTTTAAATTGCATTATTTGTCAGTAACAGCACCGTATCATAGCGACCAATGCTCAAGCTCGGCAGGGGAGTTGGAACAAGGACCCCAGAAGCAGAGATTGTAACCACTGTTAACAGCTGTTTCACTGAAGGTTTTCGAGACAAAGAGCCTTTCTTTAGTGGTTGTATTAAGCTGCGTCATGACAGTGTTTCTACAGTGTACCCATTACAGGTGATCTTGATCTTCTGCCATGCACAAATTTTGCTCACCCACCAGTAACTTATTTTGGTTGTTGCCAGATCAATTGGACTGTGCTGTTAATTTGTAAAACTGATTTTGCAGGATATTATGTTAAGAGCTGTAGCCATACTCATACATTATTCAAGAGTGGAAGAAGAAGTTAGTTGAAGTTTAATGAGGCTCCATTATATCCATTGCTTTGGTATTTTGCTGCATCTCATACTGGTGCCTGGATCAATAAAATTAGTTTTTCTAACTGGCAGTCAGCGAGGCTTTGCTATTCAAACACTTGTCTTCCTTTTATTTTTGTGAGGTTGTGTAATCCACCTTTTCATGGCACGGTCAATTTGGACAATTAAAATGCAGAGTGAAACTTTGCATGTTAACTTTAGGGTTTTGTTTGTAAAAGTTTGCACTACCAGTAGTCGGGAGTAGAACAGGTTTTTAACTTTTATCTCCAAGTGTCTCCAAGGCACTCCCAGGCTCGCTACAGCATGTAGGGTAAAGCTTCCTTTACACTGCTCCATCAAGTATTCCCAGTTGGATGGAGCACACATAGGTGCAGAGCAAGCCTCCCCCTATACTGCCCGTTTAAGCACTTTCAGTTCAGGTATAGTACGAATTAGTTGCAGAATAAAAGCTCTCTTTCCTTCTGCCTCAACCTCAAAGCACCCTGTAACCCAACAGCAGCTGAGTGAATTTTTGATATGGTGCACCACTCATCTGCTGTTCAGAGTAAAATTGAAAAATTAAAGTCCAAATATTAAATTCATAGGTAGTTCTATGCTGTTGGTGTCCATCTCAATCATGGGTGGATTTGGACCCAAGTCCCAGAAGTGAAAGTGAAGTGTACTAAAGTACTGCACCACACAGGCATCATACAAACGTACAAAATCTTAATTTATATTTGTTGTGGTTGTGAATTTGCAATTGACTTTTATTCATGTTTTTTCTGTCACTAAAAGCTTTGCCATATGTTTTGAACACATTCTCTTCTTCAGATGCGTTTTGTATTTTAATTCCTGCGCTGACATCTGTACACATATACAGACTAAGTTTGCGCAGGAGGAATCAGTCCATGAAATGGGTCAAAAACCTAAGCTGAATGGTCCTATGTTTAACAGCAGCTAATATGGTTGTCTCCTCTGTGCTTCTGTCGCAGCTGTTGTCCCGGAGCAGGATGTTGTTGAAGCTCCTGCGGTGTTGAATGAGGAACACACGCACCAAGAGATAAAAGGGCAGAAAATACTGGCAACGCCAGCTGTACGCAGACTCGCCATGGAGAACAATGTAGGTTTTGAGACATTCTCTTGATAGACAAACAGGGGCGAACCTAACAGTCTTCTATTATCAGCCAATAAAAGGCTCAGTTTCACATCTGTTGCTGCAATAAAAAAGGACACTTGTTTTGAAAGGTTTTCCAGTTTCTAGGAAACAACAAAAAGAAGAGTTTTTGATTTAATGTTGTATATTAAGCATACGATGTTATTTGCTGACAGTGCTCCTCTGTTTTAAAAGAAAAATGACCCTGCAGAATTACATTAGCTTAATGCAAATGTTGCCATGGATGCTGAAAGATTTTAAATGGTTGCAATGTCAGTGTTTGAGAAGATACTGCACGTAGAACAGATCCAAACAATAGTGTTCGGGTTCTTACTCAAATGGTTCAGTTTATCTGATTTTGTATGAAGAGTGTTTGTACTGTAATCAAGGTGATTTACAGGTCGTCATTGTTCGCATACAGTTCTCACTGCCACTAAATCTCCTGGCTTCGTTCAGATTCCATTGAGTGGTGGCAGATACTTGGTGTTTCATTGTAATTTCAACTCCACGTTAGCAGCCTGTTGCTCAGCCTAGATTCATTAGAGCAGTAATAAAAACAGAAAATGCTGGAAATACACAACAGGTCGATCACAATCTGTAAAAGGAATGATATTGCGGCTGTGTACTCCTCAGTTCTGATGAAGGGTATACACCCTAAATGTCTTAACCTGTCTTCTCTCCTTACAGATGCTGACCTGTATGTTTCCAGCGTTTTCTGTTTTTATTTTCAGATTTCCAGCACTTGTAGTTTTTTCTTTTTCTTTTTCTTTTACAGCAGTGGCTGATGATGCAACCGCCTTGTGGTTTTTTCATTTCTAATTTATCTTTGGATTTGTACAGATCAGATTTATTTTGGTTCTAGAAATGATATTCTTTTTGGCAGATCTTTATTTAATTACCTGTTAGAGATTCAAATTGAATCATTTGTATCTGTATTAATAGGCATCACAAAATAGGGTTATGGTTTTTTTTTTAATTATAAACCTAGTTAGATTTCTCCACTACTGCTAACCTGCCCATCACATTGTAATACTTTAGCTAAGAGTGTGAAACAGTCCTGGCCACAGACTAAATCTTCCTTCCCATGGCAGCTGTTAGTGATAGCCAATGATTAGTTAAGAGTTGGGCCAAATGTTGTACTGCTTGTGTTTTCACTTCCAACCCCTTCCTCCCAAAGAAAGTGCTTCATTTCATGATCCATCCAAAGGCAGAACACAACCATTCAGGGGTGTGGAGTTTGAATGGTGAGCAGCTTTGGCATTCAAACTCAGCCTTGTTAATTGGGAGTCCAACACAGTGGACCTATTTATATATAGATTTTGCATATGATGTATACTTCCTGTAACATCTTTATGTCAGTATTTATAATGGAAACGTCCCCTGGGAATGTTTCATGTAAACATTCCACCATCGAATCACTCAATGTTTTTCAAAAAAAAACTTTACTATTGTTTTTTTTCATCCGCTAACTCAGCATGGGCCTGAAAAGAAAATTAGAATTTTCTTAGTCTTGTTCTGTATGGCTCACTATCAAAATCTGCAATGCATTTGCCCACCAAGCCATCAGATACGCATATATTTCTATGTGTTAAAAAGCATATGGTACACACTTCCTGTCTACAAACATTATTTCCTGTATCACTATATAAACATTTTACTGAATATCCAGAGCAGGAAAATTGGATAATGTGTTTTATTAGAGATAGAATATTTGGTTCCATCAGATATATACGTTATGGAATGCTCCCTTGGTTGCCCTGCAAGTACATCAGCAAACTTGTGCTGCTTTTCTAAAAATTAAATCACAATTGAATTCCTTTTTAATGCATGTTTTTTCAGTCATTTATCTGAGTGTGTAATTTCAATATTTAAAATGTGAGTTTGTTTTTTGAACATTCCTCCCCTGCACCACCTGCATCCGAGAAGCTTGAGCGGCAGCCTGCTCCTAGGCCGCTATCATTGCTGCTCTGCCAATTGCCAGGAGATACATTGAAACCACCCTGTGGAGATTCCCCGTGTAATTTTTTCTTTACACTTCTGGGGCTGAGATTGAGACATTGGTAGGGGGGAAAGGAATCAAACTTGTGTCCCTCCTCTCTGTGACAGCAACTGTTAGAGCACCACTGACCAGCTAGTAACTTTGTCATCTAACTATTTTATTTAGCTTCATTGCAAATATCTAATGCAGTGTCTTCTTTATATAGATAAAACTAAGTGAAGTGGTGGGGACCGGAAAAGATGAACGAATCCTCAAAGAGGATATACTGAACTACTTGGCTAAGCAAACTGGGGCTATTTTACCACCGTCACCTGAGATTAGTCTGCCTGCACCAGAACCATCTCTATCCAAACCTATAGGGGCACCGCCTGTTCCTATACCAATAACTCAGATAATGAGGGAGTTTACTGGAAAAGATAGAACTGAGCCAGTTAAAGGTAACGTGTTTGTGAATGCTCCATCCTATTAAATTGTGATTGAAAATTGAAAGATCTGGATTGGTGCAGTGGCACAATCCATTGGAATACCAGCTCACTATACCTCAAGATGGATAAGTACCCACAATGTCATGTGCGGGGTTTTCCCCGATCTTAACACAGCTGATATTGGAAGCAGTGCTTGGTGATTCGGTTTGTGTTCCCCTTCTTCACCCACACCCCTCTTTCTAGAAAGAAAGGTTAGAAGTTAATCCACTCCAAGCTGTAGCAACAAGTTTTCAAGCAGCCAGTTCCAGAGCCCTGGGATGTTATCTTTGCAGAGTAGGGGGTGGGCATGGGAAAATCGGAAAAGTGGGAAGGGCTGAAGATGCAAGGTGTTTTCAAAGATCCTGTTTAACTGCAGCCAACACTCTGTGTAAATCCATCTTGGCCCTGAACCAATTGCATTCATATTCTTTGATAGCAAAACTTTAACATCCAAGAACTAAAAATTGATGGAATTATCTCATTTTTAAACATTCTGTATACAAATGTTTACAAAACCGAATAGCCATCAAACAGCTTGAATGTTTTTTGACCACAGGGATCCAGAAGGCTATGGTAAAGACCATGTCCGCTGCACTGAAAATTCCTCATTTTGGCTATTGTGATGAAGTGGATCTAACTCGCCTTGTGCAGCTACGGCAAGAGCTGAAAGCTGTGACTGAAGATAGAGGGTTCAAACTCTCTTTCATGCCATTCTTTCTAAAGGTGGGAAAAACAAAAATAAATCATAATTTTGACTTGGTCAAAACTAAAACTTGCATTTAACACTTGTTCAAAAAATGCCAGAATTGGGTGATTCCCTGTCTTTGTACTCAGCTAAGTTTTAATCCACTGTGGGACGATTTAATGAAAGTTTTCGGTCTTAGCAACTGCTAAATGGCACATGGTGCCCATAGTTTGGCAGAGATGGGACTCGACATTTTCTTCTGATTTCTTTTGTATTTGTTGTTTTTTTGTTTCTCAATTTCTGTTATCTAAAAGCTTTCGATCCATTTATCAATGAGAGTTGGTGCTCCTACCTATGGTTTGATAGCTGTATATCTATATATGCCTGAGGCGTTGCCTATGGTCTGTTGATGAATAGAATTTTTTAAATATAGAAAATGGTTCGGAGAAAGAATTCAAAAATTCTATCCACCTAGTGACCAATATCTGCAAATACATTTTAATAGTAAAATTGAATGAGAAATGTTACCACTGCAAATCACAATGGTAATGATTGACAGAAAACCATGATCGACATATCCTCTCGCTAGCTACCAGGTAGATCTCGTGACAAATTTCAAACTTTACTCTAACATGTTAGAAGTTGCAAAATTATGAGTAATGTTTGTGTTATCTGCACTGAGAGATTTTAGTTGAAATTATTACAGACCCAGTGACATGGATATATGGATTGGGACAGCTGAATTATTTTAGGCCTTTAATAAATGAAAATGTGGGGAGTGGTCTTATGAAGTACAAAACAATTCATTTATCTTCAGTAAATCAAAAGGTGACTTGTAAAATTAAAGAAATAGAATGCATTGAAAATTCTGTGTGCTTGATTCCAATAGGCAGCATCTCTGGGTTTGCTACAACATCCTATCCTAAATGCTACATTGGATGAAAACTGCCAGATTATAACTTATAAGGTAATGGTGATATAACCGCAGCACATGAAGCTTAAAAAATGTATGTTAAAGAGTGCAGTAGATTTCTTTTGTGGGTAACCTAAATATTAAGACACCTTAAATAGTTTCAATGATTGCTACTATTACGTCTATACCCGAGTTGGATTAATGTAACATGGTCTGGTTCAGAGAAAAAAAGTGTATCTAAAGTATTATTGGGAATTTCTTCTCAACAAGAACTGCTGAATTAAATTCCAGACATGTATATCTATATGTTCTGTAAAAATTTCTGCCTCATTACACAAGGGAACAGTTACTTGTAAATGTAGAAGAGCAATGGGGAACAAGGTCCAATACTGTATCTGGACAACTTCATCTGTGTTCAGACATGCAGCATTCACAGAGAAGAACACATTGTGATTCTAATTTTTGAATCAGATAACATAACCTCTAAATAATTAATCTAACCAGGCCCTGTTGATGTGTTTTCTTTAAAGTTAATGATTAAACAATAGTTCAGAAATAGTTTTGTAACCATAGCTACTCTGTTTGACTTTTGCTTAATGTCCTGCTGCTACTATTTGACCCACTGTACATCCTTAAG
This sequence comes from Heptranchias perlo, assembly GCF_035084215.1. Taxonomy (NCBI): domain Eukaryota; kingdom Metazoa; phylum Chordata; class Chondrichthyes; order Hexanchiformes; family Hexanchidae; genus Heptranchias; species Heptranchias perlo. Next base: position 59,828,797 of record NC_090333.1, read on the forward strand.
AATTAATTTGTATGCAGGTATCTTGACATCTGATTACAAAGATACAGCTAGTTACCTTCAACTAGTTTTAAAGACAGAAAGTTACATAGTTTAAAAAGTGTGTTTTTAACATTCTTGTTAAGTGCTGTGTAATGTGTATAGGCTTACACTAGAATTTCAGTCCTGCACATGAAGTACTTTTCTTTGTTTGACTTTTTACATTACTATTCATTTTAATTTTTATTGCGGTGCTCTGCTTATCTGTGTCTCCATCTCTACAGGCTGAGAGGGAGTCTAGTTCATGCTAATGGATGCAGAGTTTACACATACTGCTCAGGAAGAGCAAAACTGCTTTTTTTCATGTAAGTCACAAAGCAGTTTCATTCAGAGCGGTGTCAATAAAATCTGCCTCCATTAATATGAAATTAACTTTTTCCAACCAGTACATAGAGACCTGAGACTAACTGTTAATGTTGAGGACCAAAACTGAATTTTGAATTTTGTATAAACTTATTTGACAATTGGCAACTTTCTGGATAGAGCTGGTTGCTGAGTTCTAGGGATGAAATGATGTGCGGGTTTAGGTGGGTTCTGTGTGGCATTCGGCCATAGGGTATCATAAGTGCTGCAGTTTATTGAAGGGTCACACAATCACTGATTCCGTCTGTTACTGCAGAATGGTCTGAGTATCATTCCGGGGTTTCAGTGCCCTGCAGTGATGATTAAGAATTTTGAATGGTTTTGGACTCTCTTGCCCCATTTTCTTGATCAACAGCCTTACTTTCTGTAAGTAGTCCACCCCCTTTTATAGTCCGAAGTTTGCATCTACTCTCATTGTGCCATAATAGATTGTGTGGAGCTAGGGATTAACAATGATCCCACTTGTACTCTGCTGGACTAAACTTAATATCATGTTGCGCACTCATTTATAGGTAAGTGGAAATATAACGCACGCCAGAGGTAAAACTGGCTAAAACAAAAAATCAAATTTATCAACAAAATCAGCCGGGATTTTAAAAAAATAGCAGATTAGACATACTAGAGCAGAGTGCAGTACTGAGGGAATGCCTTATTTTGGAGTAGTCATTAACCCAAGTGGACATAAAAAATCCCATGCCACTATCCAAAGAAGAGAAAAGGAGTTCTCCTGTTGCCCTGGCCAACATTTATCCCTCAAACAACACCATCAGAAACACATTATCTGGTTGGTCATTTATATCACTGCGGTTTGTGGGACTTTGTTGTACATAAATTGGCTGCCGTGTTTCCCCATATTACAACAGTGACGACATTTCAAAAGTAATTTAATGGCAGTGAAGCGCTTTGGGATGTCATGAGGTCGTGAAAGGTGGTATGTAAATACAAGTTTGTTCTTGCTTACAAGGTAATTATAATTTGTAAAACACAGTGCAGATGAATTCTCAAAAGCTCTTTTCCAGCAGTTGGATTGGTGTCTCAGAATAAAACTGGCAAAATCCTTATTACTGCATGGTGAATGACAATGAGACGGACTTCTCACGACCCTTTGTAACATCGCCTCGAGCCTTATCCCTCAGATAGGGAATGACACGTGGAATATATAAGCCAAAATACTCTTTGGTGTGAAAATCCTCAGAATCTAGTGAGAACTGCCGAATAGCAGATAAACCCTACTTTTATCTACTAATTTCTTTGAACCATGAAGCAAATACTGTGAAGAAGGAAAACAGGCAGATTTTAAAACTATGATAAAAGAAAAATACAATGGGATAACACTTTGCAAGTTTAGAATGGCAACATCCACACAAACCAGGTAGCCAAGTTTTACACTCATCCACAATAAAACCAATTTGAATCTGATGTTACACAATGATAAAATCAATTTAAACAATTCCTGTTTATTAATTTAATAGCTAGGAGCAATTTAGAGTCTCATTCCAGTATGCCTGCAAAATAAGACACCTGGTATTAAAATTTAAATCTAATAAACCTTAATGCACAAGAACAAAGGTACCTAAGTCTCTTTGAATGGAAAGGAAGAATAGTAACCTTTTGAACCTTTGCTTAGGAAGGACACTGCTGGTGTTTTTTCATCATTTGTGGCAGTTCATTTTTTAAAGCAATTCTGAGGCAGCACAAGCGCACGTAACAGCAAAGGAATGCTGACAGTAGGTTCAGACTGGAAAATGATGTAAGATGAGCTCATTGTACTGCTCACAAAAATTGTCTATTTAAAGAACAAGACTGTCTGCTGTGTAATAATGCTTCTGGAAAGTGGAAATGGATAAATGCTGTACGTGTTTGAGTATTGAATATCGTTTGCTGTCCTGTAACAGAAACGCTATTGTAGTTGAGCAAGAATTCAGTGTTACTTTGGTTTCCCAGTGGTGAAGCAAAGCTTGGAAAAGCTTTTGGAACAGGAGAGCTTTTATAATAGCATGCTAGAACAGCCTGAGCTCCTTAAGTACAGCTAATCTGTAAACTCAAACGAGCGTGATTCTAGCACAACATTTATAGTGCTTCTGGAAGGTTCGTTGCTTTTTATAAAGCCTTTTGCCAAGATTGCATATTTTTGATAACTCTTACTCTGTTGATGTTTTGTATTTCTGCCACATCTTTGGTGTTAATGTTGCTAACTGTCTGTCTTACACCAGAAATACTGTTTGGCAGATTCTGGCCTCGTGGGGGTTTAAGTTGTGATGGAGATGTTTTGTGATTTGAAAGATCAGGAAACCCCTCCCTGCCTGACTGATTCAAAATGTAGGACTTCTAACTCCCCTGATGGCCGAGTGGTTAAAGGTACTGCCTGGTATATCATTCCATATGGGCGGTCCCCAGTCTCTGCTGATCTCAGCTGAGCAATGGTAGCTGCACCTGATGAGTGTTGTACAGCTGGCCTCTGCACCAAGGGAGGGAAAAGTCAATTAGGGTCGCCACTCCTGAATGCTGTCCAGTGACTCTTACTAGAGGGCGTACATATTGATATTGGGTGAAAACAACGATGTGCCCCCAATCAAGCAGCCTGTTGAGCATGAGCACAGCATGAAGAATGGCCACCTGGATAACACTGGCCTCAGTTCTGAAGTTGGTGGCACACAGCTCTGATGTTGGCAAAGCACTGTACATCACCAAAAGAGCTGGTTTCAATCAAGATTTGACAAATCTTGCCTGAAGGCACATCCAAGACAAATCCAAAACAACTTGTCATGGGAGATGGCCTTGTTTACTGGCCACTATTAAATTGAACTCACGCATACCCTGTACAAGCCAGCTGAGTGACATTGCTCTTAGTAGTCAGTACAGACCTTCACAGCCACTTGGGAAGACATTAGACCTGGGATAATGGTCACTTTTCCAGTAGTAGGGAAAATGCTAGAATCTATTATAAAGGAAGTGATAACAGGACACTTAGAAAATAATAATAGGATAGGATCTGGCAGAGTCAACATGGATTTATGAAAGGGAAATCATGTTTGACAAACCTATTGGAGGTCTTTGAGGATGTAACTGGTAGAATAGATAAGGGGGAACCAGTGGATGTGGTGTATTTGGATTTTCAGAAGGCTTTTGATAAGGTCCCACACAGAAGGTTGGTGAACAAAGTTAGAGCGCATGGAATTGGGGGTAATATACTGGCATGGATTGAGAATTGGCTAACAGACAGAAAACAGAGAGTAGGAATAAATGGGTCTTTTTCAGGTTGGCAGACTGTGACTAGTGGAGTACCGTAGGGATCGGTGCTTGGGCCCCAGCTATTCACAATCTATATCAATGATTTGGATGAAGGGAGCAAATGTAATATTTCCAAGTTTGCTGATGACACAAAACTAGGTGGGAATGTGAGTTCTGAGGAGGATGCAAAGAGGCTTCAAGGGGATATAGACAGGCTAAGTGAGTGGGCAAGAACATGGCAGATGGATTATAATGTGGAAAAATATGAAGTTATCCACTTTGGTAGGAAAAACAGAAATGTAGAGTATTTTTTAAATGGTGACAGATTGGGAAATGTTGATGTTCAAAGGGACCTGGGTGTCCTTGTACACGAGTCACTGAAAGCTAACATGCAGGTGCAGCAAGCAATTAGGAAGGCAAATGGTAAGCTGGCCTTTATTACAAGAGGATTTGAGTACAGGAGTAAAGATGTCTTACTGCAATTATATAAGGCCTTGGTGAGACCGCACCTGGATTATTGTGTACAATTTTGGTCTCCTTACCTAAGAAAAGATACACTTGCCATGGAGGGAGTGCAATGGAGGTTCACCAGACTGATTCCTGGTATGGCGGGATTGTCACATGAGGAGAGATTGAGTAGGCTAGGCTTGTATTCTCTAGAGTTTAGAAGAATGAGAGATGGTCTCTTTGAAACATACAAAATTCTTACAGGGCTCGACAGGATAGATGCAAGGAGGATGGTTCCCCTGGCTGGGGAGTCTAGAACCAGGAGTCACAGTCTCAGAATAAGGGGTAAGCCATTTAGGGCTGAGATGAGGAGAAATTTCTTCACTGAGGGTGGTGAATCTTTGGAATTCTGTACCCTAGAGAAAGCTGTGGAGGCTCAATCATTGAGTACATTCAAAACAGAGATCATAGATTTCTAGATATTAAAGGCATCAAGGGATATGGGCTTGGTGCAGGAAAATAGTGTTGAAGTAGATGATCAGCCATGATCTTGTTGAATGGCGGAGCAGGCTGGAGGGGCCAGATGGCCTACTCCTCCTATTTCTTCTGTTCAAGAATCAATAAAACTTGAACATTTGTTGTAATGTGGATTTGTCTGCTGTAGAAACTGCCCTTCAGTGTAATCCCACTTATGGAGAGTCCACCCATTCTTGGAATGTTAACCTACCTTTCTATTTCAGATGCTGACCCACCTGTAGTGCATTTCCAGCTCTTTCGTTTTTATTTCCGATCTCCAGCCCTCAAGTTTTCCTTTTAGCCCAAATATATGGGCACTTTCTACATCAACTGTAGTTGCATCTGGTGTTGCAAAACTGCCTTCAGAAAGTGGTCTGTAGTATAAATGTAGCATTATAAATGTATTTGTCTGTCAATTGGATGGGTAAATCCAGTGATGAGATATCATTTTGTTCTTGGAATCAAAGTACCAGTCCCAACAAAAACATTCAGTACAGTACTGTATCTGCTAAAGTGTGAAGGAGTGGCATGAGGGAGCAGAAATTACAGAACTGATGCTGAAATATAAAGATAATTTAATAGCAAATTATTACTGGTAATGGAGAAAATGCTAGCAGCTATACCTGCAGCTACTGTGTGAAATTTGTAAAATAATTGATCTCAGTTTGTTTCTAACTTTTTTTTGCCCAGGCTTCCCACAACATTGGCATCGCTATGGATACGCAGCAAGGTCTGATTGTTCCAGTTGTTAAGAATATACAGGTTCTTAGTGTCTTCGAGATTGCAGCAGAATTAAATCGTCTGCAGACTTTGGGCTCTGCAAGTCAGCTGGGGACAAATGACCTCACGGGAGGGACATTCACTCTCTCCAACATTGGCTCGGTCAGTAAAGTGCAGTTACATTACATTGCCCATGTCTTTGTCTTTGATTTGCTTTCTAATGATCCACCACTAATACTTTGGCTTTAGTGAAATTCATTAATGCCATATTTCTGTCAGATACTGGAAGTACCAAAAATGGATATTGTTTTCGTAAGAACAGCAGCCATAATTTCTCCAGGTCTTTGCATCTTCAGCCACCATCATGAGACCTCTGTCCTCAGCACAGTTGCCTCCAGCTGCATCTTGCTGTTAGAATCACCTGCATGCAAAAAAATGTTGATCATTTGAATTCTAATACGAATAAGGAATGCTTTAGGTGCTGGGTTGCCGAGAATGATTAAGAGTGTTGGTGTTCTGTGGGAGATAGCTGCTTGCAAAGAGTACAGAGGACAAAGGACAAAATTGTAACTGTAGCTAACTGCTTTGTAAATATAAATATGACCAAAGTCAAATCTATAATTTAACTTGTAACTGAATTAGAATAAGATTCTGTAGGCACTTGTGCCAACACGCTGTTCTACCTCTCAGACCTAGATTCAGATCCAGGACTAGCCTGGAAGCTACCAACTATACTGGTCTTGAGTGAAATGAGTTTAAAGCAGCATTAATCCAGTTTCTAGCTATGCACTACCCACTAGGAACCTATAGTTCTGCAAAAATAATATTAAATGTGCCAGTCTCACTCGGGGATCAAGGATGGTTGGCATGGGAAATAAAATGTTATACTAGTGCAGTAGAGATGCTCTCCTGGGGTTAATGCATGATGTTGGGGGGAAAAGTGAAAGAATCTTTTTTTGTCCTATATCTGGCCTTTGATTACTTCAAGCTGAGTGGAAAATGTTCCATTCCCCAGTGCTGACATTGCTCACCTCAAAGAAAATAAAAGTTCAGCTGAAGATTTTTAAGACAAAACTTTTAAAATATATCATTTAGGCACTGCTCCTGGTATTTTGCTAATCCTTGTTTGAAGCTAAGCTGCAAGCCTAGTTTTTACCCTAATATCAGGGACACTAGTTTTGACATGCAAATAAAGTTCTCATAAATATTGGAGCTGATCCCCATGATGAGATTACAGCATTGCAATTAATTTTGTGGCTGCGTTCTTTTTATCATTTGTACAGTGGAGTTTGGAGGGATAGTTTTATTCCATTTTCAGCCTAGTAGGGATGGGCAGTAGGCAAACAGTAGAGGGAGTGGTGGACATCAGCATCTCTGTGTGAAACACTGAAGTAGCACTGTGTCATCGCTCCATTTTAAGTGCTATTCCACAGATGATTACCAAATAATAGGGTTGAGAAATAATACAATGTTTGGTGTATAGATCCTTTTTGAATGGCTACAAATTTAACGCAGCATAAATACTACTTTCCTTTTATATCAGACATACATGCTTAATGAGTTCATTTTGTTCCTCTCAGTTCCTTAGTCTTGCCCCAAAGTGTCTCTTCGATCAGCAGGGATTGCAGTTTAAGCCCTGTGATTCTGATCAGTTCTTCATTCCCTGGCGATGAGACTCTGCTTATTGTGTGGTGCTGCTTTCAGCAGGCTGCTTCTCTTCTCCCTTTCCCCAAACAGAGCCAGGTTGACATGCTGGACAGCCCTGGCATTTGAGCTCATGACTTTTTGATCTTGAGTCAAGTTCTCAGTTACGTGAAGCACTTTTTTTTACTTTTTACCCCACATTCAGCTGCTGTCCATTTGCAATTTAAATGTTGGTGATTCAGTTGTTCGTATTAATCTCGTGTTTAGAATTTCACCGGTTTTGATAATCATATTTATCTTCTGGTTAAATGTATATTTAGTTTTCACATGATGGCTCAGTACAATGTTGGCTGTCCTGCTAACAAGCTAAAAATATGTGATGACAGCGTCACAAGGTGACTGCAAAACCAGAATTTGAATATCCAGATCCAAAGATTGTATACTACTGGTCACCGTGTCAGCTTGTACACCCTTGACACAGAGCTAGCTGTAGATACTGTTAGTGCTGTAGCCAAATAGCTAGTGCTGTATGCTGTACCCATAGAGATAACACTAGGGCACTATCATTGGCTCTTTGCCAGTTGGAAAAACAATTAAAGCTCCACAGTTCCACAGTCCAACTGATATAGTGCAGTTTATTTTATTTAACTGTAAATTAAGGTTTAGAATGTTGGGTGCTTCCGAGCTCTTTACTCTGTCGGGTCTCTGTCTATTTGTAGATCGGTGGCACCTATGCTAAACCAGTCATACTACCTCCAGAAGTGGCTATCGGAGCTCTCGGGAAGATACAGGTATGTAATAAGGCATGGTTATTCTTGTGGTTGTTGGAATTCATATGTTTGTTCACTTTTTTCTGCTATCTTACCCACATTTCTGACTGATATGTTCATGCTTTAGGTCCTGCCCCGATTTAATGATAAAGGTGAAGTGATCAAGGCTCAAATCATGAATGTTAGCTGGTCAGCTGATCACCGGATTATCGATGGAGCCACAATGGCCCGCTTTTCAAATCTTTGGAAATCTTACTTGGAGAAACCTGCATCCATGCTGCTAGACCTAAAATAAAGGAGGTTGATTGATAAATGGCAGCTTACTACAACGGACCAGCTTCAAAGAGCAGTTGGTTTAATTTTGATGTGATTTATGAGCACTGCCACAATCTTCTCATGTTTTTGTATTCTGAACAGTGGCTTGTCTAAGGCAGTTCCTATTCTGTGGAGGTTAGGTTCTGGTTCTTTCATTAATATTGAGTAGTGGAAATAGGGAAGCCGAAAGGGTAAAATTGCTGATTTACACTGAACACACGGTTAGAATAACAACATTTCTCTCTCTTTCCCTTCCCTTAAACCTCCCCCCACCCCCCACCCTCCCAAACAAAAAAAAACTATGGTTAGGTCATTGTGGAAATCTGACAATTGTAGCATCTAGTTTTAACTGCAAAAACACAGGCCATAATTCAATATAAACAATTTGCTGTCAGCTTTGTCTTCTATCCTTAGCCCTTTGAGTAATGAAGACTTTTTTTAAGCTTTTAAAATACGCACATTTCTTCTGTTACATAATGGCTGCAGAAATTGTCCCCTGTAAAGTTTTACAACAAATTATGAAATGTTAGAAATGTACAGAACCATAGGATGTTTATTAATCTGCACTGTTGTAATAAGCTAATAACTGGGTCTGTTTTAAGTTTTGGTGCCGATACACTACTCAAAGGGTTTATGTAGTTTTATTGACCAGCCAATTTCCAGGTTCTGATGACATGAAAAACATTAGATATATATTCCAACTCTAATTTTAAAAGGTCCAAAGATCACGTGCAAAAAATATATATAATTGTTCTGATCTTTACAAGATCAGTTGCAATAAATATTTACTGTGAAATAACATTTGAAGCTTTTTTTTAATCTTTCGCAGCAGACTTTCATTTTGTAGCATTTATAAAAAATAAATAAGCAGAAAGTTCTATGCAGTCAGTAGCCTAGCCGAGCAAGGATTCAAGATTATTTGCTGGAAAAAATACTTGTAAAAGTGCTCTGTCTATGTCTGTTTTGGATGGGGAAAATATGATTGTGAATCTTGATTTCCTTTAGGTGGGACACCTATTTTTACCATTATTATTTCACTTGGGTTCAGTCGGCTCGCGAAGCTCCTCTATTGTGCAGAGCACACTTGTGTATTTGCACGCACAGCTGTCAGTGCTTTGTTTTGATCTGTAGCCTGTCTCTCAGTATAGAAGGTGAACTACTATTAAAATGTACATTAATTTAATCTGAATCATAGGTGTACATAGTCTTTAGTTTCCAGTGCTGTGGTTTATGTTTAGCCAATAGGCCGCCAATTCTGCAACTAAATAGTTATTTTTATGCAACATACAATAACTTTAAATTGTCACTATTGTCTTGAAGACAGAGATAGAATTACTGCTGGCTTTTTATGGTGTCCAAGTATTTGGTCCTCTTCAATCTGGAACTGTGTCTTTGGAGCTAAATGGATCTTTTCTCTTCTCCACCTAGTCTCACCCAGTCCCCATTTCTTTTTTGTATATGGCCAGGAAAGTACTAGGCCAATGTGACAGTCTGCACCTCAGTAAGAGGAGGGAAAGAAGCTTTTCTCCTTTTTATCAGGAAATTCTCTCCCTTTTTAATGGTCAATTGGGCGTCTTGATGTACGTGGAACCCCATCACTATATTTGAATCTCTGAACCAAGCTACTGAGAAATGCCCCACAGTTAAGAGTTTCTGTTTGACCAATGTGGAGTGCACAATCTTTTTCCCCTCCTGCCCTCAGTAGGGGCACACCCTTCTTACAAATATCCAGAGAGGCTAGGCAAACTTAGAGAAGCTCAAGTGTTTGGAGTTTAGCTAGCTAAAACTACAATTTTCGAGCAAGACTATTGGTAAGCTTCCTGCTTTTTGACCAAGACCATGCCACCTATTAGGGCAATGGCTTGCAGGGTTATCTGAAGCAGAGAGGGGAGAGTGCCCTGGAGCACTGCAGTCCTGCCTGGTTTATGTATTGCATTACGGAGTCTGCCGTGAAAGATTGACTTGTTTCCAATCTACCATCCTCTTTAAGGTTACAGAACACTGTATTTAATACAACATGGTGTGGTTACAAACTGTTGATCATCTCAAACTAGTTGTCTGACTGGAACTTTGGAGGGGGTGGCAGAGACGTGTGGATACATGTTAAGAACATTGAGTGCACTCAAATATTGGAAAGGTGGTAGTGTGACCGGTCAACTGCATATAACCTTCCAATGGACCTTGCAGACTGGCATTTTTCTTCAAGCTTGAATGTGCAACTCCAAGTAAACATCATAGTATTATAGGTACAGCACAGGAGGAGGCCATTTGGCCCATCATGCCTTTCCCCATAGCCCTGTAATTATTTTCCCTTCAAGTATTTATCCAATTCCCTGGCTCTTTTGCCAATCATTTTAAATCTGTATCCACTGGTTACCGACCCTTCTGCCACTGGAAACAGCTTCTCCTTATTTACTCTATCAAAACTGTTCATGATTTTGAACACCTCTATCAAATCTCCCCTTAACCGTCTCTGTCCTAAAGAGTACAAACCCAGCTTCTCCTGTCTCTCCACATAACTGAAGTCCCTCATCCCTGGCACCATTCTAGTAAATCTCTTCTGCCCCCTCTCCAAGGTTTTGACATCCTTCTTAGTGTGATGCTCAGAATTGAACACAATACTCCAGCTGAGGCCTAACCAGTGTTTTATAAAGGTTTGGTATAACTTATTTTTGTACTCTCTGCCTCTATTAATAAAGCCCAGGATCCCATATGCTTTTTTAACAGCCTTCTCAACTTGTCCAACTTAGCCAATCCTTGCAATTTTACACTTGGCTTAGAGCTGGCTGAATGAGATTCGTGCTTGACAAACCTGCTGCCACCAGCCCCATTTAAAAGTGCCTAATAAGGGGAGCAAGCTTCCACTTATTATAGATTGTCTATAGCCTTGTATTTTTTTTCCTGAAATATAGTTAAGACATCAGAACAGAAACTCGAGTCATACATTATACATAGCTTTGAACCATAGATTTTGGTTGTGCTGCTATTGCATCAGGACTGACTGCTTCCACCTGTGTAGTATCCAATTTAAAGTGACACAATACAGACCAAAACAAACTCCCAATAAAAAAAAGTCTTTTATGATTCAAAAATGCACCCGATCTCTGATTTGTCACTAGTGGGTTCACCTTCATTTCCTAGCTATGTAAAAAGAATGGGATTGGGGTTTACCTCCATATTTTGCCAAGGAGTGTTTGACAATAAGACAGCCTATATTGTAGGTAGGCACAACCCAATTATCCGGTACTATAACGACGTTTGAGAGTGACTCTCCTCTCAAGTTGCTTTATGTTTGAAATGGACCTGTTTGTTTTCTCCCAAGTGAATCAAATGAAGCAAGTTCCACTAATAAGATACCTTTGACTGGTTTCCTGGCAGCACTGGAATAAATGGATGATAATTTGCATGATACTGTACCTTCTGTGGCAGACAGCATCTACAAGTCCTAGATAGAGTAACACTGAGGGTGGGGGGTGGATTGTATAAATATACTGAGGAGTGATAACGACCCCTTATGTGGGAGAGGTATTTTGTTTTAATCATCTTTGTTCTAACATATTTTGTTTGCATGCAGAAACTGATTTTTTTTTAAAATTGAGAAGCCCAATGGAGGTCCAAGACCCATAAGTACAGAACACCAACAAGATTGAAAAAAGTAGGAGCGAAGGTGTAATAAATCAAGAAGTATTGATTCGGTGATTCTAAGATATATAACATGGAGATTATAGGAGGGTGGAAAGCCTGAATGATGTAGGGAATTCCACAGGTTTGAGATCCTGGTAAAGAACGAACTAGAGTAGGAGACAATGCAATGATTGTTGATTTCAACACAGTAAGAATGTATGTAGGATGACATATTTGGAATTTATCAGGAATGAGAGGAAAGTTCAAAGAGCAATGAAATTAGTGGTATTGATAATATAGAGGGACCAGGAAGGTTGTGAGTGAGAGAATGGGAGAGGTTGGAGATTAGAAGTGGATTGTTTATCAAAAAACAAGCTTTTTCTTGCATCCTACCCAGGAGTTTGAGAGGGGTGTTAGAAGAGCCTCCCAGATGTGGGAGCTCGATTCAAATCTTATACAGACTTGGGTTTATAGAGAACTGAGACATGTTGAGGGAAAAAGTGTTTTGCACGAAAGAGGAAATTGAAATTCTTGGAGCCAGCTTTTGCAATAGAGGAAATATGGAAATTCTATTTGAGATCAGGGAAGGCATATGTTGCAGAGGACTTGAAATAAAATTTAAATTAAAAAAAAATCTGAATGTCAAGCTGTTTTTCCTCATGTTTTAAAGCAGTACAATAGTTAGGTGCACTACAAATTGAATCTTCATAATATATCCTGAAGATATCTTCAGCATTGCAAACGTGGTATGATTACCCATCTCTTCATGAAGATGCAAGTTTGGTGCATTTTCTTTACTTTGGTGACTTCAAAGGGCCATTATTAACAAGAACTTTAGTTCCTCAACTTTTCATTCATCTTCAATGAGGTAAACCCAAAGGAGAACAGAGCAGGTTAAGTTTTAAAAATGAAACATTACCAGTTAACTATTGCATTTTATATGACAATAATTACAAATGGTATTGGATGAAGGAACTGTAGCTGTGACAATATCTTTGCTTTTTTTACATGACAGAATTGTAGATGCTTAGAAGGCAGAATAAGACACACTGCACAAAAGGAGTGATTATGCCTAAAGCTTAAAAGTGATAATGACCCCATGTAGGATCGGTATTTTGTTTTACTTGTTCCAACAGATATTCTGTTTGTACACATATTCTGGCTCATTACCTTTTGTAATTGAGAAACCCAGATGCAGGGTCATGGTCCATAAGTTCAGGACACCAACAAGGTTGGAAAGTTTAAATAACCTCTCAATTTTGTTTTAAAGCCAATTTTCTCTCTGTCCTACCCTGAAGGCATTAACTTAACTTATGCTGGGGTGTAGTTTCACAGGTGGTACGTCATGAAAGTGGTGACTCTTCACGTGACCCTACCAGCTGTGATACTTGTACAATGTACGTTCATGATGTTGAAATCGGGGCTTAGTCCTGTAGAGCATATTGTGCTGATGTCATGTATGTGGGTGTGCACATCTCTGGACTCAATTTTAATGAGGGAAAAAAATGACAGCTGTGCAATTTGGATTTTTTTTATGGGGATCCAGATCATTTTTAGGTACTACTGAGAGGATTATATGCAGGAAGCATCAGTCTTTTACTCCTAGTTGGGTATGGAGTAAGGACAGCAGGCACTGACACAGTTACCACACTGATAGTCCACTGGACACTAAGGTAATTAATCAAGGCTGATTAAGGTCATGCACCAAGGCATTGATTACTAAAAGCAAGTTTTCAACTGTTCCCCTCTGCATATTTTCCAACAGTTCTTATTATCACATCATTATAGTGGCTGGAGCCACAACAATAAACAGGTTATTCAACTTTACTTTTAATTTAAAAAAACTAAGAGTCTGATGAAAAGTCCCATAAAAGTGGAGTCTGTAAACTGTAAATAATTGAGTTACCATTTATCTTGACTGAATCTTTCCTAAGTCTCTCGCTTGTTTTCTTGAGTATTAGTGAGGTTCAAAATAAAAACGTTTTTAGAAGTGTTTTTCTCCAAATTTACCCAGGTTTTTAGGCTTCATTTTCCCCCACTGATTTTATCCCTTTTTTACACTAATAATAAAACCAGAGAAAATTTGAAAAAACCCTGGGTTTTTAAATTGGCAATAAAAATTGACTTTAAAGATCCTTAAAAATTAGCAGAAGTTAATTAGTCTTGGAAATAAAATTGGTGGCTGCCATTATGTGGTATTTATATTTTACACAGTTTTCAAGAGCTGTTGAAAAGTTAATCCAAATGAAGATAAAATCAAACGATCATTTTTGTCAAAAATAATCAGAGTGGAAAAACAATTTGAACTCCAACACAGAGCCCATGATTATGTGTGGTTATAATGTGGCAAAATTTGGTGTGTATTTGTTATTATGCAAATATGTTTAGCAAATGCTCAGTATGATTAAATAAATCACACTAGAACATATAAATGTGTCACAAAGCTATCAGTACATTGTAAGTAAATGAGACATGGTTATTCCTCTTCTTTCCACAGGGAGATTCAAGCAACAAGTGAGAAATTACTGTTCTGATATTGACCCCACTCTAGCTTCTGCCCACAATAATCCAAACTAAATCCTATTACATTAGATTCTAGCAGCTGACAAATTACATAAACCCAGAAATTAAGGTGGTTATTTTTAAACATTCTACTGGTTTCTGAAATGCCTTCTGATGTTCTTATGATATGCATCTTGTTTTCAAATCCCTTTATGGCGTTGCCTCTCCCTGTCTCTGTAATCTCCTTCAGCCCTACAACCTCTGAGATCTCTGCACTCCTCCAATTCTGGTCTCTTGCGCATCCCCAATTTTAATCGCTCCACCATTGGCGGCGGTGCCTTCAGCTACCTAGGCCCTAAGCTCTGGAATTCCCCCCCAAGCATTGTGGGACATTTTATTACGTTAAAGGCACTATATAAATGCAAGTTGTTGTTATACTATAAAAATCTTGCATAAAGCAGGCACTTCCTGCTGATGAACCATGTTTTTTGTTGTCATGATTTTTGGGCACCCATTTGCCTCAACATTTACCATTGCAAATTATTATACTAATATTTCTATTCAATTTTATTCTGTCAACTGTTGTGGTGTAGTTCCAGGCACATTGGTCACTAGGTGTCTCTGTGGAGCAAGTTTCTGCAGTCTCTTGCCAACTCAGTTCTCATCTTGTATATATAAAAAAACACTTTGATCAACTGACTGTAGGCAAAGCCACGAGCAATTTACTGGTTACAATAAAAGATAACTAGTAATTTTCCCACTAACCCATTCTGTTTATCTAATGAATAGAAACTTGGGCAATCACAAATTTGATTTTTTTTTATTCGTTCATGGGATGTGGGCGTCGCTGGCAAGGCCAGCATTTATTGCTCATCCCTAATTGCCCTTGAGAAGGTGGTGGTGAGCTGCCGCTGCAGTCCGTGTGGTGAACGTTCTCCCACAGTGCTGTTAGGAAGGGAATTCCAGGATTTTGACCCAGTGACAATGAAGGAACGGCAATGTATTTCCAAGTCGGGATGGTGTGTGACTTGGAGGGGAACGTGCAGGTGATGTTGTTCTCATGTGCCCGCTGCTCTTGTCCTTCTAGGTCGTAGAGGTCGCGGGTTTGGGAGGTGCTGTTGAAGAAACCTTGGTGAGTTGCAGCAGTGCATCCTGTAGATGGTACACACTGCAGCTACGGTGCGCCGGTAGTGAAGGGAGTGAATGTTTAGGGTGGTGGCTGGGACCAATCAAGCAGGCTGCTTTGTCCTGGGTGGTGTCGAGCTTCTTGAGTGTTGTTGGAGCTACACTCATGCAGGCAAGTGGAGATTATTCCATCACACTCCTGACTTGTGCCTTGTAGATGGTGGAAAGGCCTTAGGGAGTCAGGAGGTGAGTCACTCGCTGCAGAATACCCAGCCTCTGACCTACTCTTGTAGCCACAGTATTTATGTGGCTGGTCCAGTTAAGTTTCTGGTCAATGGTGACCCCCCAGGATGATGATGGTGGGGGATTTGGCGATGGTAATGCCATTGACTGTCAAGGGGAGGTGGTTGGACTCTCTTTTGTTGGAGATGGTCATTGCCTGGCACTTGTCTGTTGCAAATGTTACTTGCTACTTATCAGTCCAAGCCTGGATGTTGTCCAGGTCTTGCTGCAAGCGGGCACGGACTGCTTCATTATTTAAGGGGTTGCGAATGGAACTGAACACTGCAATCATCAGCGAACATCCCCATTTCTGACCTTATGATGGAGGGAAGGTCATTGATGAAGCAGCTGAAGATGGTTGGGCCAAGGGCACTGCCCTGAGGAACTCCTGCAGCAATGTCCTGGGCTGAGATGATTTGCAGTCTCTGCTGATTTAGCTGATCTTAGTCCAAGTAATGATAGCACTGGCAAGGATACTGCAATTGACCTCAGCATATTTGGGTTGATGCTCATTATCACTATCCAATCACTCGTGCCGGAAGTATGTATGTGTGGTATTCAGATGAGGACAGGATCGGGTTTAGCTGTGATCCAATCGCCGGCTGACACTCACCATCAAGGCTCACGTGGGAGGCAAAGAAAGGTGAAAAGTCTTTATGAAACAATAACCTGGCAAGAGTCGATACCTTAGGGACAAAATGGTGAGTTTTTTTAATAACTATTTGAAGGGGCTGAGTGGTAGCCAGGGATACAAGGTAGGATCACAAGGTAATTATGGACGAGGAGCTCCATTCGGCCCAATGTTAGTTCGTTCATCCATATAGCCCGGTCAAGTAGATTTTGTTTTCCATCCAACACTTAACCTGATGAAGGAGAATCAAAAAGGGGAAAGTTGTTGTGCAATGGATGATCTGCACAGTTAGATATACAATCGCCCTCACATTAACACTGTGAAATAGTAATCTAACAGCGTTTGATGGGTCCGCCTGAAATTAATTCTCTATTATTTGGACGGGCATTAACCGGGTTTAAAACAAATGGGTTATTGTTTGGGCTAAAACAGTGGAGAGAGACTTCAGACCAACGCATAGCCAGTAGGTCTATACACGGTGTGATCTGAGGGCCAGATTGTTGAAAGGAAGAAATAATAAATGAATTTCCTCAGCCCGCCTCCGGACCAGCCCCTGTCAGATGCTCCCTCTAAATATGGACTGAACTCAAATATCCCACCTTCCTGACTGGATTCCTGGACTTACGGTTATTTCAGGAATATCTGCAAGGGTCGATCGGGTCTCACCTGCCCGATTGGCACCAGTTCAGGCTCCGGACATTTACAAAGGGTTGAATCCATCCCCGCAGTAAATGTATACAGTCACATGAATATGCATCAGCTCACTTAACTAACTCAGCCAGCGTTTTCCCCTGTCTCCCCCACAGGCTCCGGGAGAGTTGCCCGCTTATATTTCGGTAAAGCAATGGGAAGCCGCGGCTTCGGGGAGGCTGAAAGGTTGAAGAAATGCAGGAGTTTCGATGGAGTCCGGTTTCCCAAGATCTGGAGCGGTCAGATCTCCAAAGGATGGGGTTCGGCTGGTGCGGGCAACGAGATTCAACGACAGCAAACCAGAGTCCTGGCAAAAAGGGAAAAGGAGAAGAGGCGAGAGAAAGATCGCTGGTTGATACAGAGCCAGCGGTCGAAACCCGGCACCAGCGGCCCCAGGTTAAACAGACCGACTGATAACATCTATGAGCCCCGACCCGCCAAGACATTCTCGGCTCAAGAGGCTCGGGCTGCGATTCGCTCGGTTCTGGAGAGCAGGCTGAAAGATGCCAAATACGAGCCGCAGGGCTCGGCTCTGGCAGCGGTGGAGCTGGCCGAGTGTGTGAAGAAGGCGGTGAAAGCCCTGGGCTACGAGAGGTACAAGATTGTGTGCTACTTGGTGTTAGGGGAGACCAGAGCCTCCGATCTATCGTGTTCCAGCAGAGCCGTGTGGAGTCCAACCGTGGACACGTACGCAGAATTTTGCTTCCAAAACGATTCTCTCTTCGCTCTCTGCCTGGTATTTGCTGTGTATCATGAATAATATATATTTAAAACAACAACAGAGCCTCATAAATCTACGGGAAACCTGTCACGCAACATGACCACCGCATTTAACCTCGGTAGAACCCACCGAGCATCTCACACAGTCAACAGCGGATCCCCGGCTCTCTAATAAAAACTGCAAATGTTACGAGAAAAAAAAACTAACATCTAAAAAACGGGTTAACGTTTCGGCAAGAGACTTTCTAATTTTATTGCACATTTCCAGCATTTGAAGTGTCTTTTTAAAAAGAATTAACTCTGTTCCCTAAATTTGTTTATTCTACTTTCCTATAATTTCCGTCTAGTGTAAAAATTAACAGCAAGGAATGTGTATTGAATAGAAAATCAGCTTAAGCTGAAATTTAAAACACTGGAACTGGAGCGTGTTATTCACCCAGCCCCAGGTTTGACCACAGAACTTGCAGGAGTTTTTGAAAGAACCGACACTTTTACACTTTGGGATCCAAAACCAGGAAGGAAAGCTGTTTGTGTCTCTTTAAAACTGATAATATTTTTGTTGTGTTTTCTTTTTATTAATCCGTTTGCTGTTACAATTGGCATTGGTCGAGTATCTCGTGTAATGTTCCGTTTGATTGTTCGTATTTTTAATATTAATCATATTTAAGGGTTTAATCCATCTAAACCTTTCAATTCCTTTCTTCGGTCCAATTACACCAGTTTTCTAACCCTCGATTCGTAAACGTCGGACATCAGATTGCTGCAGCCTGGTTATATTTTCGACAGAAAGTTTGGATTTTATAATACATTAATAATTTTTAAAAAGCCAGTGTGCATCGTGTGAATTACCACGCTTTTCTCAAGAAAAATAGGAAAGGTCACATTGTGATTGTATTTACTATTTAATTTCTGCTCCGCTTCTCGGGTCTCTCCAACCTCAAAGCTCCCCAGCCCCAAAAGGGCTGATTTTGAGTCGCTGCTGCCAGCTGTCTGAAAAGCAGCGGGAGGAAGGGCGATTCTCTCTCCAACTGTCTCGCTCCTGTCCCAGGGGAAAGCTTCTGCATTCCCATATCGAACACGTTAGCTTCTAACTGGGCTCTCGTCCCCGGCATCTTCGGCGTCGCCTAGGCTGCTGTTACTCGCAGTAGTATTAGTCCCCAAGCACAGTTGGACGGCAAAGGCATTCTCAGCAGTCATTTCTGTCTATGACACTACACGGAGCGTTCAGTGAGAGGAGAGGGAGCAGTCAGTGGTTTGAGACTGAAGTATTGGCCACTCAGAGGAGTTTCCGAGGTACCGACCCTCAGATTTGCTAATGGTTTTACTTATTTTTTAAAGATATTTTGACTAAAGTTCTAAATTATAATTTCTAGGCTTTTAAAATGAAAAACTAATTAATGTTGCTGTGTCTTAAAGAGAATTTATAATGTTTTTAAGTGAGAATTTTTCAAATTAAAAGCTAATTAATGAATGATTTTAGTGGTTCTTAGATTTTTGAGTTGCTGCTATCTTTCTGTCGCTCCATCACGCATGTTGAAAGAAACAAATCTTTAAAACATTCTTTCTAATCCATCCTCTTTTTAAAATCACATTTCTTTCAGTCTGTGACTTTATTGCGCTACGATTGACATTGTTGAGTTGTTTTTTTTAATAAAGTCGGTTTATTTGAAGAAGCCGCTCACTATCGGACAGATTACAGTTTCGAGCAGAAAAACTGGCAAATGTTTAACAATTGACATTTATATTTTCATATAGATTTTTTTAACCAAAGAGATTTACGCATTAGTGAATAGTGTTATATTTACATTTACAGGAGGGCACAATTCTACATGTTTGCTCGGCAGGTTAACGAGCTTCAGCACCGGGACAGACACAGACACAGAGTGTAGGCGTACACGGCTAATAGTTTTTAATGATTTATAATTAAAGTGCATTAACAGCAGATTCTGCATAGTTAGCGGCAATTCCAAACTACCTCCAATTTCCATTTTTTCAAAATGTTTTTATTCTTCCATTTCATCCTTTTTTTTTCTTTCCTCCTGTTTTCTCTCCTCTCCTAAAGACCTTGACTCACCGTGGGACACCGACCTATGGGCACTGGGCATCCTCTTGTACCTGCTCATTTGTGAGTATTGGCAGATTATTCTACCATATAACATAGAGCAAAGCCCGATCCCGCACTCCCTGATGTCCATTAAACAAACTTTTTTTTCATTAAACAACGGTCTAGAGCTGCAAACCTGGTCGATCTTCCTAGCACCGAGTCCAATTGTAAAGCGTCTGCTGGCTCAGATTAGCTAACTCAATACAGATTAAGTGTGGAATCTGATCTTTGTGCTTTAGTTACTCACTGCCTTAATCAGCTGAAGTATGTTGGTGGGCACTGTAAATATCTTGTTTTTTAAATTACCCTCCAATTTGCTCCCATCCCTTTCCTTAAAATGCCGCCTCATGCTGTGGTATAGGGTCCCCGGGGCGGTACCGATCTTCTCGTGCCTCCTGGGCTCTTGGATGAGTCGCGTATCATCAAACTACTCTCCCATAAAAGGGATCACAGCGGAATCCGATTATACACTCACACAAACATACAACATACCTTGCAGCAAGAGTCACTTGGAAATGCGTTTAACCGGTTTTCAATCTGTACTGGGTAAAGATAGCTGTCCATCCACTGTTCAGCACCGTTGGACCATTTACATTACGCAACCAGTAAAAGAAACATGTTCCAATAAAAACATAAAACGCTGGAAACATTCAGCAGGTCGGGCAGCACCTGTGGAGAGAGAAACAGTCAACGTTTGACTTTTGTCAAACACTGAATTTCCCTTATGGCCTAATATAAACAACAACGACTTACAGAATATTGTAAGTAAGTAGCAGTATTTTCAATCAAAATAATAAATACAATTTTATTTATTAATATTTTGCCTAATTCTAGATTTAGAAAATCTTAGATTTTTCCTTTTGGATTTGGCTATTACTCTTTGCATTCAAGTGACTGCACTTTTCTAGTCATTTTTTCCTTGTTAAAAATGCAAGTGGAACATCCACTTCCTCTACCATAGGCGTACAGTGGCTGCAGTGTGTATTACCTACAAAGTACACTGCAGTAACAAGCCAAGGCTTCTTGACAGCACCTCCCAAACCCAGGGCCTCCACCACCTAGAAGGACAAGGGCAGCAGGCACATGGGAACAAAACCAACTCCAAGCTCCCCTCCAAGTCACACACCATCCTAACTTGGACATATATCGCTGTTCCTTCATGGTCGCTGGGTCAAAATCCTGGAATACCCTACCTAAGGGCACTGTGGGAGTAGGTTCACCACACGGAATGCAGAGATTCAAGAAGGCGGCTCACCACCACCTTCTCAAGGGCAACTAGGGATGGGCAATAAATGCTGGCCTTGTCAGTGTGCCCACATCCTAAGACTTAATTTTTAAAAAGACCAAGACCCATAACCTGGGACACCACCAAAGCCGGAAAGAGTAGGAGGGAATATTAGATAAAGCGTTGGTGTTTAGATGGCACTGAGCTGGGGTTTTGGTGAATAGACTGAAGGGTGCAAGGAGTTCGAGAGGTTAGTGATCCTGGGAAAGAATGAGTTAGCAGGAAATGGTATAACCAATCTTTACTCAACACACCGAGGATGCAGGAAGGAGGAAGAATGTAAAAGAAAAACAGAAAATGATGTGGGCAGCATCTGTGGAGAGAGAGTTAACATTTCAGGTCGATGACCTTTCATCAGACTTAACAGGAGGAAGAATGTGTAAGATGTCATGTTTGCAGCTTAGGAGGAATAAGAGAATAACAAGAAGAAAACAGATTTAACTGCGCCACGTGTTGCAGAATCACGACTGTTAGATTACAGTGGGCTGCGCAAATCATCCTAGGCAGCAAAGGCTGAATGCGCTGCCACATGGCAGCTACCGATTTAATTTCTAATTTTATTTCCTAAGATTAATTAACTTCTGATAATTTTAAACATTTTTAAGGAGGTTTAAAGTCAGTTTTTATTAACAATTTAAAAATCCAGGATTTTTCCTACAATACAACAGTGGCTACACTTCAAAAGTACTTTCTTTGGCTGCAAGCCACTTTGGGATGTCCTTGAGGTAGTGAAAGGCGCTGTATAAATGCAAGTCTTTCTAGTTTTATTTTTAGTGTACAAATGGGAGAAACTCAGTGGAAAAATGGACCCTAAACACCTTGATAAATTCAGAGAAAATCACTAAAAATGAGTGATCCGTGAGATCCCCTCGGTTCGTCCCGTGTGTAATGTCAAGTACTGGGATCCAGGAGGCGATTCGGCCAGTCGGCCGTATATTTATTTATGTCAGTGGTTAAATTTAGACTGGCATCACATTTCGCCCCTGGATCACACAAAGAGCCGTTCTAATGACTAACAAGAAGAGTCCTGGGAGCTGCGCCGCCGACGACCGAGGCGCTGGGTAGGGTCTGAGATTTTATTCTAGCCTGTGTGATCGTGACTGAGTTCAGCGCCTGCGGCTTTTAATCGATTCCACTCTGTTTAGAGACAAGTGCGTTTGCTTTTAACAACAGTGCAAAATCAGGCAATTGAGAGACAGATTGGCAGCAGCAGAAGAACAACTCTAATGGTTCCTCAGTGTACACACCAGTTGATACATTGCCGGGACCGGGTTAGGGATCCAGAAGCAGCCGATTCCACAGTCGAATCCTCACGGTGCGGTGTCCAACTGTGGGCTGAAACTGTGGGTCTAAAATAGAGTTTAGTGTATTCGCGTTTGACCGTGTGTGGGGGTGGGGGAGGCGCTCCTGCCGCCGTCTCTCGGAATGTTATTTATTTATGGGGTTGTTTGCAGCCTCCCTCTGTCCCGAGATCCGCCCGGTCCATGCGGTGACCCTCGGGCTCTGCCTCGAACCATGACGGGAGTGGCGGTCTGTGCCGGCTCGGTTTGCACGGTGAAAGCGCTTTGGGAAGGAAGGATTCAAAGGCTAAAAGAAGACAGAGAGAATGAAAAAGAGCGGTCGAAAAGGAAGTCGGTGAGGGGGTGAGTGTTGGGAGAACCTGTGAGTTTAAATTAATTCGTTTCTGGTCAAGTGATGCTAAAAGTGTCGGCTCTGGATGATTTCATCTCTGTTTAGGATAGCGTTGGTGTGGCAAGACCGAATAAATCTGGCCAGGCTTAAAGAGAAAGTGATTACTGAAGAGGGAAGAATTGTGCTGAGGATTGAAAAGGAGGAATGGAAGGTCTGTAACTTTTGTCTAAAGTATCATGAGTTTGAATGAATATATTCTGACTAAAAACTCTCAGTAACGGGCAGTGGTGTCACATAACGATGATGTGGAGATGCCGGTGATGGACTGGGGTTGACAATTGTAAACAATTTTACAACACCAAGTTATAGTCCAGCAATTTTATTTTAAATTCACAAGCTTTCGGAGGCTTCCCCCTTCGTCAGGTGCATTTCACATCGTTCACCTGACGAAGGGGGAAGCCTCCGAAAGCTTGTGAATTTAAAATAAAATTGCTGGACTATAACTTGGTGTCACATAACGAATCAGACCCCTCTTCCCCCCGGAGAGGATCTCAATATATAATCCACTAAAGTAATCCTGAAAATGAAGACTTCTCTAAACCGTTATTTAAAGCAGCTCTCAAACAAACACAAGAAATTTCAGCCGCAGTTCTCTGAGTGCCCAATACATTGGTTAGAAGCTGGCTTTCGCCTCTTGTCATAACAAAGGCAGCCAACCGGCGTCTTCTGTGGCCGAAGTGCGACCCATGAAGTATTACAATCAGCTGCCTTGCCTGTGTACCCTGTCAATGTGAGTGTGCAGAATGACAGAGGACCTGCGATCAGATCAGGAAAAGGTGCATGATCTGAACTGTTAAACATTAACTGTTTACAGCTGGATGCGCAGTAGTACCAGTGCTTTCTCGGCCATGTCCCAGTACACGGACGAAGAGAGGAATCCTAAACTAGGGTTTCACCTATCAAGTTTTTTCATGAATCTTTTATTTTTGGGAAACAGGTTTTATGCATTTCTAAACTAACTCCCCCCATTTCCTGAATGCTAATGTTGGATTAAGTAGATTTTTTTTTATTGATGAGTTTACTGTATTAATTATAATATTTTATCTCAAACACAGACAGTCATTTAAGTTCAGCGAAGTTGATCCAACTGCTTGTAGATTGTAGCAAATTAAATGATTATTTTAAGTTGATTTTTTCTGAAGGAAAAGTTAATAAATAAGACTTGTATTTTATACTAACCAAACTATAGTCTTGGAAATTTAATTTGGCATTATGAGAGAAGGGCTGAATCAAAGACAAGAGAGGAATGAGAATGACAGTTGGCAAAAGAGACAGAGGCAACTACAGACCGATTACTCTTACATCCATTCCATGTAAAATAATGGAATAAAATATCAGGAGTAAGTTTAAGGACTATCTGTACAACAACCACCTAGTAAACAGCAATCGACATGGTTCTAGATGGGGAAGATCCTGCCTGACCAACCTTCTTGATCTGAAGTAACAACCCAAGTTCACTGTAGTAAACCCTACAACACTGTTGTTAGATCTCAAAAAGGCATTCGATAAAGTTCCAAATGAAATGTTACTAATTAAGCTCAAGGCTTACGGGAGTCAGGGCAAAACTTGGGAATAGATAAGAAATTGGCTTAAGTGTAGATAACAACAGGTACTGGGTTAGAGGGGTATGTCGGTGGGTTGCGGGGGGGGGGGGGGTTAGTACCAAGGTGTAGAGTTCGGATCATTACTTTTTCGAATTTACCTCAATGATTTTGATGCAGAAGCTGAATGAAAATTGGTCAAATTTGCAGACAATACTAAATTAGGAGGGACAGTGGAGTCGAAGGAGGCAGGCTGGAAATTACAGAATGAGTTAAACAAAATATTTAAGTTGGCTGAACAATGGCAGATTAAATTCAATGCAGACATGTGTGAAATATGGCACATGGGCAATGTACATACTTCCATGATGGAATTGAAATAGCTTAGGATGAAGTTGAAAGAGACCTACAAGTCTTAGTAGATTCGACATTCAACATGTCTAACAAAGCCCTTATAATGTTGAATTACATAGCCAAAATGGTAGACTATCAATCAGAGTTGTGGTCAAACTATACAGTGTTCTGGTCAGGCCGTACTTTCAGCACAGTGTCCCGATCTGGTTGCCAAGTATCAAGAGCGACATTCAAGTATTGAAGGCAGTGAAAAGAAGAGCCACAAGGCTGATCCCTAGTGTCAGGTCTGAGTTATGAGGAAAGACAGGAGATACTTCAGCCTGCTGAGGATGAGTCTGAGAGGTATACAAGATAGTAAAGGGAAGGGAAAAGGTTAATTTAAACGATGTGGGGTTGAGGGTAGGACAAGGGGACAAAAGTTCAAATTAGTAAAAGGTAACTTTAGGACTGATATCAGGAGATTCGTCTTCATGCAGAGGATCAGTACTTGGAAGGACTTCCAGGTAGAGTGGTGGATGCGAAAACCCTGAATCATTGAAGAACTACATCTGTATTCACCTTGTGAAAATCAGGACCTTCCCGTTTGTATAACTCAGTACAAGATCAGATGGTAAATTTACCACAATGAGCCTATAGGAGACCCCCTTTGCTTAAACTTCCAACATGTTGGAACAACGAGTTGGAAGGGTAGAGGAAGGGAGCAAACTGGAAGAGATGAAACAGATCTCGTTCATTTGTTAGATCCACCTGTACCACATTTCAAATCAGGGAGAGAAGTCTGGCGATTCGGTCCCAAGCCTCTGCTAGTGTTATTCTGGAAAGTAACCCATTTTTAATCTCCCTCTGATTTTTCCTTTTCGCTTTCCATTTGACTGAGCGGCACGTGTAACCTTGTGACCTCTAGTTCAGCTTGTTACAGCTATGCCAGCATAACGCTTTTAATTTGTAAACTTTACTGTGCTGGATGTTAACATTTTACTTTATTTCTCAGTCATTACCAAATGCATTACAACAAATGACTTATTTACAAGAGTGGCAGATCCACAGAACTGGCTTGGAAACTATTCCTCGATTTGTTGAGAAATTCGATAGTCTTCTTGTGCTGGATTTGTCACGAAATTCGGTCAAAGAGATTCCAAAGGAAATAGGTTTGCATTCATTTTAAGTCCGTTTTAAGTGAACTTTGGGCAGTTCTGATGAGTAGGGTTCATGCCGTATTGTGTAGTTGTATTCACTACACGCATCTAGATTATTTCACATATTTCCTCTTGCATGTTTCATTTTACTTTTATAACTACAAATTCGATATATCAGTACATTAAACTGAACGATTTGTTCGTCAAAGACCTTTGCATCAAGCTGCTGCCACTTTAATTTACTATTTTGCCCAGTTTAAAGATCTAGCAGAGGAAAGAGAAAACAATAGCTTACACAGGTCTGTGAAGGGACCCGTTTGATGGATCGGATGATCTTTTCTCTTTCCAGGCTTTCTTACACTCTTAGCAGACCCCAGAGCTGCTAACGGTTCTCTGTGGATTGCAATAATAGAAAACAGAGGAATTCAGGCCAGTGCGCTTGATGACAGCCTTTATCTATTCTATAGGTGCCAGAGCTGGATTTATTCAATGATGCAATAGTCATTCCTTCCTTTATGAGATTACACAACAATAAATCTAATATTTACAATTTTTGAAATATGATCAATGTAAAGAATTTATTTTACATCGAAATACTCCCCCTCCCCAATGTTCTCCCTCCCCCCGGTTCTAACAGCTCGGTACTCTGGACGGGGTACAACACCACAAGTGCCAGCTACTCCTCGGTACCTGGTCCAAGTGACCTTTCTTTATGTGTGAGCCCAGTCAGTGAATGCCGGCAGGTTATTGGACTGACTGTGGTGGGTATTACAGCCAATCTGCTGTTGCCTCTCATCCAACTTTCACATACACTTTCTCACATTGATTTAAAAAATGTTTCCCCATTGTTAACCCAGGGGCGCTGACAGCCCGACCACCACCCCAGCTAAGATCAGTTAGTTCAGTACAGACGAGAACTTAATATTTAATGTAAAGTGCAGGTTAGTTCAGTACAGACGAGAACTTAATATTTAATGTATAGTTTGCTATAGTTCTACGGCACTGGTGTACAGTACTTTCGTGACAATATGTTACTGCCTTTGACACCATCTGGAAGGATTTCTGGAAAAACAATTTATTGAAATGTAATGCTAAAGTTATAATGAGCTGTTTAAGGAGTCAGTTCTAATCGTCATTGCAAGTAGTAAATATGAGTAATGTGGCTCAGTGGGTCCTCAGTGAGACAGAGAAGTTAACAGCTACAAGTGTTTAGAATAATTTTGCCAGGAAATGGATTGAACCACATTGGACAACTCTGAACATAATGAACTGGGCCAAAACAAAATGTTTGCTTTCATTATTTGATTAAAGCAAAATCTTATTCCTTAATAAGTAAACGATTGATTTATACTCGTATATATAATCTGTAGGGTCCATTTCTGAATACAATGCGAGTGGTGCTAAAATTTTCCTACATTATAACAGTGATTACACTTCGAAAGTACTTCATTGGCTGCAAAGCGCTTTGGGACCTCCTGATGTAATGAAAGGCGCGATATAAATGGAAGTCTTTTTTTAATATTTATTTGCAAACCACATTTTTTGGAGAGTGGGGAACATCTGGGGTTTTTTTTACATTAAAGAATCTAGGGTGAAATTTTATGGATTGGACCTTGCAACAATTTGTGCCACATCAGAAATAGAGAAGAAAAAAAATGTTCAGTTGCTGAATCTGAACAAATTACTTGAACAATGTTCTGTAGCTTAACGATAATATAAAGATTAATGGTGGCAGCAGATGGTGAGACTTAGACCTTTACATTTCTCCCCCTGCAGGACAATTGACCAAACTGCGAGAGCTCTACGTCAGTTACAACAGACTGCGGGAAGTGCCTGAGGAGCTCGGTGGCTGTGAAAACCTGGAGAAACTGGATCTAGCCGTAAACAGGGATCTCTGCGATTTACCTGAACAGGCATGTGTTTGTTATTTTATCCGGTTTCTTATAATGGGAAAAATAATTCCAGAGAATTCTACACGCTGTTTAAACACACAATCATACGTGGAAGTGTAAGGGTCTTGTACTATCGCCCTGTGCAGCGTAGTGTCAGCTTTAGATTATAGACAACTGGGATTTTTGTCCGAGGTCTAAGACCAATGCTGAAAAGTATAATTATGGGTACTATTACACTGTAACCTTAGCATCAATGGAAATGGGTGCGCGACTCTTGGAGGAGGCAGTCTCACATCCTGAGGGTTTGACAGTGCATGGAGTATAACTCCAGTGCAAGGTCAAACCAGGTTTAAAAACTGCTCAGGTGTTCGTTGAATGTCCTGAGCAGTTTAGAAACTTGATTTAAATGTTCAAAGTGTACGCCAGTCCCAAATGGGCTCTCAATCTATTTGAAATGTAACCTCTGGAAAGGGAATTCTGCACACGCCTGTGAACATGCGTGCACAGAGCTCATTCCTGGCCAGGTGGTATAAATGGTAAATAAAGTATTGCAGCTACTAGTCTGGAAGGGCATAAATGCACCTTATATGGCCTAAAATATATAGAATACAAACAGAAAACGCTGGAAACACTCAGCAGGTGAGGCAGCATCTGTGGAGAGAAGAAGGCAGGATGAGATCGAATAGAAACATTAATCCTACCTTCATCTCCACAGATGCTGCCTGACCTGCTGAGTGTTTCCAGCGTTTTCTGTCTTTATTTCAGTTTTCCAGCATTTGCAATGTTTTGCTTTTTGTTTTCTAAAATAGATATAGTTATTTTCCTTAATGTAAAAGCCAGCAGAGTTTTGCAGAGCCCAGCTACATTTAGACTGCCAAACTCCAACTGAAGTTTACTCTGAAGGAGGTAACTCTTCTCCGGTGAACAGGTTGGTGCATTCGCACTTGGTTCCCACTTCAAAGTGATGCTAAAGATTATGTATAAACAGGATTGCTGGCAGATTGAGTGGTTCTACAAAACTGACATTCTTTCTCCAGCATTTGCTGGATTCAGACCCGAGCTGTCGTTCTCAGATCTCGGCCTAAACACGGTCTACTGCAGTTCAGGCTCCCCAAGGGAAAGTTTAGCAGGCCGGGAAGAGGGGGAAAAATCCCCCAAAAATATCACCAATTTTACATTTTCCTGAGGATAATTCAATAATTTTAAATAAAAATAAGTGTGTCCTGGCCCCGCCACTGGAAGAATCATCAAGAGCTGTATTCGGGATTTGGAGATGCCAGTGTGAATGGGGCCACCAAACCCGAAGTGAACTTAGGAGAGATTAGAGGGTTGCATCTTGAAATCAATTTTATTCATTGCAAGTTAAATTTAAAGTATTAATCTCAGGACAAATATCTAACTGGCTTCTCCTTTCTCCTCCACCCTGCAAATTTATCTCTGGAACGGTGCTTTCCAAGCTAGCCTTTCAATCACATTCCTTCTGTTCCCATCCCTTCCTGGCCCCCATGTTAGCTGATATTGTTAACGGTTCCCTCTGCTCAGGTACAGTCCACCTCCCCTTCAAATCTGCTGTCATCACCCCCCTCAAAAATCCCACCCTTGACCCCTCTGTCCTTGCAAACTACCACCCCATCTCCAGCCTCCCTATTCTCTCCAAAGTCCTTGAATGTGTTGTTGCCTCCCTAACCCTGCCCATCTTTCCTGCAACTCCATGTTTGAATCCCTCCAATCGGGTTTCCGCCCCTACCACAGTACTGAATCGGCTCTTATCAAAGTCACAAAGGACTTTGTGACCGTGACGATAGTAAACTATCCCTCCTCATCCTTCTTGACCTGTCTGCAGCCTTTGACACAGTTGACCACACCATTCTCCTCCAAGGCCTCTCTTCCGTCGTCCAGTTGGATGGGACTGCGCTCGCCTGGTTCCATTCTTATCTATCCAATCATAGCCAGAAAATCACCTGCAATGGCTTGTCTTCCTGCTCTTGCACCATTACCACTGGAGACCCCCAGGATCTATCCTTGGCCCACTCCTATTTCGCATCAACATGCTGCCCCTCAGTGACATCATCCGAAAATTTGTCAGGTTCCACATGTACACTGACATCATCCAGCTGTACCTCACCACCACCTCCCTCGACCCCTCCAGTGTCTCTGATTTGTCACACTGCTTGTCCGATGAGCAAAAATTTCCTCCAACTAAATATTGAGAAGACCAAAGCCATTGTCATCGGTTCCCATTCACAAACTCTGTTCCCTAGCCACTGACTCCATCCCTCTCCCTGGCCACTGTCTGAGGCCGAACCAGATCGTTTGCAACTGTGGCGTCCTATTTGACCCTAAGATGAGCTTCTGACTACATATCCGGTCCATCACCAAGGCTGCCTACTTCCACCTCCGTAACATCGCCCATCTCCGCCCCTGCCTCAGCTCACCTGCTGCTGAGACCCTCATCCATGCCTTTGTTCCCTATAGACTTGAGTATTCCAATGCTCTCCTGGCCGGCTTCCCATCTTCCACTCCCCAGAAACTTGCTGTCCGTGTCCTAACTCACACCAAGTCCTGTTCACCCATTACCCCTGTGCTTGCTGACCTACACTGGCTCCCAGTCAGGGAACGCCTCGATTTTAAAATTCTCATCATTGTTTTCAAATCCCTCCATGGCCTTGCCCCTCCCTATTTCTGTAAACTCCTCCAGCCCTACAACCCTCCAAATCTCTGCGTTCCTTCAATTCTTCCCTCTTGCATATCTCCGATTTTAATCGCTCCACCATTGACGGCTGTGCCTTCAGCTGCCTAGGCCCTAAGCTCTGGAATTCCCTTGCTAAACCTCTCCACCTCGCTACCTCTCTCTCCTCCTATAAGATGCTCCTTAAAACCTACCTCTTTGACCAATCTGTCCTAATATCTCCTTATGTGGCTCAGTGTCAGATTTTGTTTGATAACGCTCCTGTGAAGCGCCATGGGACATTTTACTATGTTAAAAGCGCTATACAAATGCAAATTGTTGCTGTTGCTGTTGTTAGGTTATTTTGTCATAAATCTCTTTATGAAACATTTAAATATTTACCCATCTATATAAACATTGACAGGTAAAGATAGTTATATTTTTGTGAGAAAATATAATAAATATTTTAGGTAAAATCCCGTAACCCAAAGCAGGGTATGGTCACCTGGTGGTTATGGTGCTGGACTAGAATGGCAGGTCGTGAATTCAAATCACCCCATGGAAGTTTGTGATAATTGAATTTTAAAAATCTGACAATTGGTAGCACCAGAAAATAACCATGAAAATATTGGATTGCGGTCCAAACCCAACTGGTCCATTGATGTTCATCAGAGAAGGGAACCTGCCACTTCTACCCATTCTGGCCTACATGTGACTCCAATTCCACACTATCTGGTTTATGTTGACTTTTGATGACCACAGGGCACTTAGGGATAGGCAATAAACATTGGTTCGTAAGTGTTGGCCACATCCCATGAATAAATATTTTAAAACAATTGTGTAAAAACTATGGTGGACGATTGAACCTGTTTAACTGCAAATGTCTTGCACTTCTTTAGCTGTCTAATCTGCAGAGGCTCTACCACCTCGACCTGTCCATAAACTCTTTCACCACCTTCCCCTCGGCTGTTCTGAACATGCCCGCACTGGAATGGTTAGATATGGGCAGCAACAAACTTCAGGAGCTGCCGGATGATGTTGCCAGGTAACAAACAGGATTTTTAACATAAGCCAGTTTCTTCATTTCTTGCTCTTACAATGATTTGAAATTTAAACCTCCCAAGACTTCCATTATCACAATATCTTTTAAAAAGGTAATAATTATAGTTAACATTACATTTCCTTCAGCTATTTCTGGTGATGCTGCATTGCTTAAAGTGATTATCATTAATTTTTAAAAAGTTTTTGATTTCTTACATCGTCCTTTGAGTGCCCACTTTTCATACACACACCTTTCATAAAGGACCTAACAAAATTTTAATGAAAACCATACTTTATATTTTATAGCTCTTATAGTCAAGCCTATGGACTGTGTGGTTCCACAGGACTTTGTCCAGGCACAGCCAAGTGCATGCTGGTGAATGTGCTTTCCTAAGACGCATCAAAAATATTTCATTATAAATGTAATTTTTAAAAAATGTAACCAAAATGAAGATAATGCTCCAACTAACGTTACGGTTATTCATGTAATGTAAACAAACATTTACTTTTTGTTGTTTTATAGCATGTAGTTCATCATCTCTGAGAGTCGAAATTCTTTGTCCTGAGTTTTATTTCTTTGATCTCTCTTGAAAATAAAAAGAAAACCTTGCAAATTATTTTTACCCCACAATGTGGAGAGGAACAATGCCAAGCTACAAACATCCAATTCAATGTGCTTACTGTACCAAGTCTCATTTTGTCCATGATGAATCCTACAATGTTTTTGTAACAGATTGATTGTTTGAAAGTTTTAGTGTAACATTGCCACAAATTTACACCTCGAACAAACTCAAACCATTATTACACAGAAATATATCTGTAGATCATTTTGAATACATTTATAATGAAATATTTTTGATCTGTAGATCATTTTGAATAATGGTATTATAATAATGACCATTACAAGGAATTGTATATGGAAGTATACAAACACTTGTACTAAATTATATCTTCATCTTCTAAATATATATAGGACACAAAAGAGAGCAGCTTTCATATTTATTATTTACTGAAAAACTCTTGTCGTTCCCTGTAAAGCCCTTCACATCAGCAGGTGAAACAAACATTTTCAAGGTCATCTTTGAGGGTATCTGCTGGTTATTTAATGTCAGAAATGCCTGAAAAAAGTCTCCCTCAGATAGAAGTACATAAAGATATCCCACATCACATGACAACCAAGTGGAAAGCAGCAGAAAGTCTTTGTCTGTGTGTGTGTGTGAGTGAGTGAGACAGAGAGACCCATGATGGGAGTTACAGTTTTCACCCTGCTCCTGTAGAACTACAATACTCAAGAGTGATTGAGCCACAAAATTTATAAATAAGGAAAGGCAAGCCCAGCAGAAAAATAAAATAATTCAATTTTTTTCCAGCTTTTTATACACTAAGGCATTAAATGAAAATTCAGACAAGTGCGGCTTGGGATCAACTATTTTCTCTTCCTCAGATGACTGCTGTTTGTGGCAGGGATGTATATTTTTGCAACTTACGTTTAATAAACCAGCATGTCTTTATTTACTGTTCTAGGAAGAAAAGAGAATATAAACAGCTATTTATGCAGCTGCATTGCATAAAGAAAATACTATGTATTTTGCAAGAAACAATCAAAAACACTTACTGTGTAGATAAACTTCTTTGTAAATTCTTAGATTGCAGCTGTCCACTGCTCCTGTGTTTCCACAGCCCTTGGATTTACTTTGAACAACACCACAGGTGATCTTTAATATTATATTAAAAATGGTATGTCTATGCGCACTGCCTGTCTGTCACACTTGAGATGCTGCATTCTGGCATCACACTCTGGAGTCATATTTTGTTGATTGGCTCAATTTCATATTCTTAAAACAGCAAGAAATCAGAACTCTGTAACTATGAGAAATTATAAACATCTGCCAATAAAAAGAGACTGAACCAATCAAATTGCTCAAATTGGTTTTCCAAAATTCTTTCATCTGCCAATTTTCCTTTCCCACAAACTCAAATACCCAGGATTCAAAAGATATTTTAAACATAATAAAACATTTTAAAAATCACATATTTTCACAATAACATGATTACATTTACCCATGAAACAATCTTTTGTGTCTTTGAGTAGTTTCATTAGCACCAATTGATCTCCCATGGTGCTGTATATAGGGAGGCAAAACTAAACAGAGTTTTCAGGTGAAATGAGATTGGACAGCGGGGAATAATGAGACCAGGGTTGATGGTGGACTATGACATTGAAGGCTAGAAGAGACTGTAGATGAAAGTGGGGCAGGGTAGGGGAGAGGGGACGGTGGAGCAGGTTAGTCAGGAAGAGGATAGGCAATGGTTAAAGCCTGTGCATGAAGAGGAATGATACAACAGAAATACAGGCTTGACGGGGGATGGGGAAGGGAACAAGGGGAGATGAGGATGAAGGGGAGTGGGGGAGGGTGTGAGAGGAGGGGGAGACAGCAGGAAGAGAGGCCCTGAGCAACATATAAAGACAAAAGTGCTACCTGAGAGTAAAAAAAGTGTTTTTGAAAAAAATCAGTTTCTCCCTGTTTAAAAAAGACAGGACCACCAAAGCTGTTTTAAAAAAAAATATATATATTCAGGAGATTGGGGGAGGGGCCAGGCTAACAGACTCGCAGGGGGGAATTCTGGGGTGCAAATTAAAGGCAAGAAAGGTTGGATTGGGCTCGATGGTCAGTGCTTATTGAGTATTGGTGGACACCCTTTTCACAGAAGCACCAGAAGGTCATACTGGGAGCCACGGGGGTGGAACTTCAGCTGGAGTGGTAGATATTGGCCCATGGATTGAAGAGACAGTGGAGCTGGCAAGTATCTTTTTTTATTTCAAAATATACTTTATTTCATAAAATGTAAGGATACACACAGTTCAATGTAAATACACAATTACAGTTCAAAAAATACAATACAGATCATACACACTCCGATCCTATCATTACAATTCAAAACACAGTACATATCTTCTAATACATGCAGTATGATATAATGTGGGATGGCTTTACACGGTGGCCTTTCCCTATAGAGCCTTTGCGAGGCCACACCTTGCTTCAGTGTGTCCCGCAGCATGTACTGCTGGACTTTGGAGTGTGCCAGTCGGCAAGAATCAGTCGTGGACAGCTCCTTCAGCTGGAAGACCAGCAGGTTTCGGGCGGACCAAAGGGCCTCCTTCATCGAGTTGATGGTCTTCCAGCAGCAGTTGATATCTGTCCCGGGAACAGCCCGTAGAGTACAGCGTCCTGTGTTACCGAGCTGTTGGGGGATGAACCGGGACAGATACCAACACATCTCGCTCCACACCCTTCTGCGCGATGGGGCAGTCCATCAGGGGGTGGACGACGGTCTTGTCTTTGCTGCAGCCTCGAGAGCAGCTCGCGGTGGTGGTAAGATTCTGTGCGTGCAGGAAAGACCATACTGGGAGGGCCCTTCTCACCACCATCCAAGCTAAATCTTGGTGTCTGTTGGTCAGTTCCGACGACGAGATGTTCTGCCAAATGGCTTCGATCACCTGGTCGGGGAACTGCCCAATCGGATCCACCCTCTCCTTTCCCTGCAGGAGAGCTGGCAAGTATCTGACAGGGCAGTAGTAGAGCTCTTGGGGATGCGACATAACAGAAACCAGCAGGATTCTCTCAGTCTACATCTTGACGTGTCACTTTAAATTCTAAATAAGCAAATCCAAGTAATTGTAGCTGTTTGTAAAGTTGCTGAAGATGTTTGCAGGTCAAGTGTAACTGCTTGTAAAGTTCTGAGCTTAAACCCCATTCCAGGACATAAGCAAAAGTGATTTAAAAACATTCTAAAAACGTATGTGGAAAAAAATGTTCAAATAATTTTCTGCAACTTTGGATTCTTCTTCCGTGTCAATTTTTTTCCTTTCCTTGCTGGTGTTTGGTTCTACAGGAGTCAGGAACCCTGTAAGACCTTGTCTAAGTGTCAATTGCGAATGTTGGTTTGGCCCAGTTGGCTGCACTCTCATCTTGGAGTCAGAAGATTGTGGGTTCAAGCTTCTCTCCAGTACTTGAGCATATAGCTAGACAGTACTGACAGAGTACTGGACTGTATATCTAGAGGTGTCATCTGTTGAATGACCTGATAACCTGAGGCAACATATGCTTGTTCTGGTGGATGGTAAAAGATCCCTTTGCATTATTGGAAGGACAAGGACTACTTCTTGTATCTCGGAAAACAATCCTGTATCATTAGAACCAGATTAACCGGTCATTCATCTAATTGGTGCCTGTGGACTCTTCCTGTATACCCTAATTGTAATTCATTGTATATGAAGGGCTATATAAGTATTTTGTTCATGTGAGCCATGACAGTGAGTAGGCTACTCCACTTCAGGGAGCCTCACAGCCGAGAACGATCCTGGCATCACCTGGTGTCCGTACAAGTGCATGTTCAATAGGAGCCATTGGATAGTAATCAGTAGCAGCAAATCTGGCTGATTTTCCTATACCTAACACATTGGGGCTGGGACAATTGTAATATCTTGACTGAGGCCAGTTAACTCATTCAGCAGTGACCAAAAATCGAACCTGGAGTTTTCCTGGTCTGTATGGCCCAGCTACTCACTAGGTAAACTTGCTGAGCCTTCAGGAAAGCTACAACTTTGGATTTCTAGAGGTGGGGGGCATTGAAGGCAAAACACTCTCTGTAATGGAACTGTACTGATGTATCTGTATTATGTTGAGCATCTACAATAGTAGAGCAAGAGTGTAATATTTATTTAGTAAAAAGCAACTGAATACCATGGGTTGACAAATGCAGATTTGCAAAACATCCCCGTACAATTGTGAAGCAGATCAGACAGAATTTCTAGGCGTATAAATGTATTTCTAATTTATTTTTTACTAAAAACTACGTGTTATATTTCTCCACTGACAGAATGGAAAACCTGCACACCATTTGGTTACAGAGGAATGAAATTGTTCACCTGCCGGAAGCCATCAGTAAGCTGAAAAATCTCAGCACTCTAGTTCTAACCAGCAACAAGCTGCAGAAAATCCCAATTTGTATGGAAGAAATGATCAATTTGAGGTAATGAAGCACTGGAAACTAGTCATCCCAACTAATCATTCCATTTGCACATAGTGGCCAGTGGTTTTCTGCTTATTTGTAGGTGGATAAATGCTGGCTAGTGAGTGCAGAACCAGAAAACCAAGCCAGTAGGTTCTTTAGAAGGACATTCAAAGTATGTGAGCCGCTTGGTGTAATGTTAATTTTCACAATGAACTTTCAGCTTCTCACTCTGTCCCAGAGAATTAAACATATATACAAGCATTAGGAGTGGTGTCCCACAACGGTGGCTCTGTTGGAAGAGTCCTCCAATCACATCCACAATACAATGATGAATGTGGTCAGTACCCCAGATTGCCCTGGAACACATGGCAGCTCCAGAATGGTCTGCAACAGAGATCCCCCAAACAAAGGCCTAATAACATAAAAATTCTAGCATGGAAGCTGTGACTGCTCCCATAGACACTTTGGGTGTCAGAGTGGAGAGAGCCGTTTCTTCCAAGCGATTTGGGCTGGAATCTGGAAAGTATCTCTCAGGGCTTCAATGATATGATTGGTACAATTTGGGCAGCTTTCCTGCTGCTTAGTGGCCGATCAGAACCAAGGCCAAGTACCTGTGGTCTGGTAGATCAGTGCTTCCAAGATGATGTGTCTGAAGACTATACCATGTACATGGCCTGCTGCCAACCCCCTTATCTAACAAAGATTTATCAATCTCAATTTCAATTGACCCATCATCCACAGCCTTTTGGGAAAGTTCCAGATTTCCACTACTCTTTGTGTTAAAAAGTGCTCTATCCACCATGCTAG
Source organism: Heptranchias perlo (assembly GCF_035084215.1). Classification (NCBI taxonomy): domain Eukaryota; kingdom Metazoa; phylum Chordata; class Chondrichthyes; order Hexanchiformes; family Hexanchidae; genus Heptranchias; species Heptranchias perlo. Next base: position 59,865,949 of record NC_090333.1, read on the forward strand.
TAACTTTCTTAAAAAGTTCAACTAGATTAGTCAGACATGACTCACCCTTCACAAATAAAAACGTAAGAACATAAGAACATAAGAAATAGGAGCAGGAGTAGGCCATAGGGCCCCTCAAGCCTGCTCCGCCATTCAGTAAGGTCATGGCCAATCTTCAACCTAAACTCCACTTTCCTGCCTGATCCCCATATCCCTTGATTCCCTTAGTGTCCAAAAATCTATCGATCTCAGTCATGAATATACTCAACAACTGAGCATCCATAGCCCTCTGAGGTAGAGAATTCCAAAGATTCACAATCCTCTGAGTGAAGAAATTCCTTCTCACCTCAGTCCTAAATGGCCAACCCCTTATCCTGAGACTATGTCCCCTAGTTCTAGACAGTCCAGCTAGGGGAAACATCCTCTCAGCATCTACCCTGTCAAAGCCCTCTTAGAATCTTACATGTTTCAATGAAATCACCTCTCATTCTTCTAAACTCCAGAGTATAGGCCCATTCTACTCAATCTTTCCTCATAGGACAACCCTCTCATCCCAGGAATCAATCTAGTGAACCTTCGTTGCACTGCCTCTAAGGCAAGTACATCCTTCCTTAGGTAAGCAGACCAAAACTTCACACAGTACTCCAGGTGTGGTCTCACCAAAGCCCTGTACAATTGCAACAAGACTTCCTTACTCTTGTACACCAACCCCCTTGCAATAAAAGCCTACATACTATTTGCCTTCCTAATTGCATGTTAACTTTCTGTGTTTCGTCTACAAGGACACCAAAATCCCTCTGAACACTAACATTTAATAGTTTCTCACCATTTAAAAAATATTCAGTTTTTCTATTTTTCCTACCAAAGTGAATAACCTCACATTTCCCCACATTATATTCCATCTGACACCTTCTTGCCCACTCACTTAACCTGTTGATATCCATTTGCAGACTCCTTGCGTCCTCCTCACAGCTTACTTTCCCACCCAGCTTTGTATAGTCAGCAAACTTGGATACATTATACTCGGTCCCTTCATCTAAGTCATTAATATAGATTGTAAGCAGCTGAGGCCCAAGCACTGATCCTTGCGGCACCCCACTAGTTAGAACCTGCCATCCCAAAAATGACCCGTTTATTCCTACTCTCCGCTTTCTGTCCATTAACCAATCCTCAATCCATGCTAATATATTACCCCCAATCTCATGAGCCCTAATCTTGTGTGACAACCTCTTATATGGCATCTTATCGAATGCCTTTTGAAAATCCAAATATACTACATCCACTGGTTCCCCCTTATCTACCCTGCAAGTTACACCCTCAAAAAACGCAAATAAATTTGTCAAACACGATTTCCCTTTCATAAAACAGTGTTGACTCTGCCAAAATATATTATGATTTTCTAAATGCACTGTTACTATGTTCCTAATAATAGACTTTAGCATTTTCCCTACTACTGATGTAAGGCTAACTGGCCTAGTGTTCCCTGTTTTCTCTCTCCCTCCTTTCATGAATACCAGGGTTACATTTGCTACTTTCCAATCCACGGAGACCATTCTAAAATCTAGGGAATTCTGGAAGATCTCTGCAGCCACCTCTTTTAAAACCCTAGGATATAGGCCATCAGGTCCATGGGATTTGTCAGCTTTTAGTCCCATTCATTTTTCTAAAACTCTTTCTTTACTAATCTTAATTACTTTAAGTTCCTCACTCTCATTAGACTCTTGGTTCCCCACTATTTCTGGTATGTTTTTTGTGTCTTCTACTGTGAAGACAGATATAAAATATTTGTTTACTGTCTCTGCCATTTCCTTATTCCTCATTATAATTTCTCCTGTCTCTGCCTCTAAGGAACCCATGTTTACTTTCACTAATCTCTTCATTTTTATATACTTGTAGAAGCTCTTACAATCTGTTTTTATATTTCTTGTTAGTTTACTCTCATATTCAATTTTCTCACTCTTCATCAATTTCTTGGTTATCCTTTGCTGACTTCTAAAACTCTCCCAATCCTCAGGCTTACTACTCATTTTGGCAACATTGTAAGCCTCATCTTTTAATCTAATACTATCCTTAACTTCTCTAGTTAGCCGCGGTTGGATCACTTTTCCTGTGGAGTTTTTATTCCTCAAGAGTATGTATATTCATTGGGAATTATGAATTATTTATTTAAATGTTTGCCATTGCTGATCTACAGTCATATCTTTTAATCTAATTTCGCAATCTACTTTAGCGAACTCGCCCCTCATACTTATATAATTGGCCTTGTTTAAATCCAAGACCCTTGTTTCGGACGTAACTACATCACTCTCAAACTCAAATTGAAATTCTATCATATTATGATCACTTTTCCCCAGAGCATCCTTTATTATAAGATTACTAATTAATCCTGTCTCATTACATAATACTAGATTCTAAAATAGCCTGTTCCCTAGTTGGCTCCTTGACATATTGTTCTGGAAAACTGTCTCGGATGCATTCGATGAACTCGTCCTCTAAACTACTTTTGCCAATTCGATTTGCCTAGTCTGTATGAAGATTAAAGTCCCCCATGGTTACTGCATTACCCTTGTTACATACTCTTCTAATTTCCTGATTTATACACTGTCCAACACTATAACTACTGTTAGGTGGCCTGTAAACTACTCCCACCAGTGTTTTCTGTCCCTTGTTATTTCTTCGTTCCACCCAGACTGATTCTACATTCTGATTTTCTGATCTAAGATCCTTTCTCACTACTGTCTTTATCTCATCCTTTATTATCAGGCCTACCTCCCCCCTTTTCCATTTTGCCTATCTTTTCTAAAAGTCAAGTACCCTGGAATATTTAGTTCCCAACCTTGGTCACTCTGCAACCACCTCTCAGTATTGACTACTAGATCAAACCCATTTATCTCTATTTATGCCATTAATTCATCTATCTTGTTATGAATACTTCATGCATTCAGATATAGCACCTTTAATTTTAACTTTTTACTATTTTTCCCTGATGTGACCTTAGTCACTAATGCCCTATTACTTTTGTTAAGCCCTTTGTCCACTCCTGACACATTCTGCTTGTTTTTACTCAAATCGCTACTCTGCTCTACAGCCTTGACTTTTCTTTTCAGACTGATATAATTACCCTTACCTGAACCCTCCCCCACTCTTATTAGTTTAAAGCCCTATCTATAGCCTTAGTTATTCGATTCGCCAGGACACTGGTCCCAGCTCGGTTTAAGTGGAGCCCGTCCCAACAGAACAGCTCTCTCCTTCCCCAGTAGTGGTGCCAATGCCCCATGAATTGAAACCCCTGCTTTCCACAACACTCTTTCAGCCATGCATTTAACCATCTAACCTGCCAATTTCTGCGTGGCTCAGGTAATAATCCAGAGATTATTACCTTTGAAGTTCTGCTTTTTAATTTGATCCCTAGCTCCTCAAACTCCCTCAGCAAAACCTCATTCCTAGTTCTACCTATGTCGTTGATTCCTACATGGACCACGACAACTGGATCCTCCCCCTCACGCTTCAAGTTATTTTCCAGGAGATGTCCTTAACCTTGGCACTAGGCAGGCAACACGGCCTTCTGGACTCCCGATCGCGGCTGCAGAGAACAGTATCTATCCCCCTGACTATACTATCCCCTATCACTACCACATTCCATTTTAATCCCCCTACTTGAATGATTCTTGTACCACGGTGCCATGGTCAAATTGCCCATCCTCCCTGCAGTCTTTGTTCTCATCCACACAGGTAGCAAGTACCTCGTACCTGTTTGAAAAGGTCAAAAGCTGAGGCTGCTCCATCACTGCCTCCTGGGTCCCATACCTACCTGACTCGCAGTCACATCCTCCTGTCCCTGACCACTGACCAAATCTAAACCTCTACCTAACTGAAGGGGTGTGACTGCCTCCTGGATCAAAGTGTCCAGATAACTCTTCCCCCTCCCTGATGCATCACAATGTCTGCAGCTCGGACTCCAGCTCAACAACTCTGAGCCGAAGTTACTCGAGTTGCAGACACTTACTACAGATGTGGTTGCCTGGGATCATGCTGCTCTCCACAAATGCCCATATTCTGTAGTTACAACACACCACCTGCACTGCCGTTTTTATCTAACCTTGTTTTATTTATTTACTTAATTGGAGTTTTTATTCACTCGATATTTCTAATTTTATTAACTAATTAGTTTATCTAGTTTAAGTTTTTGATTTAATAAAGTAATAGCAAGTTATAGTTTCCCAGCTCTTAGATTAACCCACTGCCCTAACTTAGAGTAAACAAAAACGGTAATATTCACCAACCAATCACCTACCTGCTGTCCTGTAACATCACTCTTTCAAATTTCTGCCTGTGAGTTAGTCTCAACTGTAAATGAAGGAGGGTCCGTCCACTCTCACTCCTTTTATCCCTCGCTCTCACTCCTTTTATCCCCACTCTCACTCTCCTCTCGGGCCTCCGCTCTCGTTCCTTTTGTCCCCGCTCTCCTCTCGGACCTCCGCTCTTAGGCCTCAACTCCCGCTCTCCTCTCGGGCCTTTTATCCCCGCTCTCGGGCCTCTCCTCTCGGGTCTTTTTATCCCTGCTCTCAGGCCGTGTCAACTCTCTTTGATTAGCTCATAATTGTCCAAGTGCTCATGATAGATACCAGTAACCACCCCACAGCTGATGTTAAACTGACAGGTCTGTAGTTACCTGGTTTCTCCCTCCATTCTTAAATAATGGAGAGACATTTGCAATTTTCCAATCCAAAGGCACAATTCCCAAATCTGGAGAGCCATGGAAAATTATGATTAACACGTCTACAATTTCCTCATCGATTTCTTTTAATGCCCTGGGGTGGAACCCATCATCAGGTTCTGGAGATTTGTCTATCTTAAGTCCTTTAATTTTTTTCCATTGCCATTTTAAACTTATTTTAAATCCATTAAGTTCCACACCTTGACTTATTTTTACATTGTCTTGTACCACTGGCATTTTGTCCTCTTCCTCCACTATGCAAACAGATACAAAGTATTCATTAACAAGTTTGCTATTTCCTTATTTTCCTTTATAGTCTCACCTGCATCTGCCATTAATGGGTCCTTTACCACTCTTACTCAATATATTTCTAAAAATCTTTACTGTTAGGTATGATACCACTTTTACTGTTGGGTATTATATCACTTTTACTGTTAGGGTTAATATTCCTTGCAAGTTTTTCATATTCCCTTTTTGCACCTCTTATTACGTTCTTTGTAACCCTTTGTTGCTTTTTATAGCACTCCCAGTCTGCTGGATTCCCACTTTTCCTTGCATTTGTGTAAGCCTCTTCTTTTAGTTTGCTACTGCCTCTTGCCTTATTCATTGACCATGGTTGCTTAACTAAACAAGTGGAGCTGTTGCCTTTTAGGGGTATGTACGGATTATGTGGAGTAAGCCTTTGACTTAGTGGTTGCAATCCCGCCTCTGAGTCAGAAGGTTTGATACCCACACCAGACAGCCCCATCGAGCTGAGACTGGAATATGGTCTCTAAATACTAGGTTGATATCCAGCGGGATACTTGTGTCCGGACGGAGTAACCACTGGCTCAGCGGTACTATTCCCACCTCTGAGTCAGAAGGGTTGGGTTCGGGCCCCACTTCAGACAGCCCCGGCAAGCGGAGACCAAAGTGCTGGCTCGGAATACTGGATTGTCGTCCAGCGGGGGTTATATGTGTTGTCAGATCTTAGATGTATACTCTATTTGGAATATTAATGTAATTTATACTTTCGCTGATCATGCTGAGCAGTACAAAGAATTATTACTGATCTGATATGATTGATGTATTTGAAAGGTTTGTGAATCTGAGGGACAACCCTCTTCAGCTACAAGTAACTCTACCCCAGTGTGAAAACGCAGAGGAAGAGGAAAACCGTGAACTATTTGGGATAGAATTTATGCAAGCCTACATTCAGGAATTAAAAAATAGTGAGTAAAAGGAAATTTTATTTTGTGAAATGATTTTTTTAAAAAAACTATCAGTGTGAGAAAATTTAAAAAAATATCAGCCTGAGTTACACAGCTGCACCAAGAAAAACATCACAGGAGATAGGATCTAGGTAATGAAATAAACATTTGAAAATCTATGAAAGATTGATGTAGAACAAATGTCAAATCATTAGTGTTAAAGACACTATATTGCACTGGACTCACAGTTACACAATGAAACACCGCTACAATTCTATAAAATTGTGGATATGAATGATACTCCAAACTCAGGAACTTATACACTCGACTGAGTCATAGGAAACTCCACATCGATGGTCTGAGTAGGAACAAAACAGTTATGTTTGCAAGACAATATCTTCAACTTTGTTATAGATTTTTCATAAATATTTGATAAAGCCTAAACAAAGCAAGATACAAACGCAGGTGTAGCTGCTCTTTACAATGAATTATATTACTGTCCATTAACAAAAAAGGATATTGTAACTTTAAACCAAGTTACAGCCAGTGGGAATCGTTTGTCGTGAAAACATAAGATTTCAGATTTCCTCTGTGCACAATTTGTAGCAAAACTGTAAATACACTTGTAAATAACATGTTTACAATTTCATTACAAATAGAGGACAGAGAAAATCTCCCCATTACAATTCTTAAAGAAATTAATTGTCTGTAAAATAGAACATCACAAACTAACAAACCAGTAAAGTTATTTTTTGTATTTCAGGCAAAACTAAAACTTGTACCTCAGTTTTGTCAGTTACAATTGAGGCTGAAATGTCCTATTGAAATCAAGCTGCCTTCTGTTGCAAAGCAAATGTTGGATTAAATGAACGGAATGCACAGCTAAATATTCGTCATTTACCTAAACTTGTGTGGATTCTTCAAGATTGTTGAGAAATTATGACCTGAAGGTGCTTCTCTGGTGTGAAATGAAATTAAAAGAGATCCAAATGAAAACTCCATAGCTGAATGTTATTCCTGTCACTATGTGCAGTAGAAAATGAAATGTGCTACAAGTCAAGCAGAATTCACAAAGGGTTAATGACAGGATAATGAGAGGAACACATTGTTTAACAGGTACCGTTACAAAAAATTTATCAGTCAAATCTGTTTAACAGTTTACAATACATTAACAACCATTGAAACTCACTTAAGAGTTTTCACTTTGCTGAATCTTTAGAAGAGGAACAGCTGTAAGCAGGACATTTTCCAGGGAGATGCTGGGACTAGTGTAATACTGCAAAGCTGAATCAAATCCTTGCTGTTGCAAATACCAGATCCTTCCCTGGTCTATCAACTGCTTGCACAGGCGACCCAAATTTTCTCTTTCTTCTACAGTCAGTGTCCTGATAAAGGAATTAAAATTTAAAAACTGAACAGCTGAAGAATAAAACATTTTAAGTGTGCAGTTACAGTAGAGTGGAATCACCTAGACTCTTACCTGTCTTTACCTCCTCCCCTTGCATTATGCAATAATACTCCAAAAAATTGACTTATGGTACAATTTCTGAGTTTTCTATATTCGGTGACACTGTAACCTGCTAGCACAGAACCTCCCTTTCATAGTTGAGATATTCAATCAGGTAACTGGGTTTTTGGTTCTGTCTATTTGATTGGATAGTTTAGATAGACTACCATTACATAACACTGCTGCTAGCTAAAGGCATTACAGGTTCTAGTTATAACGCTATCAATTTTTTCAGTGGCATTGAAATCTATGCGCTTGTCAAAATAGAACCAATATAAAAAGGATGTGGGCAATTCTTAGCAAACTCCCTTATTACTAACCATTCTAAAACCTCAACACTATTGGCAATATTCTGAATCAAATTAATCACAATGCTTCCAAAATAATTTGTCTATTTTAAAAAATTGTCTGGGATACTGTTTATTAAATACTGTTCATTAAATGCAACAAACTATATTAACAAGTCTTGGTGCAAATCAAAATAAAGAATAGTCAATCTACTCTTTAAGATTATATTTGACTGAATATAATCACATGATCGTGGAACCAACCAGGGAACAGGCTATTTTAGATCTTGTATTGTGTAATGAGACAGGGTTAATTAGTAATATCATAGTAAAAGATCCTCTGGGGAGTGACATACTTAACTCCAAAACTAGGGTCTTAAACTTAAATAAAGACAATTACATAGGTATGAGGGGCCAAGGTAGATTGGGAAATTAGATTAAAAGGTATGACGGTAGATAAGCAGTGGCAGACATTTAAAGAAATATTTCATCCATTGAGAAATAAAAACTCCATGGGAAAAGCGATCCATCCATGGCTAACTAAAGAAGTTAAGGACAGTATTAGATTAAAAGAAGAGGTTTATAATGTTGCGAAGAATAGTAATAAGCCTGAGGATTGGGAGAGTTTTAGAAACCAGCAAAGGATGACCAAAAATTTGATAAAAAGGGAGAAAATAGAATGAGAGTAAACTAGCAAGAAATGTAAAAACAAATTGTAAGAGCTTCTACAAGTATGTAAAAAGGAAGAGTAGCAAAAGTAAACGTTGGTCCCTTAGAGGCTGAAACAGGAGAAATTATAATGGGGAATAAGGAAATGGCAGAGACGTTAACAAATATTTTGTATCTGTCTTCACAGTAGAAGACACAAAAAGCATACCAAAAATAGCAGGGAACCAAGCGGCAAATGAGAGTGAGGAACTTAAAACAATTAATATCAGTACAGAAAAAGTACTAGAGAAACTAATGGGACTAAAAGCCGACAAATTCCCTGGACTTGATGGCCTACATCCTAGGGTTCCAAAAGAGGTGGCTGCAGAGATAGTGGATGCATTGGTTGTGATCTTCCAAAATTCCCTAGGTTCTAGAATGGTCCCAGCGGATTGGAAGGTAGCAAATGTAACCCCGCTATTCAAGAAAGGAGGGAGAGAGAAAACAGGGAACTACAGGCCAGTTACCCTACATCAGTCATCGGGAAAATGCTGGAATCCATTATTATGGAAGTGGTAACAGGGCACTTAGAAAATCATAATATGATTAGGCAGAGTCAACATAGTTTTATAAAAGGGAAATCGTGTTTAACAAATTTATTAGAGTTCTTTGAGGATGTAACTAGCAGGGTAGATAAAGGTGAACCAGTGGATGTAGTATATTTGGATTTCCGAAAGGCATGCGATAAGGTGCCACATAAAAGGTTGTTACGCAACATAAGGGCTCATGGGGTTGGGGGTAATATATTAGCATGGATAGAGGATTGGTTAACGGACAGAAAACAGAGAGTAAAGATAAACGGGTCATTTTCAGGTTGTAGGCTGTAACTAGTGGGGTGCCGCAAGGATCAGTGCTGGAGCCTCAGCTATTTACAATCTATATTAATGACTTAGATGAAGGGATCGAGTGTAATGTATCCAAGTTTGCTGACGATACAAAGGTAGGAAAGTAAGCTGTGAGGAGGATAGAAAGAGTCTGCAAAGGGATATAGATAGGTTAAGTGAGTGGGCAAGAAGGTGGCAGATGGAGTATAATGTGGGGAAATGTGAGGTTATTCACTTTGGTAGGAAGAATAGAAAAGCAGAATATTTTTTAAATGGTGAGAAACTATTAAACCTTGGTGTTCAGAGAGATCTGGGTGTCCTTGTACAAGAAACAAAGAAAGTTAGTATGCAGGTACAGCAAGCAATTAGGAAGGCAAATGGCATGTTGACATTTATTGCAAGGGGATGGAGTACAAGAGTAAGGAAGTTTTGCTACAATTGTACAGGGCTTTGGTGAGACCACATCTGGAGTACTGTGCACAGTTTTGGTCTCCTTATCTAAGGAAGGATATACTTACCTTGGAGGCTGAGCAACAAAGGTTCATTACATTGATTCCTGGGATGAGAGGGTTGTCCTATGATGAGATATTGAGTAAAATGGGCCTATATTCTCTGGAGTTTAGAAGAATGAGAGGTGATCTCATTGAAACATATAAGATTCTGAGGGGGCTTGACAGGGTAAATGCTGAGGTTTTAGCCCCTGGCTGGAGAGCCTAGAACTAGGGGGCATGGTCTCAGGATAAGGGGTCGGACATTTAAGACTCAGATGAGGAGGAATTTCTTCAGAGGGTTGTGAATCTTTGGAATTCTGTACCCCAAAAGGCTGTGGATGATGAGTTGTTGAATGTATTCAAGACTGAGATAGATAGATTTTTGGACTCCAGGGGAATCAAGGGATATGGGAATCAAAGGATATAGGGATCAGGCGGGAAAGTGGAGTTAAGGTCGAAGATCAGCCTTGATTTTATTGAATGGCGGTGCAGGCTCGAGGGGCCGTATCGTCTACTCCTGCTCCTATTTCTTATGCTCTTATATGAGTCATCCCTCGCCTTGTTAAGTGCAAAAATATAAGGAAAAACACACCAAGTGGCAGGGGCGGACAGCGCAACTTTAAAAATAGCTCAGATAGAGGCCTTGGAACAGGACATCTATTTTCCCATTTAATTAGAAAATACCATACAGCGTGGAAACAGTGAAGGTGACTTAAGAAAATAATTTAAAGCTTCCCCAAAAAGCAGCACGTCACTAAGCCATACTGGCAATAAGATCCCAGGTTAGATTCCTGTGTGATGAGTTGGTTGAGCTCAGCTAAAATCATGGCAGAAGCACTATAATCGGTCTCAGTGACCCTGGGCTAGGGAAGAGAAAATCAGCCAAGGTTCCTGATTGCTTTCGCGTGACCACCTGCTAGTGTGTGTGTGTGTGTGTGTGTGTGTGTGTTTTTCCATATGTTGCCACCGCTCTATCAGCCAGCCACAACAAAATGGTGTGTCTGGGAAGTCACATGCGTGCTCCTCCACGTGTAATTTTTAATATTACAGTCTACTCCAATTCATTCAAAGTTATTCCTTGCACCAAAAAATGTGAATTATCCACCAATTTGAATTAATTAATTTAACTAAAACTGCACAAAAGGCATTTCATGTTGAAATAAAATTCTAAATTACAGATAATTTAATAATGTGACCTCAATTTAAGAAAAAGCAGACTGTATATAGATCTCAACTTTCCAGATTATTATTGGTGGAACTGCAGCACCAGCAATTCTAACTCAGATAACACATTCCTAAAGTATACCACTACTTTAAAACTATCTAAAATATAGCTGTGGCAATATATTAAACTATTAGGCACATACCCTTCATAAGCAGAGCTCTCCTCTTCAAAGTCATGCTCTTCCAGCTGCATTTTCTGATCTGTGCTGTCAAATTCTGCTTCACCCACATCAATGGAATGCCGTTTCATTCCACAGGTGGCCCAGCTTGACATACGTTGAAAGATCTTAAAATCTTCTGCACCAAGACCTCGTGAGGAGAAAAATTCTTTGCCTACGTAATGCTTCCACTCACACCTGTGATGACAACACAGTGCAACAGCAATTCCCAGGACTGACTGTCTATTTGCAGCACTCTGTACAGTACAATTAGAAACACTCATCGGGCGCTCTGCTATAGTCTCCATTTCATCACTCTTCAATCTTTTTGCCAGTGGTTCCTTGCCACTGTCTTCCTGTTTTGTCTTGTAACTTTCTATCAAACACTTCAGAGCAAGATCTGTGCAATTAGAAAAACGGATACTATGACAGACTTTCAATAACTTTCCAGCATGTTTCTAATTTTTGAGATGTTTATGGTATCACAACTAGAGATTTAAGCAACTTTCTGTCTGGTGACAGTATTATACTTGTGCCATCAAGTAATCCAGCTCTGCAGATCAGCCTAAAATCTACTCATAACCAAGCACATTTCATTTATGAAGCTAAGTTTTTTTTCACTATTTACATATTTCCACATGTAAGGTAATAAACAATGGTGAAATGAAAAAATAACACATTTACTGAAAATGAACTGTAGCAGATGACACACAATCTCAGCATGGGGATCCCCAGAAGAATTAGGAGCAGGCTGGTGACCATTTACATCTATAGTGAGAGACTGAACTCTTTCTATACATAAACCAGATGCAGTGAGGTTTCCAATTGACCAGGGAATACTTAAAAAGAATTGAAAGCATTTTCTTGGAGACCTGCTAACACTGCAGCATAATCTATCTTAAAAAAACATGGCAACATGCTCAGATTTATTTTACACTAAAAGATGTAAATGAAAAAGAATAAGAATGGGCCACTTAGTTCCTTTATCCGGCTCACGCCACAGACCATATTCAATTAGGCATATTACAGATTCTATCCAACTTAATTAACTGCTTATGTGAACGAACTACAAAATCATCTTCCCCCCAACCCCCCCCCCCCCCCCCCCCATCAAAATACATAAATGGAACTCAAGAATATCTGTCCAAGTTACAGGTGTTAGCCGTCGCTCAGTGGTAGCACTTTCGCCTCTGAGGTAGAAGGTTGTGGGTTTAAGTCCCACTCCAGAGACTTTAGCCCATAATCTAGGCTGACACTCCAGTGCAGTACTGAGGGAGTGCTGCACTGTCAGAAGTGCCGTCTTTCGGATGCGATATTAAACCGTCTGCCCTATCAGGCAGGCATAAAAGATCCCCACCATCACAGAAGCCAGTCTTCGAAGAAGAGCTGGAGTTCTCCCCAGTGTTGGATTGAATTTGGTGGTGAAGTGTAATTGGAGAGAATACTAAAACTTGGGTGAAAAGCTTTGTGAATAACGAGAGTGGAAATTAACCAATTAGAAAGAAGAGACTTTACACAAAGAAAGAAAAGACACTTAGCCAATGAAGAAGAAAAAAAAGTTTGTACAGAATTAGATGACAGATAAAGGAAATTCCATTGAGAAATAAAAACTCCAAGGGAAAAGTGATCCACCTGTGGCTAACTAAAGAAGTTAAGGATAGTATTAGATTAAAAGAAGAGGCCTTGTTGCCAAGAAGAGTAGTAAGCCTGAGTATTGGGAGAGTTTTAGAAACCAGCACTTTCGACGACACCTTCCATCACTTTGCTGATGATTGAGAGTAGACTGATGGGACGGTAATTGGCCGGATTGGATTTGTCCTGCTTTTTGTGGTCAGGACATACCTGGGCAATTTTCCACATTGTCGGGTAGATGCCAGTGTTGTAGCTGTACTGGAACAGTTTGGCTAGAGGCGCGGCTAGTTCTGGAGCACAAGTCTTCAGCACTACAGCCGAGATGTTATCGGGGCTCATAGCCTTTGCTGTATTCAGTGCACTCAGCCGATTCTTGATATCACGTGGAGTGAATCTAATTGGCTGAAGACTGGCTTCTGTGATGGTGGGGATATCGGGAGGAGGCCGAGGTGGATCATCCACTCGGCACTTCTGACTGAAGATGGTTGCAAACGTTTCAGCCTTGTCTTTTGCACTCACGTGCTGGACTCCGCCATCATTGAGGATGGGGATGTTTACAGAGCCTCCTCCTCCCGTTAGTTATTTAATTGTCCACCACCATTCACGACTGGATGTGGCAGAACTGCAGAGCTTTGATGTGATCCGTTGGTTGTGGAATCGCTTAGCTCTGTCTATATCATGTTGCTTCCGCTGTTTAGCATGTATGTAGTCCTGTGTTGTAGCTTCATCAGGTTGGCACCTCATTTTTAGGTACGCCTGGTGCTGCTCCTGGCATGCTCTTCTACACTCCTCATTGAACCAGCGTTGATCCCCTGACTTGTTGGTAATGGTTGAGTGAGGAATATGCTGGGCCATGAGGTTACAGATTGTGCTGGAATACAATTCTGCTGCTGCTGATGGCCCACAGCGCCTCTTGGATGCCCAATTTTGAGCTGCTAGATCTGTTCTGAATCTATCCCATTTAGCCTGGTGATAGTGCCACACAACACGTTGGATAGTGTCCTCAGTGCGAAGATGGGACTTCGTCTCCATGAAGACAGTGCGTTGGTTATTCCTACCAATACTGTCATGGACAGATGCATTTACGACAGGTAGATTGGTGAGGACAAGGTCAAGTAGGTTTTTCCTTCGTGTTGGTTCGCTCACTACCTGCCGCAGGCCCAGTCTGGCAGCTATGTCCTTCAGGAGTCGGCCAGCTCGGTCAATAGTGGTGCTACCGAGCCACTCTTGGTGATGGACATTGAAGTCCCCCACCCAGAGTACATTCTGTGCCCTTGCTTCCCTCAGTGCTTCCTCCAAGTGATGCTCAACATGGAGGAGGACTGATCCATCAGCTGAGGGAGGGTGGTAGGTGGTAATCAGCAGGAGGTTTCCTTGCCCATGTTTGACCTGGTGCCATGAGATTTCTTGGGGTCCGGAGTCAATGTTGAGGACTCCCAGGGCCACTCCCTCCTGACTGTATATCACTGTACCGCCACCTCTGGTGGGACTATCCTGCCGGTGGGACAGGACATACCCAGGGATGGTGATGGAAGAGTCTGGGATGTTGGCTGAAAGGTATGATTCTGTGAGTATGGCTATGTCAGGCTGTTGCTTGACCAGTCTGTGGGACAGCTCTCCCAATTTTGGCACAAGTCCCCAGATGTTAGTGAGGAGAATTTTGCAGGGACGACTGGGCTTGGTTTGCCTTTGTCGTATCCGGTGCCTAGTGGTCAAATGCCGCGTGGTCCGTCCGGTTTTATTCTTCTTGTGACTTTCTGTAGCGAGATTGTGCAACTGAGTGGCTTGCTAGGCCATTTCAGAGGGCGGTTAAGAATCAACCACATTGCTGTGGGTCTGGAGTCACATATAGGCCAGACCGGGAAAGGATGGCAGGTTTCCTTCCCTAAAGAACGTTAGTGAACCAGATGGGTTTTTACGACAATCCGGTAGTTTCATGGCCACCATTACTGATACTAGTTTTTTTATTCCAGATTTTTATTTAATTAAATAAATATTGGGAAGAGCAAAGCCATTGTCTTCGTCTCCCACCACAAACTCCATTCCCTAGCCACTGACTCCATCCCTCTCCCAGGCCACTGTTTGAGGCTGAACCAGAACGTTTGCAACTGTGGCATCTTACTTGACCCTGAGATGAGCTTCCGACCACATATCCGCTCCATCACCAAAACTGCCTACTTCCACCTCCGTAACATCGCCCTTCTCTGCTCATCTGCTGCTGAAAGTCTCATCCAAGCCTTTGTTACCTCTAGACTTGACTATTCCAATTGTCTACGGGCTGGCCTCTCATCTTCCACCCTCCATAAACTTGAGCTCATCCAAAACTCTGCTGTCCGTATCCTAACTCGCAGTAAATTCAGTTCACCCATCACTCCTGTGCTCACTGACCTACATTGGCTCCTGGTCCGGGAACGCCTCAATTTTAAAAGTCTCATAATTGTTTTCAAGTCCCTCCTTGGCCTTGCCCCTCCCTCTCTCTATAACCTCCTCCAGCCCTACAACCCTCTGAGTTCTCTGCACTCCTCCTATTCTTGCATCTTGCACATCCCTGATTTTAATCACTCCACCATTGGTGGACTTGCCTTCAGCTGCCTAGGCCCTAAGCTCTGGAATTCCCTCCCTAAACCTCTCCACCTCTCTACTTATCTCTCCTCCTTTAAGATGCTCCTTAAAATCTACCTCTTTTTACCTGTCTTAATATCTCCTTATGTGGCTTGGTGTCAAATTTTGTTTGAAAATCGCTCCTGTGATTTGGGCTTCAGGAGAAATTATATTCAGAAATATTAATTATAATTCCTTAATTTGGGCGTAAGTAGGACTATTAGAATCTGTGATACAAACTTATGATACCAAATTGATCGTCTATATTTATAACATTATAAGAAATTATTCAGCACCATAAGGGATAATAGTTTCTACTGACTGATTTTTGTTAATTACCTATAGACTATCACTCAATAAACTTGATAACATCACAGTTTTTAATCTATGGACATCAATTGCACATAGCATCCTGACTCTCGGTATTTACCACAATGCCAACCACACAAAAATAACCAGAATAAAGCTGTGCTCACCGGTTCCACAGAATATATACACTGCATTAAAAAAACGGCAGATACATGGCTGTGATCTCATAGCTGTGCTCT
Organism: Heptranchias perlo; assembly: GCF_035084215.1. Lineage (NCBI taxonomy): Eukaryota > Metazoa > Chordata > Chondrichthyes > Hexanchiformes > Hexanchidae > Heptranchias > Heptranchias perlo. The sequence goes on from NC_090333.1 coordinate 59,881,815, forward strand.
TATCTTGAAGTTCAGAAGATGCTTGTACATCACTTCTTTTTAGATATCATTTGAATCTATCAATCATTTTGCCACCTTGTAATCTCCCATATATCTGTTATAGTCCATACAGCAGCAGCAATGGATCTATTTGCATCCGCAACAGCGCACATCAGGGCAGGAGTCAGTACTGTAGTTGCACTACACAGCCATTTTTATTCCTACCCGTCATCTCTCAATAACAACCTACACCACCATTGTACTTCTTTCAATCTCCATCGGCTGTTATTCTGAAATTCAGCATTTCAGTATATTTTCATGGCCTCCAAGATTATTCTGACTCAATATCGCACTTCCATTAATAACTTAAATAATGCACTTCTGAGAGATAGTGTCAGCAACAAAAAGATCTGATAACTGCATTTATTGCAAGAAGCAATGGGACTCAAATTCACGTACACAACAGAACCTGAGTGAGGAGGGGGGAGCATTGTCAAACTAGGTTTGCAGGACAGTCTCTGGAAATCTTTTTCATTCTATGAATTGTGCTAACTCCTGTGGCACTCAAAAGAATATGAGATTTGCAAAGGAATGTCTGAAACTGTTGAACGACAAATATGAAAATTTACTTCTTCATTTTCACTCAGATTACATCACATTCAATCATACCTGTAGCAGCTCCGCATAAATGCTTGCCAATTCCAACAACAGGCAGCCTTTCTCTTACAAGAAGAGGCACTTTACCTGCAACAACATAATACTAATTATTTTCTATTCAGAAAAAAAAACAAATCTTTAAAAGGAGAATGAAAATACCTTTATTATGGAAGCTGCAAAATGTAAATGGCATCACTTGCCTAGGCTGAGATCTACTATGTCAATCTGAAGTCGCTCAAACGTTGAGTCTCGACTTCTGTGTTTACCATCTACCTTTAAAAGGCAAGATTACATTTGCCTGGTTAATTTACAGAGATTTCTGGATTATTATTCCAGGCAGATAATTGCTATTTGTGACTTAATTGCAGCAAACTATTACCTTGAAACGAGTAGTGGCTCTCTCCACAAGGAGAAAGTGAACATTCTTGGCATCTTGTAAAGCAAGATCTATCCAATGGGACAACTTTCCCCGACCAGCACCAAACTCCACAAAACATCGATTCGATCCAAGCAAGCCCAACCTTTCCAAATTACCAGCAAGTGAAGCCTGGAACATAACAATTTAATCCTGTATGGGTTAACAGTACAAGATGTCAACCAAATCAGAAAAAAATATATACTTTTATGACCCCTCCCCTCGTAATGGCTCAGATGTTTAAATTAGTAAACAGTTTAGCCATCCAGATTAAGAAGATCCCAGGTTCAATCCCCTGATGATTTAGCTGATCTCGACCAGAAGTGACCACAGAGGTGCTATGATTGGCCTCATCGATCTGAGTTAGGGAGTAGTAAAGTCATTGAGGGCGATCGAAACTATAATTACACAAATGACAGGCAGCTGAGTAGAAAGCCACTGAGAAATTAGATTTTTTTCCAGGAGAGAAACATATGGATCAACAAAGGCTGGAATAACCCTAATGCCAAGAAGGGCGCGGTGGGGGGGGATTCCTGATGGGAAACCTGGAAGTATGGGTTTCCCGGTCGTCCTTACGATTTTGACGTAAGGAAGTCTTTCAATTTTTTTCTGTAGGTTTCCTGCCTGACAGCCAGCCAGATTGACAGGCTGGCTGTCTGTCAGACAGGAGAGCAGCCAGGGAGTGGATGCCAACAGGTAAATCTTAGATTTCATGGAGGGGGGGTGACATCGGGATCAGGGGTCAAGAGGGGAGTTGGTTATCAAGGGAGTCATGATGGGGGGGGTGGGGGTTGGAGCTCATGGTGGGGGGTCGGAGATGCTGGGGGGGTCGGAGGTCATGGGGGGAGTGTCAGAGATTGTGGGGGCGGGGGCAGTTGATCGCCTGTGTGGTATCGCGGCGGGTAAGCTTGTTGGGCCTGGAGGAAACACTCTGGCTCCTCCTGGCTCACAAGCAGTGTAATAAAGGCACTTACTTGCTGATCCGGGCCTTCTCGCCTCCTCTTACATGGCGTGAAGCAGATGGCCCGGGAATCCCGGCACCCAAGAGTTAAAAATTAAAAAACCTATTAAAATGGAGGCCTGCAGCCTCCCTAAAAGATTTTACTGACTGATCTGCCTCCTGAGAGCGGGTTGGTCACCCGTCCCTCGACCTGCCTGGATGGGTTGGAGTCGGGTTTTACTTTTTTACGATTTTTACCTTCCCACCCACGTCCAACCCACCCGTTCGTGGGGTTAAAATCTACCCCTAAAGGTTTGCTCAATACACAAAGTTCACAATTTTATACAAATTCTCTAAATGACCTATGCATCTAATAAAAAAATTCATGGATGTCTGAAAACGTGAATGTTATTTTTTTTTTTTAAAACTGCCCTGTAATCAGAATCATGTGTATAGAAGAGGAGCAGAGACATCTCCCATAGCTCCAGCTCTTGCTGTTTTTTAGAAGCCCAGAACAGTAGATAAATAATTACTGTACCTCACGCTGGTGTACAATTAGCCCTTCCTCTGGTTGAAGCGATAAATTACACACTAGTTAAACATACAAGAACCAGTTTTTAATTCAAATCAAAAATGTTGTTCAATATCCTACCTGCTGCTTCAAATGCTTAAAGGCAAACTCTCCATTTTTTGGATCATTCAGAGCTTCCTGCAGTGCTTTGTGCGTTAATGTTTGGTCTGTCAGCTTAGAATTCAAACCTGCAGATAATTAATAATAGATATTTTGATTACCTAAATAACACCTTTAGTGATTTCTTTAGTTTTAAAATTGCCTTGAGTGAGAGTCCCTCATTAAAAAGCTTGAACGTGTTGTCATCTCCCAAATCTGTGCCTATCTTTCCTGCAACTCCATGTTTGAACCTCTCCAATCAGGTTTTTGCCTCTGCCACAACCCCAATCAAAGTCACAAATGACATCCTCTGTGACTGTGACCACAGGTCATTATCTCTTCTCGTCCTTCTTGACCTCTCTGCAGCCTTTGATATGGTCAACCACGCCATCCTCCTCTAACGCCTCTCCTCCGTTGTCGAGCTGAGTGGGACTGCCCTCACTTGGTTCCACTCTTGCCTATCCAGTCATAGCAAGAGAATCTCCTGCAATGCTCTTTCTGCCAACAGACCACCAATGGTGGTGCGAAGGGTGTGGGGATGCACAAGAGGCCAGAGTTGGAGGCCCACAGACCATTACCTCTGGAGTCCCTCAAAGATTTACCCTTGGCCCTCTCCTATTCCTCATCCACATACTGCCCCTTGGCAACATCATCCGAAGACATGACATCAGGTGCCACATGTACACTGATGACACCCAGCTCTATCTCATCACCACCTGTCTCAACCCCTCCACTGCCTCTATGTTGTCAGCCTGCTTGTCCGACATCCAGTCTTGAACGAGAGAATGACCAGTTGTATTAAAAACAGATAACTCTTTTTTCGCTGGTCAAGGACATTCAGCCACCGATCTTCGAGTAAGCGTTCTCCAAGGCGGCCTTCGAGACACACGACAACGCAAAATCGTCGAGCAGAAATTGATAGCCAAGTTCCGCACCCATGAGGGCGGCCTCAACCGGGATCTTGGGTTCATGTCACGCTACACGTAACCCCACCAGCGAAAAAAGTTATCTGTTATTAATACAACTGGTCATTCTCTCTCTTTCTCTTCCTTTCGGATGTTTCTCTCTCTCTCTCTGTCTTTGGGTTCGGACCGTTTGTATATTCAGTAGTCCTGTATGTACCGTCTCTCTGTCTGATTGCCTTGACAATGGGCAGTTGGAAAGATTATCTGTAATCACCAGGCATTGTTCTCTGACTATATATGCGGTAACCTTCAAGGAATCACACACTCACCTGACGAAGGAGAAAGCCTCCGAAAGCTTGTGATTTTCAAATAAAACTGTTGGACTATAACCTGGTGTTGTAAGATTCCTTACATTTGTCCACCCCAGTCCATCACCGGCATCTCCACATCAAGGTGAACCAGACTATTTGCACCCTTGGTATTCTATTTGACCCCGAGCTGTGCTTCCGACCCCATATTCTCTCCACCACAAAGACCGCCTACTCCCACTCCGGAACATCACCCATCTCCAAAACCACCCGCCTCAAACCATCTGCTGCTGAAACCCTCAACCATGCTTTTGTTACCTCCAGACTCCCATCCTCCACCTTCCATAAACCTTTCATCCAAAAATCTGCTGCTTGTATCCTAAACGGCACTAAGTCCCACTCACCCATCACCCATGTACTTACTGACCTACATTGGCTCCCGGTCCCCAACGCTTCAAATTTAAAATTCTCATCCTCGTGTTCAAATCGTTCCACGGCCTCGCTGTTCCCTATCTCTGTATCGTCCTCCAGGCTTACGAACCTCCAAGAACTCTGTGTTCCTCCAACTCTGGCCTCTTGTGCATCCCTCACACCCTTTGCACCATCATTGGTGGTCGTGCTTTCAGATGTCTAGGCCCTAAGCTCTGGAATTTCCTCCCTAAGCCTCCCCAACTCTCTCTCCTCCTATAAGACCCTCATTAAAACTTGCCTCTTTGACCAAGCTTTTAGTCACCCCTCCGAATATGTCCTTTGGCATTGGTTCCCTTTTTTGTTCAGTTTGTGCTCCAAGTACTGGAAGGAGACACTACGATAAATTCACTGATCCTGTGCTCCCAGCCAGAAGCCGCACCTGAAGGTCAGAGAATTGTCACTACAGTGTTGTAGCCCTAGCTCTGATCCACTTTCCCTTCAATTACAGCTCCCCGCTAGGAGTGCAGGATTGGTAAACTTACTCTATTACATTTACTATGATAGTGTCACTATGTGCAGGGATTCTGGAATGGGTGAGTAAAGGAATTTATTAACAATATTGACCAGCTTTATGCACCTTTGGGATCCTTCTTTAGTTTGTGCATGAAATTACAAAAATAAACTGATAAAATTTGAGTTTCCTCCTGGCACAACAGTTGGTTACTTTTTTAAAAATTTGTTCTTGGGATATGGGCAATACTGGCAAGTCTATCTTTATTTGCCCTGAGAAGATGATGGTGGGCCACGTCCCAGTAATTGTTTTTACAATTGGCTTGCTAGGCCACGTTAGAGGGCCTAGCAGGATATTTGGAGACTCATAATACATTCAAGGATAGTCAACATGGTTTTATGAAGGGGAAATCGTGTCTGACAAATTTATTAGAGTTCTTTGAGGAAGTAACGGGCAGGGTGGATAAAGGGGAACCAATGGATGCAGTATATTTGGATTTCCAAAAGGCATTCGATAAGGTGCCACATAAAAGATTACTGCACAAGATAAGAGCTCATGGTGTTAGGGGTAATATACTGGCATGGATAGAGGATTGGCTAACTAACAGAAAACAGAAAGTCGGGACAAAAGGGTCATTTTCAAAATGGCAATCTGTAACTAGTGGGGTGCCGCAGGGCTCAGTGCTGGGGCATATTTACAATATATACTGATACATATTTACAATATATATTAATGACTTGGATGAAGGAACAGAGTGTCTTGTGGCCAAATTTGCTGATGATACAAAGATAGGTGGAAAAGCAAGTTGCGATAAGGACACAAAGTGTCTGCAAAGGGATATTGACAGGTTAAGCGAATGGGCAAAAATTTGGCAGATGGAATATAATGTGGCCAAATGTGAAGTCACCCATTTTGGGAGGAAAAATAAAAAAGCAAAATATTATTTAAATGGAGAAATACTACAAAATGCTGCGGTACAGAGGGATCTGGGTGTCCTCGTACATGAAACACAAAAAGTCAATATACAGGTGCAGCAGGTAATCCGGAAGGCAAAAGGAACATTGGCCTTTATTTCTAGGGGGATGGAGTATAGAAGCAGGGAAGTCATGCTATAACTGTACTGGGTGGTGGTGAGACCGCACCTGGAGTACTGCATACAGTTCTGGTGCCCTTATTTAAGGAAGGACATACTTGCATTGCAGGCAGTTCAGAGAAGGTTCACTAGGTTGATTCTGGGAATGGAAGGGTTGTCTTATGAAGAAAGATTGAACAGGTTGGGTCTATACTCATTGGAGTTTAGAAGAATGAGAGGAGATCTTATTGAAACATACAAGATCCTGAGGGGACTCGATAGGGTAGATGCTGAGAGAATGTTACCCCTCATGGGGGAATCTAAAACTAGGGGGCATAATCTCAGAATAAGGGGTCGCCCATTTTAAGATGGAAATGAGGAGGAATTTCTTCTCCCAGAGGGTCGTGAATCTTTGGAATTCTTTACCCCAAATAACATGTGGAGGCAGAGTCATTGAATATATTCAAGGCTGAGTTAGACAAATTTTTGATCAGCAAGGGAGTCAAAGGATATGGGGAAGGGGTGGGAAAGTGGAGTTGAGGTAAAAATCAGATCAGCCATGATCTCACTGAATGACGGAGCAGGCTCGAGGGGCCGAATGGCCTACTCCTGCTCCTATCTCTTATGGTCTTATGGCTTTATGAATGAACCATGTAGTGAGGGACTGGAGTAACATGCAGGCCAGATCAGGTAGGGGTGGCAAGTTCCCTTCCCTGAAGGATAATAATGAACCGGGTGGGTTTTTATAACAATTCGTCAGCTTTCCTGGTCATTTTTCTGGTCAAATTACCAGATTTACTAAATTTAATTTCAGAATTTGTCATGGTGGGATTCAAATTAATAATCTCTAGGTTGCTAGTTCAGTACCATAATCATCACACTGCTGGACCCTATTATACAGAAGGATAAACTGTCACCCAAATTCTACTTTAAATGGAGTAGATAAGGAAGATCAATGGTTAAAATTCAATTGGAGGAATCATGGGGGTGTCAGAGAAAGATCTTGCTGAGCAATGTGAAGGGACTCAGCCTCTCATGTACAGGGTGGGTTGTATTCTCTGAGGCCAGTAGCCAATTAGGGGGGAACTTTCAATTTGCTCTCCTTGGATATGCAAACAAGTACAAAGCAGCGCTGACATGATTTACTCTATAAGGGTATAACAAGCTCTGAACTACCAAGATATCAACAAAATCCTCTTATCTGCTATGTGATTTTGTTTTTGCTCTTCAAATCCATTTTTAGATGTATGTATGCATGATTTCAATAAAATTCTAAGAAAAAAGTGTCTGTCATCATATGTTTCAATTCTCACTCCTTTTTTCCCCAAAGCCACCCCCTCCCACCATGCATCTTCCACCTTCTGGTAAAGGAAGGCTGATCTAAGCTGTGGACTTCACAAGTGCCATTGATGTTGGTTTGTCAATGGACAATAGAAAGTGTGTTTCACGGAGAGTGAGTTAGTCTGTCTCCATTCCCCCCCACCCGCCACCCCCAAGGTGACACACCTCTCAACTGTCTAGGAACCTGGCTGAAAACTGACTAAACTCATCCACTGAGTGGGCTGACAGACACATTCAGCTTTGGGGGTAAGTACTCCTATGAATAGAACTACTGCACACTTTCCTACTTTCAAAGGACTGGTTCTCTGGGACTGTATAGAGTACATTCCTGATGTTTAAGAAAAACTATAATCCCAATCTGCATGGTATGCAAATTATATATAATTTTCTTTAATTTATACCACCATTCTTTAAGCTGTGTATACGTGTGGCGTGGTACTCACTGCTGGTTGCCTGTAGGAGCTTTTTAATCATTTTCTCCAGTTCTTCTTTGGCCAAAGCACAAATTGAAACCTTGAATATATTTAAAAGATAGAATAATAAGTTGCTTTACTGAAGAGAAATAAAAAGGTTATCATTAAAGAATATTTTGTTGATTTTCACCACTCCGAAAGCTGTACCTGTTGTCCAGGTGTCTCCATTGCATCCTCGTAACCCCCATTGATACCTTTAACATAGTAAATCTGAAATGTGAAAAACAGAGTAGGAGTAATAAGGATGAGAAAAAGATTGAAGAAAGTGAATATGACACATTTGATTATAAGGTTGTGGATATGGTCTTTGTAAGTTTGCAAGAAACAAACAAATATGTAATTAGAAGCTTCAAAAGAACTTGTTTTCTAAAAGGAACAGGTGCAGGCCATTCAGCCCCTCAAGCCTGTTCTGCCATCCTATTAGATCATGGCTGATCTGTACCTCAGCCCCATTTACCTACCTTTTCTCCATATCACTCGATACCCTTACCTAACAAAAATCTATCAAACTCGGACTTGAAAATTTCAATTGATCCAGTGGGTACCTTGGAAGTCACGACAGCAACAAATTCTGTTTCAATTCATTCTTGATTCTGGTGAGAACCTACTTAATAATAATGATGTATATAAGGAATTTTGGGCACATCATGTTGGGTTTTTCATGCCCTTTATGGTTGATGCTATATAAAGGGTGGTACATCCTGTACCCATCATTGCCCTGTACTCTGAAACTTTCTTTGTAATGTCATCTGCCTTTCTATAGCTTTTTCCACTGTGAAAAATTTCCTCAATAAAGCCGTAAGTCACCTTTCCTAACTCTTCTAACTCCTGCTTGTTGTCCACTCCCCTCCACTAAATTAAAGGCACAATTTAAGTGCAAGTTGTTAGTGTTTTCTAAATCTGTGCTCCAATCTGTTATTAACTCATGACTTGATTGACAAGTTTACCACATGTGGATGCTTTACCTGACTGTGATTAGCATTTGTTGAATATTTCACAAATATTAGCACATAAATGAAAACCAAACTTTCTATATTTGAATAGAATCAAAGTTCACAGGAATACTTTATGTAGACAAAAAGAAAACAATATTTGTTATCTTTAAGACTTACAGGTTTGGGTTTTTCCCTTGAATTACACTTTTTCAGATGCTTTTCTAGTTTATCTTCATCAACCGTGCTGGAAAAAATAATTATACTTTATATGTTATGGCTTCTTAGTGGCTAGATCTTGAGTCATTAAGACTCTAATCACTTAAACACAAGCAGATCAACTGGAACAATTGTCTTTCTTTTACTGATATTTACATTTCGGTGCTATGTAGTATTTCTAAAGTGCAATAACCAAAATCAATCAATGGAAAATCTATACCCCATAATCTCATTGAATCCCACATAACGTATTTTTCTCTGCTAAACTACCAGTAAGTGTAAAACACTGTAACATGGGATGATATCTTCCCAATGTCTTTCAGTTGAAGAAATTACTGAAAAATTATAAAAACATTTCTGAACCAGTAAATGTCACAGGGTTTAGCAGAGTCATGGAAAAAAGGAGTTTGTGATAAGCACAGTGAAATTGCAAGAAACCTGCAACTGTGGAGCAGTTCAAATCACTAGAACAGTTAGAAATCAAGGCAAAGGACTTATACAAGCTCTAGAAAAGGCAATAACCTGGAATTATAGTGCATTTAATGTAGTGAAAGTCCTAAGATACTTCATAGGAGGAATACAGATACTGAGCAAATGTTAGAAGTTTAGAGGAGGTGACAATGTGTGGTTGGTGGTTTTGAGGAAGCTTTTGCAGGAGGAGAGATGAAGCAAGGCAATAGGATTTAAATTAAAAATTCAAGAGTGTAAGGTTGTGACAACTGAAGGCTCTGCCAATAATGGTATAACAGTGGGGGGAATGCTCAATATACCAGAGTCAGAAGAGTGGAGGGTGCAGGCTAGGACATAGGGCTAGAGGAAGTCACAGAGGTAGGGGAAAAGACCACATAGGGATTTATAGATGAGGATGAGAATTTTTAAATCAATGCACTAGCAGAAAGAGAACTAGTGGAGGTTGTTAAGGACAGGAGTGATAAGCAAACAAGATTTACTTAAGGATACAAGATGAACAGTGAAATAGTGTGTGCAAGATAGAGATAGTGAGGCTGTTGAGAACATTGCAGAAGTAGAACCTGAAGGTGAAAAAGGCCTGAATAAGAATTTCAGCAGCAGTGGGAATGGATAGAGGTGCGCAAGATATCAGAAGTGGAAATAGCCGGTCTTTCCGATGAATTGGATGTCAGCCTTAAAGGTCAATTTAGGGTCAAATTGGATACCAAGGATGCAAAGTGTCTGATACAGCCTGAGTGAGTAGCCAGGAAGGGAATGAAATTAGAGGCTAGTGTGCAGAGTTTTTGGCAGGAGTTGAACAAAGTGGCTTCAGTCTTGCCAGAATTAAACTGAAGAAAATTCTGTCTTATCCATCACTTGATGTCAGATAGCACAGTAATAGCCATGGCGAGTGATGGCAAAGCAGGATATTGTTCAGTATAGATGCAGAAGCTAACTTATGCTTAAGGATAATATAATTGCTGAAAGGTAATGTGTAGCAGAGGAAAAGGAAGTTGCTAAAGATGTGACCCTCCCTATGCCCTACAACTAGAGTTATACATGAACTGGTTGTGACAAATAGGAACATTTCAGTGCAGATTTCATATAGTTTTTAAAAAGTTGCTAGAGTTAAAATGGAAGCTGTCCTTCATCATACAGATTCAGATTAGTTGACTTCAAATAGTATGCCCAGGGGAAAGCAGTGAATCCCTGCATTCTGAAATCATTTAGGTCAAAGATAACTTGATGGCAATAACAGCTTTCTTGAAATATTAATATGTGGATTGACAGTGATGTAGATAACTCTATCCTCTCAGAATAGTGAATCATCAGAGGAATCCATTATAAGGGACGAAACATCCAGGGGAAATGCATGAACAAATGGCAAATGCATCTACGAGGGTAAGCTGCTATCATGCTAAAAAAAAGTCCATCCAGTCATCAACCAGTATTTAAGCCTGGCAAAGAGGGGAAAAAAAAACCCACCAGAGACATGAGAAAAATACATTTATTTAAAACCAGAAAACTTCTGTAGGCAAATACAGCATTAATATTGATATAAAATGATTAATTGTAGTTATTTCCATTACAACCTGAGGTAATAGCTTGAAATGACCAAATGCATACAAATAAAACTCTGCCATTGCAATGTTTACAATATCCTACTAATTTTGTGCAAGACTTTCAACAACATATGCCAAAAGATGAACAGACCTGAAAAGTTAATGGTCTCACATCAATACCTATGATGTGTTTGCATGACTATTTGATCTTGCTTCTGGTTATAGATTTATGAAAACCTAGCTGCCGAGCTTTGGGAAGATCCGTCAATTGAAGGATTCCCCAGCACAGTATTTGGATGAGAATGGCATCACAACTGCAGAAGGAATGGTGAGCAGACTGACTGGAGAGCCCATCTGCTCTGCCAATTGTACTCAACCCAACTGCATTATATGCAAACTTACCACGTCCGTGTGCATAGGAATGCTCCGTGATCACACATGTGAACATGGTCAATGACACATATCCTCCTCCACAAGACTCAGATTTTTTTCTGGATGTGGGGTAGGGGTGAGGGGTTAAAAATGTTGCTGAACATGCTAGCATCAATTGCCCAAAGCCGATATGTCCTCTCCAACTACTGCAGGACTTCGTGTATGTCTACAGTATTTCTGGAAATGTCCTGCGGCGATCAGATCACTGCTAACAAGGCTCCTAATGCTTTGCACTGCAGTGTGGACAACTCCACCTAGTCACTGGTTCCTTTGCTATTCCGCACCTCATTACTATTCTCCAAGACAGATTGTCATTTTCTCCTCCTCCGGGAGAACATATGGCTGCGGGGGGAGTGGGGTTAGGTAGTGTCTAGTCATGATGCTCCAGCCATCATGTGTGGGGCAGGCTTGATGGACCAGCTGGTCTTTTCTTGCCCTTCATTTTTGTATGTTCGTAATGGATAAGGTGGACTCACCTGTGGAGACAAGGAGAACAATATGTAATACATTATTGGAAAATACACACCAACAATATGGAAACAGGTGGCTATAGATGCCACAAAGGCAGACAATGATTTATGCAGGTGAAGTGCAACTGTGGAGTATTTCTAAAAAACTGCATATTATAGGCTTTACAGCCTTAAACTGGTGCTGCTTATGTTACAATTTATGCATAGTGCTTTCCAACTACTGTCAGTATCACGGAAATTGATTAGAACGTAAATACATTGTTTTCACTTACCAGACCACTGGGACTCTGGAGATGGGATTTCTTCCTCAACGACTAACTTCAACAGCTTTGCTTTTGTTTCCTCTGGCCAGAGATTATTTTTTCTCCCAGTAAAACCGAGCCTCCCCAATGTGCTTTGGAAACTTCATGTACTGACGTTGACATTCTTTTTTGTCATCCTTTCAATATTATAAAAAGGGATTTATGCAATTCTGTGGCCTCAACAAATTTTAATTTTTTTGTTGTTTTTTCCTCTCATTTTAACAATCCATACGCAAGTCTGCTCCTCTGGAGTAGGTAGTGTTTATTACATCATGAAGAATGTATTATTGCATCTTGTGAACTATTTGACTTAGAAGTTGTCTTCCAAGATATCTAGTCAACTCTGCCTCATCCTGGACTCTATGTTGTGCCTTTACTACCTCTATTGCTGCTACAGTGCACCACTGCTGAGAGAACAGCAACATTGTAATTAGCCATCACATTATAAACCCCTTCCCTGCCTGCTTTAAACATTCAAATCAAATTAAACTGCCACCTCTTGTTGCTCTTTGCTTATTTTTCTTCCAATATTTCCTGTTTAAATGGAAACGGTGTTATGAAATATGATCTAATGGTAATAACGAACTTCAATGGGTGCGCAAGATCAGCATTTTATGAAGGAGAAAAGGGAAGGACTGGCATTTACAGGCCACCTTGTCACATGTCTCAGAAAAGGCCCAAAGCATTCACTTACAATTAATCACTTTTGAAATGCGGTGACTGCTATTATATAATCAAATATAGCAATCATTTTGCACAAAGTGAGAACTCACAAAGAGCAATGAGATGAATGGTCGGGGGTGGTAGCTGTGAACAAAGAATATTGGCTAGGACTTCCCTTTTTCTAATATTGCCATGGGATCTTTAAAATTCACCTAAACCAGTAATCAGGCAGTCAGGACCTGGGTTTAACATTTCATCCAAAAGGACTGCGCTCCCTCTGTACCATACTAGAGTATCAGCCTAAATTGCATATTCAAGTCCTGGAGTTGGTCTTGAATCACAACCTCTGATGACTCAGAGTGAGAGTACTACCAACTGAGTCAAGCTGACATTTTAATTCATCTTTAACACTATTAAAAACATACACAGTAATTAATTGCTGCTTCTTGTACTTACTGTTTTGGGTCAAGGGGACATGGAATTCTTCTCCTTTGGTTTTCACCCTACAGGGGGAAAAAAAAAATTAAAATTCAACTTGAACATATGAATTGATGAAACTTTTGTTATTTAGGAAATTGATAACCAACAGCAGTTAGATCTCCATTTATCACTTAAATGATCCACATCACTGCACATTTCAGAATGATTTTCAGAGCTCAAATTTAGAACTAGTATAAAATGGCTCTTTTTTGGTGCATTAACAAGGTTAATTTAAGGAAGAGACATTCATTGTTCACTTGTCCTTGTTATTCATGATGTGGTGTAACAGATTCATAAAACTCCCACAAGTACTGGCACCAGCATGATCATACATAGTGTCATCTTATAAAATTGAATGCTGTAGAAACTGGAGCTAACAGTCAAAATTAAACAATGAAGGATAAATATTGGGCATTTACACTGACAACAGCCAGTTCAACTTCTCCACCACTTTCCTCGACCTCAACCATTTTGGTGCTGTCAGATTGCTCACCTCATTGGATATCTGACACTAAGTTGTGGATGAGCTAGAATTTCCTAAAAATGAACATCAAGACAACCAAATGTATGATTTTTGATACTCACCAAAAACTCTGCACCCTTGCTATTGACTACATCTATCTCCCTAGGTGCTCAATCGAATTTAACCAGTCTGCACGCAACCTTGGCATTCAGTTTTGCACAGAGAGAGCTTCAAACCCCATATCCTATTCACTACCAAAGGTTCCACCTCTGCAGCATTACTCACCTCCACTCCTGCCTTATGCCTACTGCTGTCAAAACCCTTATCCACACTATTGTCAATTCTAGACTACACTTCTCCAATGCCTCCCTTGCCAACCTCCTGACTGCCGGCCTCCAAATTGTCCAAAACTCCATTACTCACACCCTGACATGTATTAAGTCCACTCACACACTACCTCCAGACTTGGTAGTGGGGGTTGTAAATCTGTAGAAGGTTAGAGATAGGGAGGGGCAAGGTTATGAAGGAATTTAAACACAAGGATAAGAATTTTAAATTGGGGGATCAGGAGCCAATCTAGGTCAGCGAGGACAAGGGTAATGGGTGAGAGGAAAAGAATACAGGCACCAAAGTTCCAGATGAGCTGAAGTTTACAGAGGATGGGAGGCACTAGAATAGTTGAATCTGGAGGTTACAAAGGTATGAATCAGAGTTCAATAGTTTATGACAGAGAATTACACATTCTAACCTCCCCCTTAATTCTTGTGATTATCTTAAATTGGGCCTCTCTTGTTATCATCTCACCAACAACTGAAAACAATCTATAATTATTTATCCTATCACAACCCTTAAAGACCTCAATCAAGTCAATCCCACCTTCTCTGCACCAGTGAAGAAAGTATTAACTACAATTGTAACCCCCTTATTTCTGGTACCATCCTACTGAATCTATGAAGCACCTTTTCCAGGTTATAAATCCTAATATTCCAGCAGTAGCTTAACTAAGGTCTTCCTTTCTGATTTTACGTTTTAAACTGACTAGCAACTACAGGCCAGTCAGTTTAACCTTGGTGGTGGGGAAGCTTTTACAAATGATAGCCTGGGACAAAATTAGTAGTCATTTGGACAATTGTGGATTAATAAAGGAAAGCCAGCACAGATTTATTAAAGGCAAATCGTGTTTAACTGACTTGATTGAGTTTTTTGATGAGGACAATGCATTCGATGTTGTGTATTTGGACTTTCAAAAGGCTTTTTGATAAAGTGCCACCTAATAGGCTGGTCAGCAAAATTGAAGCCCATTGAATAAAAGGGGCAGTGGCAGCATAGATATGAAATAGGTTAAGTGACAGTAGTGGTAAATGATTCTTTTTGGACTGGAGGAAGGTAAACAGTGATGTTCCCCAGGGGTTGGTAATAGGATCACTGCTTTTTTTATATATGTTAATGACTTGGATATACAGGGCACAATTTCAAAATTTGCAGATGACACAAAACTTGGAAGTATAGTAAACAAACAATGAGGAGGACAGACTTCAAGAGGACATAGGCTAGTGGAATGGGCAGATACATAGCAGATGAAATTTAATGCAGAGAAGTGCAAAGTGATACATTTTGGCAGGAAGAACAAAGAGGCAATATGAACTAAATGGTACAATACTAAAGGGGGTGCAGGAACAGGGAGTCCTGGGGGTATATGTGCACAAATCTTTGAAGTTGGTAGGACAGGTTAAAAAAGCATATGGGATCCTGGCCTTTATAAATAGAGGCATAGAGTACAAAAGCAAGGAAGTTATGTTGAACCTTTATAAAACATTGATTTGGCCATGACTGAAGTATTGTCTAATTCCAGGCACTGCACTTTAGGAAGGATGTGAAGGCCTTAGAGGGTTCAGAAAAAATTTACTAGACTGGTTCCAGGGATGAGGGACTTCAGTTATGTGGATAGACTGGAGAAGCTGGGGTTGCTCTCCTTAGAGCAGAGAAGGCTGAGGTGATTTGATAGAATTGTTCAAAATCCCAAAGGGTTTAGATAAAGTAAATAGAGAAACTGTTCCCATTGGTGGGAGGGTCAAGAACCAGAGGATGTGTATTTTAGGTAATTAGCAAAAGAACCAAAAGGTGACATGAAGGAAAAACTTTTTTAATGCAGCAAGTAGTTATGATCTGGAATGCATTTCTTGAAAGGGTGGTGGCTTTCAAAAAGAAATTGGATAAATATTTGAAGGGAAAAAAATATGTGCTGGGCTATAGTGAAAGAGTGGGGAATGGGACTAACTGGATTGCTCTTACAAATAGCCCGCACAGGCTTGATGGGCCAAATAGCCTCCTATGCTGCAATGATTTTACTATTATGTCCCTAGATACAAAACCAAAGGCTCTCGTGCTTTTTTATAAGCTTATCTGAATGCATTGCCACTTCAGTGACTCGTGTATCTGCACGAAGGGCACTCTGCTGTACTATTTCATTTAAGATGGAATACTTTCCTTAATCTTATTCGAAAAGGTGTATTACTTCACATTTTTCTACACCTGTCCGTCTATATCCTTTGTAGTCATATGTCAGGTACCATATTCAAGACGTGCTGTTTTCCGATATCAGGTACAATGCAAATATCAAACTACGGTTAAATAAATTTGTATAGCAATCGTAATGTAAGGCTCTTGAGGCCAGATATTGAAGTGACTACTAAGGACAGCTGTTCATTGTCCTCTTATAATTACTGAGGAGTTGTCATACTTCACTATTTGGTGCTGTATTCGCGTGTTCCCCACAGAGACGCTTCCCTTCTGCAACAATCATTTTGCAATATCTCTTCTTCTTTTCCACGAAGTACCCGCATCTTCCTGGCAGAGGCGCCTGGATGCCATCTGTAGCCCTCTCGCCCGCCATGCTGGCAGCAACTACTGTACTCGTATACCCAAAAACAGAATGCCTTACGCCGCGGGCTCCCGTTTTCAAGAGGTGGCCCCCGAGCAGAAGTCGGTTGGAAGGACGAGCCAAATTAATATGTTCTGCGATCTCACCTCAAAAGATGGCGACCACTCCAGCCTGACAGGCTTTATCGTGCCCGTAAGAATCAGGGGTCAAAGGTCAGAGGGTTGAGAGGCCCCGCCCCCCGAACATTAACGGCCGTGCGCGAGGCCGAGGCGCCAAGTTTTGAATGTGGAAGTTTGCAGCACGAGTTGTGTAGGCCGTGGGATGAATTTACAATGAGCCGGGAACTCTTCAGCGAAACCGTGCCGGTCACCGTTAAATGCAAAGACTGCGAGGAGAGGTAAAACGGCCTCCAATTAACCGGGGTGTGCCGAGTCGCGGCTTTCCCGAGGGACGTGGAGCGTGAATTGCAGCCTGGCTGGTGTAGGAGGGCTGCGGCTTGGGTCTCGATCTATGTGGATTTATGATGTGGAGATGCCGGTGATGGACTGGGGTTGACAATTGTAAACAATTTTACAACACCAAGTTATAGTCCAGCAATTTTATTTTAAATTCACAAGCTTTCGGAGGCTTCCTCCTTCCTCAGGTGAACGATGTGGAAATGACTTCATTTCCACATCGTTCACCTGAGGAAGGAGGTAGCCTCCGAAAGCTTGTGAATTTAAAATAAAATTGCTGGACTATAACTTGGTGTTGTAAAATTGTTTACATATGTGGATTTAGGCAGTGGGCTGGTGCCTGTACTGTTTCATTAAATTCTGGATTCCAGGTTAACCATGTAAACATTAATTTATGTTTTTAAAGAAGCCGCGATGCTACCTGTCTCCCAATGGACCGAGGCTCCTATCCTTCCTTCCTTCCTTCCATCCATCCATTCACGCTATTATGGTTCAAAAATGTCGCCTATTGTGTTGTATCGCGCTCTTAAAATTAACACAGCCACTTGTCTTTAAACGGGTTTGTGATCGGTCTTATTCTTTTTCATCGTAAATCCAGTTCCCTGACATTGACAACAATGCTATAAATGTCAACAGTGCCCCGAAGGAGGGTCTGTATTGTTCGCTGATCATAGAAACATAATCGTTTTTTTCTCGTATGAAAAATCATAGTCTTAATCTCACCACTTCAGGTGGAACAGGGTTACTGGAGGCTGCACTCAGTGCTATCTTTCCATCTTTCTGCCCACCAGTAAGCACTGGGGAAGATTTGTGAGACATATAACCTTGCTATAAGTGTTGTGATTTGCACCTATATAGTATACAAAAAATGTAAGTAACGCTTTGGTACA
Organism: Heptranchias perlo; assembly: GCF_035084215.1. NCBI lineage: Eukaryota > Metazoa > Chordata > Chondrichthyes > Hexanchiformes > Hexanchidae > Heptranchias > Heptranchias perlo. The sequence goes on from NC_090333.1 coordinate 59,899,696, forward strand.
AGCCTACAGAGAGGGAAAATAGAAGAACGAATATTGTGGTCTTGCTAGCAATTGTTTAAGGAACATTATTGGCAAAAAATCTCCATGCAAGACTGCAATGTGTGCTCTTTGCTGAGGAGACTTTGAAGGGAAAGAAAATGAAATTTAAAATAATACACACTTCCTTCATGGCTAAGGTAAAATTTTGGGAAAGATCCACACTCAGTCTGCTGTCAGCTCATCTGGGGTTAATGTTTTGTCATGTAATGAGTGCATGTGTATGTATAAGGCCTTCAGGAGGGGAGGGAATAGGTGAAAAGAAAATTTAACTAAAATATACAAAGGAAGCTCAGACTATTGAAGCAGCACACTTCATTACACACTTTTGTGTTTTGCAACCTAGTACATGAAATTCATGTTGCTATCCCTTTCAAAACTGCCATCATTACTTCTCACCTCAAAAAACCCATCCTCAGCCCTTGCAAACTACTGCCCTATTTCCAACCTCCCTTTCCTCTCTGAAGACCTTGAATGTATTTTCGCCTCCCAAATCTGTGCCTGCCACAGCACCAAAATGGCCCTAACCAAAGCCACGAACTAATGTCATCCGCTGTGACGGGTGCATTACCCCTCCTCGTCGTACATGACTTCTCTGCAGCCTTTGATACGGTTGAACACACCATTCTTCTGTAGTGCTTCTCCTTCCTTGTCCAATTCAGTAGGACTACCACACCCCCACACCATTACCTCTGGGGTTCCCTAAGGTTCTATCCTTGGCCCTCTCTTCCTCATCTACATCTTCCTCATTTTCCCCTTGGCGACATCATCCGAAGACATAGGGTCAGCTTCCGCGTATACATTGACGAAACCCAGCTCTACTTCTCCAGCAACTCTCCCGATCCCACCACTGTCTCTGTGTTGTCAGACAACTTGCCTGACACCCAGTCTTGGAGAAGCCCCAATCCCTCCAGTTAAACATTGGGAAGACCGAAGCCATTGTATTTGGGGCTCGCCACAACTCATGCCTTTGCCATGGATTTCATCTCCCTCTGTGGCCATTGTCTCAGGCTGAACCAGATTGTTCACAACCTCAGTGTCCTATTCAACCCCGAACAGAGCTTCTGACCCCATATCCTCTTCATCGCAAAGAATGTCATCTTCTTCCCATGGTGAACAGGTGAATGATTTGCTTAGCAATAACCATTTCTTTCAATATGAGCCAGCAATAAAGATACTATCAAATATATTATGGCGTAAGCCCGTTGAGGGATAAACTTCTCAGTTAAGAGGGGATGAAAAACGTAATGCCAGGGCCACCTTGGATGAGAACCGGGATCTATGCACATCTTGCATCAAAATTGCAGATAAGGAAATTAAACCCTCAAAAACCCAAGACAGGGCATTCAAAGAGAGAACATAAACATTCAGACTGGGCAATCTTCTGAGGTCCGTCAGTTTAAGCGGAAAATGGAATCAATTAGCATGATGCCAAGGGTGACATGTTGGAATTCATGGACAACAGGAGGACACCAGGGAAAGTGTTAGAGTAATTAAGGCAACTATAAGGGTTTCACCAATGGAGGGTCTGATTGTTGATGATTTACCAGGCTCATTAATGGGACCTGAAATGGTACAGCCAATGCCCTATTGGATAAATGGTCCCGGATGGGCAGAGGTGGGCAGTGTTGCAGAGGTGAAGTAAGCAGTCTTGATAATGGATGGTATGTAGGGTTTAAAGCTCAGATGAACAGGACCCCAAGGTTCTGAACAGTCTGGTGTAGCCTGAGATGGTGGCTGGGGAGTGGGATGGAGTCAGTGGCAAAGGAACAGAGTTTGTGGCGAAGGACAAAGACGATGGCTTCGGTCTTTCTAATCTTGAGTGGGAAGAAGTTATGACTCATCCAATATTTGATGCCGGACAACCAGTCTGACTGCACAGAGGCAGTTGAGGGGCCACCAGAGATGGTGGAGTGATAGAACCGGGTGTCATCAGTGTATATGTGAAAGCTGACCTCAAGTTTGTGGATAATGTTGCTAAGGGGTTGCATGGAGACGAAATGGCAAAGGATAGATCCTTGGGAGACTTCGAAGGTGATAATGTGGGAGAGGAAAGAGAATCCAATTTGGATATGCACTAGCTATGCTTGGATAGTTAGGAATGAAACCATGCAATGGCAGCCTCATGGAGGTGGACAACAGAGGGGAGGCTTTGGAGGAGGTTGGCGTAGTCAACTGCGTAAGGTACTGGGAAGCCTCCTGCTACTTGTCCATCCAGGACCATCTATCCAACAGGGCATTGGCTGTACCGCTCCAGATCCCATTAATGAGCCTGGTAAATCATCAACAATGCCCTAATGCTCAGTTATCAGATTACTAAGTCTGCTACAGAATTGGTTTCAATCTCCCGTCACCAGGCATGTCATCTTGGAGGCACCTTGACCCCAAAAAGATTCTGCTTATCGTCCTCAAAAAGGAGTTTAGTCACGAATGCATTCGGTTAAATATTTATTTATTTTTTATTTATTTACAGGAGAACAAGTGTTCGAGTAACTGTTGAGCTGCATTGTGCTTCTAATCCTGTTTATAAAAAGGTCAATTTTTTTTTCATTTTTTAAAAAGTAATTGCTTGACTTGTACATTAAAATGTGTTTACTCATGCTTAGAATATACTTCAGATCTGTGATGTTGCCTCAGTTACTGTAGTTTGTTGTGTAAGCATTCTTGCCATAAGATTTGCTATCTGGTATTGATTCTTTGCTAGGATGGCTATTACCATTATTCATGTATGAGCCTTGACAGTAACGGTTATGAAACTTTTTATGATGGAAGGCATCACAGCCAAGCCCAATTTTTGTCTCCATCTGACACCCACCCACCCACCCACCCACCCACCCACCTGCCTGTCAGCACTTTATAGGGTCAAACATGATTGATCACTTGGGTGAGGTACCAGAGGGTAACTGGCTTGTATGAACCATACTTCAGCAGGAGGAGTTTTGGAGTGAAAAGAGGCCAAAAATATGAGAACTGTTATTATTGAAGTACTGTTTGTATTATAGTGCGTAACTGCAAATTTAGATAACCAATTGGCCCAGGCTGGTGGTCCTTTCCCTGAAGCTGCTGGCAGTCTATGGTTTAAATTTCCTAATAGATTTAAAAAGTGACTTTAAAAATATTTGTGGTGGGTGAAGGTCTTGCCTGAAAAGTACACTGGTATGTATGATCAGATTTGTACTAGTGGAATTAAGTGTAAGTAATTTTTGTCAGTTGAGTGTGCTAATTGTATCGTTAGCACTTCTAAAAGCAAGCTATAGCATGTAAATCTGGGAAGCATGAGAAATTTTAACCAGCGAAACAACTTCGGCAAATTCATTTTTTTTTGTATTGCAGGATTTGGTAGTCCGGTTAACAGATGATATAGATCCATTTTTTCTTTATAAATTGATAATTGCAGAAGAAGATTTTCAGAGGTAAGCAATAGTTTACATACATATTTATAATATTTATGATGCTTTTATTTTGATATGGTACAGTTTGTTAAAAGATTACGTTTTTCAGCTTGACTATACTCGAACATCAAGAAAAGCATTCTGCACAAATTACAGTGACCTATGAGGGAGTACTTTCTCACGTGTTCAGACTCCAAGTAGAAATAAGAATTGCTGTTAATCATGGCACAAAGTTACACACGAACACTTTCTCTCTAAAAACTTACACTTCTGTGCTGCTGTTTAGATATCTTCATTTACTCCTTTGTATAGATGGCCTTAATCTGAATCATGTTCATAATTTTTTTTCTCCTGAAGCAGCCTTGACTGTTTACTGTTTTTTGGTATCTCCCTGTGTTGTAAAACAGTGTAGTTTGCAATGCATAATTCTTAGTGTCGTAAATGTTTTTTGAAAGTTTGATAACTGTTTACTTAAATTTCAATCAACTTTGGAAAAGTTGTCTTGGCTGATCACCTTTTTTTATTACCACCTCAATATTTGACTGCCAATTCAATCAACCCATCATTGGCTGATGCCAGCTCCTAGTTTCATGATGTGTGCCAAATGTCATGGAATGTTCTCAGTGACATGCCCATGACACATGCCTGCATTGACTTCCAACAGTACTAAAACCAGAATTGTGAAGCCTGCTTCAAACTCAGCAAAAGTGCTGGGTATTATCTTCCTAGCCATAGGATAATTTTCCAGCAAACAAGAATGTTCAAGCTCAGTTCTTCCAAATGCAACGAGAACTTGAATAGAGTTTATTTAAAGAAATACATCTGTAGATTTCAGGTCAGAAAAATAATCTGATTTAGGAAATGGCAGATTCATGCTTCATCTTTTAGATTGTTGAAGATTTATGACTTGCAAATATTTGAGCTAACTGTTAAATTCTGCAGACTACATTTAATTGATAACAATTGTGATTTTTGATGTCTCCATTCTTAGCTTAAAACATCAGCAGGGGCTCTTAATAGATTTTTCTGCATTCCCACAAAAGTTTATAGACCTTCTACAGCAGTGCATCCAAGAGCAAAGCAAAGATGTCCCGAGGTGAGTGGTGTTTTGAAATGTGCAGTATATTTACTATTTTGGTTGCATTCTGTAAATATGTATAGTTACAAGGTTTGACTTTTTTTCAAAGAATAAAAGACTGATGTTGCAATATAAATTCATTTTAACACCAGATCAACCTGAATGTTCACAAGCAATACAATGTGTAAAATACATATTTTTAAAAATGTGTGTTTTGTGGGGGTGGCAAAGTGATGGAAGGTGTTGTCTACAGTGTTATCAAGCGGCACTTACTCACCAATAACCTGCTCACCGATGCTCAGTTTGGGTTCTGCCAGGACCACTCGGCTCAGACCTCATTACAGCCTTGGTCCAAACATGGACAAAAGAGCTGAATTCCAGAGGTGAGGTGAGAGTAACTGCCCTTGACATCATGGCAGTATTTGACCGAGTGTGGCACCAAGGAGCCCTAGTAAAATTGAAGTCAATGGGAATCAGGGGGAAAACTCTCCAGTGGCTGGAGTCATACCCAGCACAAAGGAAGATGATAGTGGTTGTTGGAGGCCAATCATCTCAGCCCCAGGACATTGCTGCAGAAGTTCCTCAGGGCAGTGTCCTAGGCCCAACCATCTTCAGCTGCTTCATCAATGTCCTTCCCTCCATCATAAGGTCAGAAATGGGGATGTTCGCTGATGATTGCACAGTGTTCAGTTCCATTCACAACCCCTCAGATAATGAAGCAGTCCGAGCCCGCATGCAGCAAGACCTGGACAACATCCAGACTTGGGCGGATAAGTGGCAAGTAACATTGACGCCAGACAAGTGCCAGGCAATGACCATCTCCAACAAGAGAGAGTCTAACCACCTCCCCTTGACATTCAACGGCATTACCATCGCCGAATCCCCCACCATCAACATCCTGGGGTTACCGTTGACCAGAAACTTAACTGGACCAGCCATATAAATACTGTGGCTACAAGAGCAGGTCAGAGGTTGGGTATTCTGCAGTGAGTGACTCACCTCCTAACTCCCCAAAGCCTTTCCACCATCTACAAGGCACAAGTCAGGAGTGTGATGGAATACTCTCCACTTGCCTGGATGAGTGCAGCTCCAACAACACTCAAGAAGCTCAACACCATCCAGGACAAAGCAGCCCGCTTGATTGGCACCCCATCCACCACCCTAAACATTCACTCCCTTCACCACCGGCACACAGTGGCTGCAGTGTTTACCATCTACAGGATGCAATGCAGCAACTCGCCAAGGCTTCTTCAACAGCACCTCCCAAACCCGCCACCTCTACCACCTAGAAGGACAAGAGCAGCAGGCACATGGGAACACCACCACCTTCACGTTCCCCTCCAAGTCACACACCATCCTGACTTGGAAATAAAGCGCCGTTCCTTCATCGTCGCTGGGTCAAAATCCTGGAACACCCGACCTAACAGCACTGTGGGAGAACCTTCACCACACGGACTCCTGCGGTTCAAGAAGGCGGCTCACCACCACCTTCTCGAGGGCAATTAGGGATGGGCAATAAATGCTGGCTTTGCCAGCGACGCCCACATCCCATGAACGAATAAAAAAAAGAACTTATGTTAACAATCAAACAGAAGGTAGAAGAGTAAGTGTAACATTAAGAATAACTGTAATAAAGAACCATATCGTGAATATGTATAACTAGTACATAAGAGGAAGCAAAATAAAGGTATCTTCAATAAGCAAATAGGAAGGGGAGGAAACCACATATGTGTAGCAGTATCATATAAGGCAGAGCTCTCTGTGCATTCAGATATTCCTGACACTGCTTAGAAAAGGACATGAATGGAGACAAAACCTGAAACTTATGCTGTGGATGCAGGAGGGTGAATACCGTCTTTGACAATATTCATCCAGTACACACTGCAACTCAACACAGAGTTGAGCAGTAAACAATAAAAGCCTGAACAGTCAGAACTTTGAGTCCAGTGGCTCCTCCAATGGGAGGCCAAGCAGCAATGATTAGGATCCAACTGAACTTCAATTCCCATGATGTCTGTAATACATTTTAAAAAGTCCAATATGTCCAGACTATTTGGCAAGACCAAAAGACACGGAGTAGTGTAGCCACATCTCTGCTAGCAGCCCCTCAGCTATCTAGGATCTTAAAGCTAATCCTGTTGTCAGCAACTACAAATTATCGCCTTAAAGGCTATTGCACAGGTATTAAGTTCTGTCTTCAGATCTCTTCCTCGGGTCTGAGAGAGGTTTTTAATCACTTACCTTGTAAGTATTGTTAACAATCCAGAGTTAATGAGGTATTATGTGTTGTAACTATATTTGAATGTTATTCTTTACTCTTTTTGTGAATTAAATTTATGCGAATGCAGTATAAACACTTTGTGTCTTCAGATTCCTGCTGCAGTTAGTTTCTTCAGCACCAGTATTTGACTGTACACCTGCCTACCTAAATGTTGTGGAGACCAATGCTTTCAAACACTTGAATCACCTTTCTCTAAAATTACTACATGGAACAGATGTGGAAATAAAGAAATACTTAGCTACCTGTTTAAAATGTATAAAGGTAAGATGTTTGTATGTACTCATACAATAGAAATGCATATTTTTCACAAAGATAAGTACAAATGAAGGAAGTCATCTGGACTTCGTAGCTTATCCCTCTATGGTGTTTCATCACAACATCTGACTGCTTTCTGAATGATTTCAGAGTTTTTGCCTCCACTACTGGAAGACATTTCCAGGTATTCATCACTTTTTGCATGATAAAGTGCTTCTTGAAATCAGCCCTGAACTTGACATTTACCTGTTTGTTTTTTTATTCATTCTCTGGATGTGGGCGTCATTGGCAAGGCCAGCATTTATTGCCCATCTCTAGTCGCCCTGAAAAGGTGTTGGTGGGCTGCCACCTTGTATCTTGTATCCTGTAGTGGTTTGATAAAACTGAATGGCTTGCTAGGCCACTTCAGAGGGTAGTTAAGAGTTAACCACATTATTATCTGGACTGGAATCATATATAGGTCAGACTGGGTGAGAACGGCAGGTTTCCTTCCCTAAAGGACATTAGTGAACCAGTTAGATTTTTACGACAATTCGACAGTTTCATGGTCACTTTTACTGATACCAGCTTTTTATTTTCAGATCTCTTTTTTTAAACTGAATTCAAATTCTCAAACTGCCGTGGTGGGATTTGAACTTGCGTTCTCTGGAGTCGGGCATCTGGATTGCTAGTCCAGTAACATAACCACAACAGTACTGTATCCCTATGTATCTATGATCTATCATTTGTGATTTAACTTAAAATAGTTCTCTGTATTTATATTTTTTTATTGGATTTGTATTTCATATACTTCTAAAAGGTCCTTTCTCCTCATCCTCCTTTCAGTTTTGACAAAAGTGAAATAGCCACAGATTCAGCAAAATGAACCTAATTTTAGCCATGCATGTACTGTGACCAGCAAGACAGACATTAATAACATAATCCATTATTCACAAAGATGAAACATGGATTATGTTGTTAACTTTTGCTGGTCACAGTACACACAGGGTTAAAATTAGGTTCACTTTGCTGAATCTGTAGCTGCTAATGTTCTTTTATAGCCCATGCTGAACACCAGGTAGTCTAGATTTTGAGTAAAAGGAATAGCATTAATTCCTCTTCTGACCATTCTCTACTGAATAGTACTGAACATACTGGGCACTCCTGAACATTTTTATTTCTGCAGCTAGATCTAAATCTAGTAAGTTTTCCACTGTTGACTTAATAGGAAAGCCTGTTGAACTCTTAAGAGTCTGCTTGAAATTAGATGATCTACATGTTTGTCTTTGACCTGCTTGTGCTTTTGTAAGATTTTCATATAAATGTGGTCTGGTTTGTTACAAATTCCTCCAGGAAAGTGTCTATGATGGTTTTGTCAATACTGTGAAAACAATACATTACTTTAGACTTCCATTTTTGATGCTTGATGTGTTGCTTGCCAAATACATGTAAAATGATTAGTGCTGTAAAATATATTTTTAAAAAAAATCTTATTCAGCCTGTTGCGTTTCACAGAATTTTTTTTTAAAGAAACCATTAACCCTCCTATTTTTTAGCCATTGTTCTTAATTTCTGTTAAAGTATTAGGGATGTCGGGGAAAGAGAGAGAGAATCAGCTTGCCTCACCTGAATTGTGCTTTGTGCCAGCTGTTCACAGAATGGTGTTAATGGCACATAAACAGTTCTACTATCTGGCACTGTTGCTTGGAGGACACATTTGAGTCTGGGGAATAGTGGGAAAGAATAAATGGGTATCTCTGTAATTACTTTTATCACCTATCCAAGTCCCAATTCGCTTACAGTTACTCCTCTGTTTTGTAGGATGAAAAGTTGTTGTTGGAACAAAAGCTTAAAAAAACTGTGGAAGACCTTACCAGGCAATTAAATTGCACACAACAGGTACGCTGAACTTTCACCAATAAGGTAGTGGCCAGTTTTCGGAACCTTGCAGAATTCTCACTTAACGTCTTTGACATACGTTGAAGAAGACTTTTACGTAATAATTCCCTTCAACTCCCCAACTTCAGAAATCTCCGGACTGTTTTTTTAAAAAAAGTGTTTAATTCAGTTTGAAGTTAAAAGTAGACTTCAGTAAAATCACATAGTGTACGATTTAGAATGTGTGTTTATTGGTAACAGCAGTAAGTTCCTTTTGAGGGTATGTTGTTCTCTAATCCCCCACTCCCTGTTTTTCTGACCTCTTCTGTTTATTAGGTGGCAATCAGACAGCAGTAATAAGGACAGATTTCTCATGAAACTGATCCTTTTGCTAGAATACAAAAAGACTTGCAGAAATTGTACTTCTGGTCCCTCCAGGTCATATGTGACTTTGGCTGAGCTGCTTCCAAGCTTTTCTCCATGCTCTTGAGCTGGTCATTAGGAGGTGCATGCGAGTGGCCTGGTAATAATGGCCCTTCCATTTTTTTTTCTCCTTTCCTCTGGGAAAGTACCTGAGCTGTGCTCACTATAGCAGCATGGCTTTGGGGGCTGCGCTTGTTTTTTTCAATGCACAATAAAGAAAGACTTGCATTTATATAGTGCCTTTCACAACCACAGGACATCCCAATGAGCTTTACAGCCAATGAAGTTCTTTTGAGGTATAGTCACTGTTGTAATGTAAAACACTGCAGCCAATTTACGCACAGCAAGGTCCCTCAAACAGCAATGAAATAAATGACCAGATAATCTGTTCTAATGATAGTTCAGGGATAAATATCGGCCAGGACACCGGGGAGAACTCCCCTGCTCTTCGAAATAATGGGATTTTTGACGTCCACCTGAGAGTGCAGATGGGGCCTTGGTTTAATGTCTCATCCGAAAGACGGCACCTCCGACAGTGCAGTACTCCCTTAGTACTGCACTGGAGTGTCGGCCCAGATTATATGTTCAAGTCTCTGGAGTGGGACTTGAACTCACAACTTTCTGACTCAGAGATGAGAGTGCTACCACTGAGCCACTGCTGACAATGCACCCTATCATTGGATTCTGTAGAATATAAGTCCAATAAAAATGTTCAACTGCAGCTCATTTGTATAACCTGCTAATGTGCATCAACATTTTTGATAGCAATTATATTCTGTTGCCATTTATTTGCATATATCCCATCATGGATTGATTTACGTATAGTTTAAATGTAAACTCTGGGCAATGCTCTAGTGCAACAATGTGAAAATGCAGGGAAGACATAATCATTTAAATTCCAGTTGCTTAAATTTTTTCGACCTGATTACTATGTAGTTAAGTGGAATGTACCAGACTACTGGCATGTTTTTGTTACAACTGAGTACAATTTGGCCCATGTATCATTTTATCTAGGCTTTGTCAGAAAAGAGCAGAGAACTGGACAGGTTGCGAAATGAATGGACGACACATACAGCAACAATAAATGACCGATATTCTCAAGAACTAACAATCGAGAGAGAAAAGTCACACCAGGTAAATCACCTTTTTCAGGGAGAGGATTGGTGAAATTTAGTCGCTATGAAGGGGAGGTTTGTCCGTTCTGACAATCATGGGTGCAACCACCAGCAAATTAGTGGTAGGAATGCTGCAAGTTGCAGTCCCACAGATGCCATACCACTTGCCCTGTAACTTTTCATAAGTCATATAACTGCCCAGGTAAAATGTTACTGATGAATGATATTCAAGGCACAGTCACTTGCATAAAAATACTCTGCCACTACAATTTTTTTTGGTTATCTGAAACACACAGACAGTTTGCATAGTAATGGAGCTCAGTGGGAAGAATCCAGTGTCCAACAACTGTTTTCCCTTTTTGCCACAAATCTATCACATAGCTTGGTCCTGCATTCCACATATAGCTAGAGGGAGCCCTTCTGTTAACATGCTTAGGTGTTCAAAATCACGATGGAGAACTCTTTGGGCGTGTCTTATGCACCACAAACTTTAATCTGCATTTGGGCTTTGCTGACACAAGATATTCTGATTCATTCACTCTCGTACAGACCCACAGCAGTCCTGCAGTAAACTGATCACGAATGTCTAGCCTATTGTTATAGCATCAAGAGATCCTGAGCAGCCAAGCTGGCATCTTACAACAGCTGCCTCCACTTCCCTCGTCAAAAAACAAATTCCCAAATTACTCAAAGAAAAGAATAGAACTGTTTTACAGCCATGAAATATTGAGAGAAAAGGAACATGTTATTACTGTGACCTGAAGGAATTGGTCAAGTCAGTATCTTGCGTAGGAGGTTTTATCTCTTTCAAAAAAAATTCTCTCATTGTTTCAGTGAAAAAAAAAGGACTGTTTCACATTGTGAGGCAGTGTGGATAAAGAGAGTTGCCATACTACATTATGAAGAAACTAATTACGAGGCTTTCTCCCCCCTCCCCTCTCCCCCCAAATTTTAATGATATCGGGGAAAATAAGATATTGGTTTATTCCCCATGACATTGCACACTCCCCCTTAGTGCGTATGGCCAGAGGCCTCCTTATCCTTAACCTGTTTCCCTCTTCCTTCCTGTTGCCCTCAAAGAAGCTTTGTTTGCTCTGAAAATTCAAATTATGATGAGGAAAGACATTCTGCTTTCTACTAGATGTCTCTCTTTCATAGGTATTAGATACCAGAATTTCTGCCTCACAGCTGTAAGCAATTACAGCATTTACCATCTCATTGTCAAAAAAACACAGGTGAGTTAATTAGCTGCCTTCAAAATTCAATTATTTTTTGAAAACAATATTAGCATGAACAAAGATTCTTTTTTCTCTCTCCCTTTTCCCCCCTCTTCTCCCCCACCCCCCCTCACCCCCACTCCCAACCCATGCCTCCTTTCTCCAGCTCCTTCACTGGCAGGAGGGTGTAATTGCATTGTGACAAGTTTACATAGGCAGTTTCTATTGTAATTGTAATAGGAACTTATTATGAAAATATAAAAATAAGGACAGATGTATGACTTTAAATTGGGGACTGAATTTTGTTTGTGTGCTCTAATCCAATTATTTCCTGCCCTCTAACCCTGCTCCACCTAAAGTCTACACTTGGTCCGTCTGTGCAATGCCATGAAAGATTAACTAAGAATGTAAAAATCTTGCATCTGCATACACTTACTGTCATTTTTTTTCAATTATAAACGTGAACAGAGGGATTTACAAAGAGGGAAGACACTGGGGCAGAAATTTGACTCCAGCGGTAGCAGAAAATGGGCGGTATCACATCTGCTGCCTGTTATACGCGCTGCTTAACATTCAGTTCCATTGCAGTCAACGGCTAGTCAAGATTTGCCTTTTAGATGAAAATGGCTTTGTGGAGCAACCCGATGAGAGGATAGGTGTAAAGCAGGAGAGATTTTCTATTCACTTGACCCTGGAACAAAGCTGCTGGACATCTTTTAAGCACTGGTTCTGTTTTTATTCAGGCTCAGACGCAATGGCAGCAACAATTTGAACAGCAGAGGAAGGAGTTGGAAACTGGTAACAGGAGAAGCCTTCAGCAATTACAGACCAGCCTAGCAGAGCTAGAGACTGTAAACAAAGATCTTACTGAAAGGCGATACAAAGCAGAATGCGTCATCCAAGAAATTAAAGCAAAACTCTCAGGACTGGAAGATGTAAGGATTCTTCAATTCCATGTTAAGAAAAATTAGAAATTCAAAATTGTTGATATAATGAAATTTCCATGCAATTTCTGTTAATAATAGGAATGTCACAGAGCAAAACAAGAAGTCCAGTCATTGCATCGGGAGAATTCAATACTTGATGCAGAATGCCATGAAAAGGACAAGATGATTAATCAGTTGCAAACTCGTGTTGCTGTTTTAGAACAAGAAATCAAAGACAAGGACCAGTTGGTGTCCAGAACTAAGGAAGTATTGGAAGCTACTCAGGAACAAAAGGTATATGCATTTTTGCAACGCTCCAGTGGTACCTCTTTGTATTAGAACTGCTTACTTTTCAACATTCAAAGACTTTTGTAGAGATGTATACAGTTCTGGGGGCTCCTCAACAGGAAAAGTAGACCCACATCCCCTAGTACATGAAATTTGCATTCTTGTGTATGATTGAACAGAATAGCGCAGCACAGGCCTAACCATTATCCGATTACACAACAGAGACCACATGGGCTGCTCACTGCTTTATGTCCTGTTCACTTCAAAAAGGCATAAATATATGTCAGATTGAGTGCAGGCTAAGTTTAATATTTTATTTATATATAAGATAATTAAAGAAGCAGAATACATTAAGTAACCAGCATGCAATACTTTACTTTCATAGAAACATAGAAAAATAGGAGCAGGAGTAAATCATTTGGCGCTTTGAGCCTCCTCCGCCATTCAACATGATCGTGGCTGATCCTCTATCTCAATACTGTATTCCTGCTCTCTCCCCATACCCCTTTTGTGTCTAGAAATCTATCTAGCACCTTCTTAAATATATTCAGTGACTTGGCCTCCACAGCCTTCTGTGGTAGAGAATTCCACAGGTTCACCACCCTCTGAATGAAGAAATTTCTCCTCATCTCAGTCCTAAATGTCCTACCCCGTATCCTGAGACTGTGACCCCTCGTTCTGGACCCCCAGCCAGGGGAAACATCCTCCCTGCATCCAGTCTGTCAAGCCCCGTCAGAATTTTATATGTTTCAATGAGATCCCCTCTCATTCTTCTAAACTCTAGTAATACAGGCCGAGTTGACCCAATCTCTCCTCATACGACAGTCCTGCCATCCCAGGAATCAGTCTGATGAACCTTTGTTGCTCTCCCTCTATGGCAAGTATATCCTTTCTTAGTTAAAGAGACCAAAACTGCACACAATTCTGCAGGTGTGGTCTCACCAAGGCCCTGCATAACTGCAGTAAGACATCCTTGCTCCTGTACTCCATTCCTCTTGCAATGAAGGCTAACATACCATTTGCCTTCCTAACTGCCTGCTGCACCTGCATGTTTGCTTTCAGTGACTGGTGTACAAGGACACCCAGGTCCCTTTGTACATCAACATTTCCCAATCTATCACCATTTAAATAATACTCTGCCTTTATGTTTTTCCTTCCGAAGTGGATAACTTCACATTTATCTGCACCTGCCATGTATTTGCCCACTCCTATACTGCATCTGCCATGTATTTGCCCACTCACTCAACTTGTCTCAAAACAATAGAGTCCAAAATCTTAGTAGTAATTTTCAGTAACTTCTGAGCCAGATAAAATTTTACATGGGCGATGTCTCCACAAACCATGGAAATAGGCAGTGGGGAACTAAAGATCTCTGGACTGCTGCCCAGTTATATTCCTGTCATTTCTTTAACGTCCAGCAGGCACACTTAACAGATTCTTCACAATTATCAGGCAATCAATATCTTAACCAGATCTACAGCAGGTAAGATGTGAACAATACCAGAGATATTAAATGTGCCTACTTCCCCTAGTTTATGAACTCGCATGCATTAACATCTTCAAAGGGATAGATCCAGACATCATGTAATCTTCCAACACAATTTGTTTACAAAAACAGGCAACAACATCAAATGAGGGAAATTAGCTAGTTCATATGACCTCACGATAAAATAAATATTGCTAGATAGTTCTCTATATTGGTTTTGTCCTGGTCACCAAGACAAAATAACTTTCTTTCAAAGATATAGCTAAACTGATGCCAAACTTGAATTCGCATAACTTTGTGCACCTAAAGTCATTTAAAAAAAAAATCCTGTTAGATGCATGATGGAGCTCTGCTTCAGTCAGAATATACATGAAACAGCATATGTAGTAAAATTTAAAACCCATCTAACACTGAAGTTTGAGTCTAGTTTTGCCTAGAAATTAAGTAAAACTCAACTTGACCATAGCATTTTGTCTCCTTATAATTGTTTCAGCTAACATTTGAAGAAAACTCAGAGAAGAAGCAACTTCAAGTAGAAAAACTGGAAGCCACTGTGAAGGCTTTGTCAGAAGAGCTGCTTAAGGTGTGTAGTTTATGTGTTTGAGCCCATCTGTTAGCATTGAGTTTTAGCATGCGAGTAATTTTTTTTCTAACCTATTTGTATTCCTGATTTCTTAGCTTGTTACAATGTATCAAATATAGCATACTGGGGAAGAAGGAGGATTCCTAAATATGTATGAGAGTCAGGAATGGAGTGGCACCCCATGGGTTGAGGAGAGGTTCAGGAATTTTGCCCCCTCCCTTCCTATGGGTTTCTGCCTTAAATCCCGGTTAACTTTAATTGAATTATGTAATTGGTCCAGGGTGTGACATATTTAGTGCAGGGTCTTGAACTGGCCCCCTCTTGTGTCCTTTTGGAATATTGAATCAGGCGGTGGATATACTGAGATTTAGGGTCCGATATTACCATGGCGGCGGGGGGGTCAATGGTGAAATCTGTCTGCTCCGCGCGCAATCGCAGGCCGATTGGGTCCACTTACCTGTTCTTCCGGGTTCCCCGCTGCTAAGCTGCGCAGCGGGCGGACTGCGCATGCGCAGTAATGTCTGTCAGCTGGAGTAGCTCTATTTAAAGGGGCAGTCCTCCACTGACTGATGCTGCAAGAAATAGGAAAAATTACAGCATATACCTGCTCCCAGGTTTAATGATGCCTCATTCCATCTCTTCTTGGATGGGGTGAGGAGGAGGAGGGGGAGGACAGAGATCTTCTCCCCGGTGGGCGGGAGGAAGCGACCTGCCTCTGCCACCAAGAAGGCCTGGCTCGAGGTAGCAGAGGAGGTCACCTGCACCACCAACATATCGCACAACTGCATACAGTGCAGGAGGCGCTGCAATGACCTAAGTAGGTTAGCCAAAGTGAGTACACTTACTCATTCCCCTACACTCCGTCTGCCACATCACCGCCCTCACCCCACATCTCCTTCTGCACAGCCAACACTACTCTGTCACATCACTCCTCACACCCACCCAAACCTCATCCTCATCTTACCTGCACTTACTCACCTCGCCAGTACTCATCCCGCCACTACCACTCAACCCAATCCTCATACAATCTAATGGCTCTATCTTATACTCACCCTCTCATGCATCTCTTTCACAGTCAGCCTCACTCAACCTGCCGCTACCTGTGCTGCAGCCACAAGGCATGCATCACATATGTGCAGTAGGAAGCGTAAGGCAAACGTGTCGTGAGCATGAAGGGGATGCACAAGGGTGTTTGAGGGTTTGTCGTGGTTTTTACTTATATTTAATTTCTGATCAACTCACATTACATATTATATTGGCACCACTACTGCCACGTCTTTGCGAATCTTGTCTGGTTTGTGCAATAATGCCCTTTCCTGAGGATCACAATGAAGAAGACCCACAACTGATGCCACCCATTGTGTCACTGCAGAGTGGGTGTAGGTGTATTTGCAAGGCTCTTTTGTGCAGACGACTGTGAGACGTCGGCGATGTCCCAGTGGCACCCTGGAAGGATGCGGAGGAGAAGTTGTTGAAGGCAGTGGTGACTTTGACAGCAACAGGTAAGAAGATGGTGCTCGGGCCAGCCGGGAGCAGCTCGGCATGAAGGAGGCTGCAGATGTCCACAACTACATGTCGAGTGACTCTGAGCCTCCGTGTGCACTGCTGCTCAGAGAGGTCCAGGAGGCTGAGCCTCGGTCTGTGGAACGTGTGGCGAGGGTGGTGCCCTCTGTGACGCATTTCTCTCTGCGGTTGCCCTCCCTCCTGCTGTGCAGGTGGATGTGTCACAGCACTGTGTTGTGGAGCTCCACGTGTCCGAGGTGGCCGGCGAGGCTGGTGATGCTGTTCGCCCTCCGAGGAGGTCATGACTGCAGCTACGGTGGCCCCCATCCGGAAGATGTACATCTGAGGGGGTCCGCAAGGTAGGTACATGTGTCTGGACAGCGGGGTAAGTGTGCAAGTTGGTGAATTTTATTGTTAGGAGGAGGGTGGTGGAGGCCAAACTTTATCCAAAGTGACAGAGTGGCCTCCTGCAATGAGTGAGGGTCTCCCCCCACCACCACCACCCCCCCCCCCAACCCCTGTCAAATGGACCTTTGCAGCTGCCACAGGCTGATGGCTGCAACATGTCCATTTAAACTGGGAGCATTTTCCCCAGTACGGGAAACAGTCCCAGTTGTTTGCAAAATCCCACCCCTCCTAAAATATCATGTTAATCAGGTCTCTAAACGACCTGAAATACCTAAACAAATATCTTAAGTGGCACCCCGGGGGCTGCACGCACATGTGAACGCGTCAGTGGGAAACCCGGAAGTGGGCGGGTTGGAGCCGGGCTCCCGACCCGCCCCAGGAATCGTCGATTTTCGTAGCCCCCCCCCGTCACGAACGCACCCGATCGCGGGTGCTAAAATCGAGCCCTTAGAATTCTCTGGTTATTTGAGGTAGCCTACAGCTCCTATTTCTTTTCTCTGAAAACCTTAACCAATGTCCCCTCAATTCCGGTGAGTAGACATTAGTTAGATTTGACCTCAGTAATTGTTAGCACCATATCTATTTAATTAAAAGTCTTGTCTTGTATCTAGTGTGCATTCATGGTTTCACACTTCAATGTGTGGCATGTCAAAAGTGTGACGCATTTGTCAGGCAAAATAAACTGCGGTTGGCTTAAATAACCACTAACCTGCTGATTGACTCAAATATCGGCTAAATATGAAGCTATCAAAAACTCATTCCATTCAATAGATAGATAGTAAACTTTACAATCAGCAACAAGCAAACATCACAAAATCACACAATCAATTTACTCTTTTTTTAATTCAGCAATCTGGAACATGCAACTACTATGAAACAAACCAATCAAACTGCTCAAATAATTTCATCACACTGTTTTCAGTCATTGTTTTCCTCTTTCATTCAGGTCAGAAACAGCTAGCAAAACATTTGTAACCTAACAATCGCACTGTTTTGAAAATAAAATCATTAACTTGCCTATAAAATTGGTCATGTCATGTTAGAAACGCCTGCAAGACATTTCCTCCAAATAGACCTGCCTTGCAGTCTGCGAGTTTGAGCTGCAAATTTCACCTGTGGCTTGGTTCTAGGTATTTCCAATTGTGTGTGAGTACATGCGCGCTGTGTGTAATTTTTTATAGGAGTTGCAGTTTTCAACTTTTCCTGTAGAACTACAATACTGAGTGTACTGTCACATCTCATGTCACATGACAATCCGGCAGAAAATTTACAGGTGACTGAGGTGTGAGTGGTAGGGGAAAACATCAACTATATAAAAAAATTCTTGCAGCTTTTTATATGGTTTGTCATTATTAAACAAAAATTTGGAGCTAAACTTGTCATTTGTGATGGATTTTATTTTGATGGAGTAATGTTTGTGCTGAGCCCAGATAAGGATGTTTGAAGTGTCTGCAAATGGAGATTGTGGTCAGTCAGCCAGCACCTATGGCAAATGAGCAACTGTTGAAGGTGCTGGTCATTGGAGACTAGACAGTGGAAAAGTCCCTGTTATACCAATGGCAACTTCAACAAGATCTCTAAATCCAGCAAGAGAAGTAAGGGGATAAAAAGATATCTTTTTTAATCATGTGAATAACTGAGCAAAGGAAGCAAGGTTTTGGGAAGGGAGAAGGGAAGAATAAATAAAGTACCTGCATCTTAAGCAAATATTGTAAATCCACTATGGGAGGCAAAGCAAAAAAAAAGTTTCTTAATGTTAATAACTGAGAGTAAGAGGTTTAGGGAGGGAAGAACAAAGTTACTTAACCAAGCTTTGTAATGTAAGTAAATAAAGTCTGAGATTAGTATCAGTAAGGTGTGTAATATTTTTATCTCATGTCAGTTGTGATAAATTGATTCTGTAAATTTACATTACATTGAAGGGCAAATTTCTATTGTGGGACCATGGTAAACATTAGAAACTGCAGTCCATGCCCAGGGCTTCCTGTGAGCAATGCCATGGGAGATCTTTGAGTATTTAGTAGATTTTATTATGACTGTGAATTGGTAAATGTACATAGGAACAGGAGTAGGCCATTTAGCCCCTCCACCATTCAGTGAAATCATGGCTGATATGTGATCTAACTCCATATACCCGCTGTAGCCCCATATCGCTTAGTACCTTTGGTTAACAAAAATCTATCAATCTCATTTAAAATTAACAATTGAGCTAGCATCAACTGCCGTTTGCGGAAGGGTTTTCCAAACTTCTACCACCCTTTGCCTGTAGAAGTGTTTCCTAACTACATTCCTGAAAGTGCTGGCTCTTAATTTTTAGGCTATGTTCCCTAGTCCTAGACTCCCCAGCCAGCAGAAATAGTTTCTATCTACCCTATCAGTTCCCCTTAATATCTCGAAAACTTCAATCATATCAACCTTTAATCTCCTAAATTCTAGGGAATGTAATCCTAGTTTGTGTAATCTCGCCTTGTAATTTAACCCTTGGAGTTCAGTTATCATTCTAATAAATCTACTCTGCACTCCCTCCAAGGCCAATATATCTTTCCTAAGGTGCGGTGCCCAGAACTGAGCACAGCACTCCAGGTGTGATCCAACCAGGGCTTTGTATAGATGTAGCATAACTTCTACCCCCTTGTATTCTAGTACTCTAAATATAAAGGCCAGCATTCCATTAGCCTTTTTGATTATTTTTTGTATCTGTCCATGACATTTTAATGATCTATGTACATGGACCCCTAAGTCTCTTTGGATCTCCACTGTTTCGAGCTTTTTACCATTTAGAAAGTACTCTGATCTATCTTTTTAAGTCCAAATTGGATGACCTCACACGCTTACATTGAAATCTATTTGCCACAGTTTTGCCCATTCACTTGATCTATTAATATCTCTTTGTAATTTGATGCTTCTATCTACACTGCTTACATTTATCAAACACTGCTTACATTATCAAACATTTACCTGACGAAGGAGGAAGCCTCCGAAAGCTTGTGAATTTAAAATAAAATTGCTGGACTATAACTTGGTGTTGTAAAATTGTTTACACTGCTTACAGTGCTGCCTATCTTTGTATCATCGGCAAAATTGGATATGTGGCTCTCTACTCCGTCGTCTAAGTCGTTAATAAATACAGTTGAAGCCCCAACACAGATCCCTGTGGGACGCTACAACTCACATCCTGCCAATTTGAGTACCTGCCCATTATCCCTCCTCTGTCTCTTGCCACTCAACCAATTTTCTAACCAGGTCAAAAATTGCCCTCCATTCCACAAGCTTCAACTTTAGCTAACAGTTCCTTATGACTAGGTCACTTAGAATTCCATAGTTTTACATAGTTTTATTGCATATCCCCGATTTCTAATGAGTTATTTCAGCACAGTACTGTGTATTTTCATTTTTAACAAGGGCAATTGAAAAGTGCTGTGGCTTTTTGCCATCTTAAGCATTGTATGACAGTTGATTCATCAATCATCCATCTGCTTATTTCTGGAGGGCCTTTGTTTACTTTCTTTCATTAAAAAAAAAGTTTTTCTCGAGTAATGCATGGGCTGGGGGAACGCGATACACTCTTAACAATCCTTTCCATTTCCTTGCCACTGATTAAGATTGCTCTATCCATGTAGAAGTGGATTGCCATGCAGATCGTGACCTAATTTCCTATGTTTTCTCACAGAAGATTGGCATCTGTTTCCGTTGCTGTACTTCTCTGCTGTTACTATGCGTGGCTTACATTTGTACGGTTTTGGTATTTTGTTCTGAGCCCTGAAAGGTTTTGAAGTGTAGTCACTGTTGTAATGAAGGAAACGTGGCAACCAATTTGTGCACAGCATGCTCCCACAAGCAGCAATGTGAGAATGACCAGATAATCTGTTTCAGTGATGCTCGTCTAGGGATAAATATTGGCCAAGGTACCGGGGAGAAGTCCCCTGCTCTTCTTCGCAATACTGCCGTGGGATCTTTTATGTCCACCTGAATGGGCAGATGGGGCCTTGGTTTAACGTCTCATCCGAAAGGCGGCACCTCCGACAGTTCAACACTCCCTCAGTACTGCACTGGCGTGTCAGCCTGGATTACGTGCTCAAGTCTCTGAAGTTGGACTTGAACCCACAATCTTCTGATTCAGAGTCGAAAGTGCTACCAATTGAGCCTCAGCTGACACTTGGTAAAGATAGTAAAGATAAAACCAAATTTCAGATAAAGATAAATCCAAACTGCAAAATCAACTTAAGCTTGAAAACTGCATTGGGTAAGCCTATGTTCTACAAAATTTGCTGAGATTGGCTCTGCTCCATCTTTTAATGTCAACTATTGTTTCCAATGATCTGTCTTGATTACAAAGCCATTTTGTTCACCTTGACCATTTCCTTAGTTTATTTTTGCAAATTTGGAGAGTAACTCTTAGGAGACACAAAAGACAACACGTGGTTGTATTTTGATAGACTTCACAAAGATCCATATAAACTTTGCTCTATTTTGAGGATCTGTACCCTCATTTGAATGAAGGTACCTTCTGTGCATTATCTCTTTGTTGGTCTCCCTATCCTCCAATTCACTCTTGCTGCTTCTAAGCAATGAGGGCAGGTAGCCTACATGTGCACAGACCACTGCAACTGCTACTCTTGGTTGGCTGCCAAGAGATAAGTAGTCCATACAATTCTACCTCCCTCCCTCCAGGAATTTGCTTGACCTCCATTTGGCAGGGCTGTAATCCAGAAGTCAGCAGAGTGGGGAATCAAACATTCATCAGTAATCCACAATGCCATTCGTACTCCAATACATAGCACGACCATGCTGCCCTATCCCAATGTGTTTTATAAATATCTAAAAACATGATAAATTGAAACAAAAGTAAGTGGTGATCATAACGGCCAGTATTCTTAGCTATACAAAACTTCTTTTTTCTAAGACAGTATCCTTAATCTTACAAATATGCACTGATAAACCAACAGTAGTAGGCTATTGACTTAAAAAGGGTAATTTTTTAAAGAGAAAGAAATGTTTTACCATTCAAACCATACATATACTGTACATTGCTGGTTCAACTTGCTTCAGTTATGTCTCATCCTATTTTTCTAATGCATTTGAAATAAAAACATAAAAAAGCACAGAAAAGAAAAGTAATTCAGCCTATGAAGCCCCTGCCTTCAATAGACCATATACAATCTACTTTACCATGAATACGATCCACACATTTAATCTTTCCCACACATTTCACTTCTGGAATTTCTCCTTGCCACTCCAAAGGCAAATAAAATGCAGCTTCAAAATATCTGCAAAACTTTACACCATCTACCCATCCCCGACTTGTTGCCTTTCATGGTCTGATGTTTGTAATTCCAGCAGGTCAGGAACACCATGTTCCTCTGTATATTTGATTATTTATATCTGTGCTTGTCCTTCTGACTCTCAACCCTGTTTCAAATCATAAACTTATACAACCTTTTTCTTTTAATTGTTAATGGATATAGCAGTAACTGCTTTTACTAGGTGTCTCCTCCACATATCCACTATTGATTTGTGGTGGTGGGGGGAGGGATAAAATCCTGAAGTTTGTTAATTTTGTGCTTGTGTTGTCTAGTTCTGTTCTTCCAGTCAAAGTTAAAAGAACCTGCTTCCATCTATTTTTAGGGGCACTCAGTAAATTTTGTTGAGGGTTAAGGAGTAAATTGCTTAGGGGCTGCTTTTACAGACCCACCAAAAAAATTATTTTTAAAAATCACATTTGCTATATATAACTTTTTTTCAGCATTGGATACAATGCACTGAATTTGTTTAACCACTTTTATTAACAAGATTGTCAAATTTGTTTCCACAAACTAGTTGTATAAAGATTACTTGTAGATCAGATACTGCAAGTCTCAACCCTCTGCACTTTCTCCACCCAAGTGCCAAGAGCACAGACTAGAGACTAGCCGCTATAGAACCATAACTCAGCCAGGGGAACTTGGGAGGAAAGGGCTTCCTTTCAAACTGTCCGTGCTGCCCGACGTGCAGTGGTTCTTCAGTGACTTTGTACTTGCCATGCAATTGAATGAGCTGGGGCTGGTGGAAATGCCCTGTGAACATAAAGACACTGGAGGTGAAATTGGACCTTGTCATGCCCGTTTTCCAGATGAAAACAGATGCAAAGAGGTCCAATTTAAGGGGACAGCCACCTGCGTCCGAACGGTATTGGGAACATGTCCAATGCCATATTGGTTCAGGTGCTGTAGAAACGTCCTGGTTCAGGTGCTGTAGAAACGTCCCTGATAGTCACCTAAAACAGGCGTTCGGCCCTTTATTATGCTAATAAGGGGCCTAATGCTTATTTCATATAGGAACATTAGGAACAGGAGGAGGCCATTCAGCCCCTGGAGCCAGCTCTGCCATTCAATTAGATCATTGCTGACCTGCACCTCAACTTCATTTGTCCAAATTTGGTCCATATCCCATACCCAACAAAAATCTATTTATCTCAGTCATGAAAGCTCCAATTGCCCTAGCGTCCACAGTTTCAGGATCCAAACCTGAAAATGATTTGTTCTGAACACAGCAGGCATTGGGCCTGCTGCAGTAAGGACTACCTGATCTACATGTGGACTAACCAGCAGCTCATAAAGGGACCGCTGGAGTCTGCCACCAAAAAAGTACGTATTTTAAAAATTGCCTTAACGTGGAGCCAGGAGCAGGAGTGCTCTTCCCAGCTCCACATTAAAATAGTGGGCTGCTCTGGCCACCGCTCACCCTACTCCCAATCAACCATCCCCGCCCCCGGTGAGCAGTCTTTGGGGCCGCAACTAGCACTCACAGCTCACCAATACTATACTAATGAGGCCGGTGGACCAATTTGCCACGATTCTGCAGCTGGCCTCATTAGGCACGTGCAGCATGCTCTGCACCCAGGTTGCGCCCCAATTCTGGCGCAATCCAGTTTCTAGGCCACTACCTTGCAAATGCCTGAAACAATGTATCCATATTACTTTAGAAATCTACATGAATTTAGAAACATTTATTTGTTTTATAACAGATTTGGTGAATTAAGTAATGTTCTGTAATAGTGAAATCTGCTGTGATGAACTTTTGCTATTGTTTAAGTTTTACTTTTAATAAGTCTGATTTGTAGATTATAGCCTAAGTCATAGATCTAATAGGGTTGTAGTCTTTCCTTTATCTGAAAAACAAGGAGCGCATGAGAGGAATCGTCATTTGCAGTGTGCAAATTACAGGAACAATTGTGTTCTGTTTGACCCTGGACAATGCTACATTACCAGATATTGTGTGTATAAGATCACACTTCAGTTCATAGGGAGCCAGGGCTCGATTGCTAGGACGGTCCTTTGTGCTGAGCATGAGTAATATCTGGGTACAGCCAAGAAATTGTAACACATTCCATCTCTTTCCCCCCGCCCCCGAAATAAAAAATTCTTTTCACTTCAGCTATCCTTTTGTGCAGTCGTCTTGGCTCCTTCAGCCCATGCATTTGCAGCATGAAAGGTACACTGTGCTTTTCTTAACTATATGCAGTTATTTGCAGGTAATCCATTCAACAATCTTGTACAAAATGCAACAGGTATTAGCCAATCATCCCATATGTATGACCAAATTAATGGAGAGGCCACTTTGCTTCTTCTCTTCAAGCACCTGGGTATATTATTGTACAGAATTGTAGCCACATTTGCGCTATAACCATTATTGTTCTAACCTACCTTTTGACTCATCCATTATTTCCAACAGCTGTCCCATTTTCAACCTACCTTTCCACTCCATGGTTCTTGAACTTGTCTGCCTCCAGCTCTGTATCCATCTCTCAAAACTTCCTGTTTGAATCGCTCCAGACTGGCTTCTGCTCTACTCACGCTACCGAGACAGCCCCAGGCCAGCAGCAGAATTGTATTCCAGCACAATCTGTAACCTCATGGCCTGGCATATTCCTCACACTACCATGACCAACAAGCCAGGGGATCAACCCCGGTTCAATGAGGAGTGTAGAAGAGCATGCCAGGAGCAGCACCAGGCATTCCTAAAAATGAGGTGCCAACCTGGTGAAGCTACAACTCAGGACTACATGCATGCTAAACAGCGGAAGCAACATGCTATAGACAGAGCTAAGCGATTCCACAACCAATGGATCAGATCAAAGCTCTGCAGTCCTGCCACATCCAGTCATGAATGGTGGTGGACAATTAAACAACTAACGGGGGGAGGAGGAGGCTCTGTGAACGTCCCCAGCCTCAATGATGGCGGAGTCCAGCACGTGAGTGCAAAAGACAAGGCTGAAGCGTTTGCAACCATCTTCAGCCAGGAGTGCCGAGTGGATGATCCATCTCAGCCTCCTCCCGATATCCCCACCATCACAGAAGCCAGTCTTCAGCCAATACGATTCACTCCACGTGATATCAAGAAACAGCTGAGTGCACTGGATACAACAAAGGCTATGGGCCCCGACAATATCCCGGCTGTAGTGCTGAAGTCTTGTGCTCTAGAACTAGCTGCGCCTCTAGCCAAACTGTTACAATACAGCTACAACACTGGCATCCACCCGACAATGTGGGAAATTGCCCAGGTATGTCCTGTCCACAAAAAGCAGGACAAATCCAATCCGGCCAATTACCACCCCATCGGTCTACTCTCAATCAACAGCAAAGTGATGGAAGGTGTCGTCGACAGTGCGATCAAGTGGCACTTACTCACCAATAACCTGCTCACCGATGCTCAGTTTGTGTTCCGCCAGGACCACTCAGCTCCAGACCTCACTATAGCCTTGGTCCAAACATGAACAAAAGAGCTGAATTCCAGAGGTGAGGAGAGAGTGACTGCCCTTGACATCAAGGCAGCATTTGACCGAGTGTGGCACCAAGGAGCCCTAGTAAAATTGAAGTCAATGGGAATCAGGGGGAAAACTCTCCAGTGGCTGGAGTCATACCTAACACAAAGGAAGATGGTAGTGGTTGTTGGAGGCCAATCATCTCAGCCCCAGGACATTGCTGCAGGAGTTCCTCAGGGCAGTGTCCTAGGCCTAACCATCTTCAGCTTCATCAATGACCTTCCCTCCATCATAAGGTCAGAAATGGGGATGTTCGCTGATGATTGCAAAATGTTCAGTTCCATTCGCAACCCCTCAAATAATGCTGCAGTCCGAGCCCGCATTCAGCAAGACCTGGACAACGTCCAGGCTTGGGCTGATAAGTGGCAAGTAACATTCGCGCCAGACAAGTGCCAGGCAATGACCATCTCCAACAAGAGAGAGTCTAACCACCTCCCCTTGACATTCAACGACATTACCATCGCCGAATCCCCCACCATCAACATCCTGGGGGTCACCGTTGACCAGAAATTTAACTGCACCAGCCATATAAATATTGTGGCTACAAAAGCAGGTCAGAGGCTGGGTATTCAGTGGCGAGTGACTCGCCTCCTGACTCCCCAAAGCCTTTCCACCATCTACAAGGCACAAGTCAGGAGTGTGATAAAATACTCTCCACTTGCCTGGATGATTGCAGCTCCAACAACACTCAAGAAGCTCGATACCATCCAGGACAAAGCAGCCCGCTTGATTGGCACCCCATCCACCACCCTAAACATTCACTCCCTTCACCACCGGCGCACTGTGGCTGCAGTGTGTACCATCCACAGGATGCACTGCAGCAACTCGCCAAGGCTTCTTCAACAGCACCTCCCAAACCCGCAACCTCTACCACCTAGAAGGACAAGAGCAGCAGGCAGATGGGAACACCACCACCTGCACGTTCCCCTCCAAGTCTCACACCATCCCGACTTGGAAATATATCGCCATTCCTTCGTTGTCGCTGGGTCAAAATCCTGGAACTTCCTTCCTAACAGCACTGTGGGAGAACCTTCACCACACGGACTGCAGCGTTTCAAGAAGGCAGCTCACCACCATCTTCTCGAGGGCAATTAGGGATGGGCAATAAATGCTGGCCTCGCCAGCGACGCCCACATCCCATGAACGAATGAAAAAAAAGCCAAGTCAGAATTACAATGTCTCTGACCACGGTATATTGTTATTCCTCTTGGTCCGCCTTCACCTTTCTGGAGCATTTGATATGATAGCCATGCCATTCTCCTTCATCGCCTCTCCTCCATCGTCCAACTTTGTGGGATTGCCATTGCGTAGTTCCACTCCTACCTATCTGAACATAGCCAGTGCATCTTTAGCCTCTGGAGTCCCTTAAGGGTCTATCCTCAACCCCCTCTTATTCATCTATACACTGCCCCTCAGTGACATCATCTGTAGGCATGGGGCCAGTTTCCGTATGTTTGCCAACAGCATCTAACTCTTTCCATCAACTCTTTTGATCACTCAACCACCTCTGTGCTGTCAGACCGCCTACCTGACATTGTCATTGATCAGTCACAATTTCCTTGAACTGAACACTGGGAAAACCGAAGCCATCGATTTCTGCGCATGCCATAAATTTGCCCGACTTCCACCTCCTCTGTGGCTACTTGCTCAGGCTGAACCAAACCATGTTAAACCTTGATGTCATGTTCAACCCAGAGCTCAGCTCCAAACTCAATACCTACCCATCATCAAGACTGCTTATTTCCACCTCTGCCCCTACCTCAGGCCCGCCACTGCTGAAACCTTCATTCCAGCCTGTGGGCGTACTTCCTTCCTTCCTCTTTGAAGCGCTGACAATACAGAACTTGCCCCCTATGAAATTCTAGTGCTCGTTAGACCCCTGTAATCTGTTTGATGTATTTAGACTTGATTCACCTATTTGTACTATCATACCACTTTGTGATGTTCATATTGAGCCAAATTGTAATTTTTTAAAAAAGTATTGTAATTGTTTTTTGTCTTGCTAAATGCTTAACTGTGACCATTATATACCTTCTACCATCTTTTAACAGGCTAATGAAATTATTAAAAAGTTACAAGGGGATATGAAAGCACTAATAGGGAAGCTGAAACTTAAAAATACTGTCACAATACAACAAGAAAAACTGTTATCAGAGAAAGAAAAACAAATGCAGAAAGAGCAGAGGGAGCTACAGGAAGCTCAGCAGACGTTACAACTCAAAGGAGAAGAGGTAAGGCTCCAAATGCAAATTGAATTTTGCATGTGTGTTTGTGTATTGCTAATCTATACTGGAAATTTGCATTTATTTGAAAAGCTAAATTTATAATTCAGAATGCAACTGATTTGCTAAAGTTGTAGCATTTGCCTTCAAACCAGGTGTTAATGCACTAGTCACTGGAAAATCTTACTTGAGCCCACCTGACTCTTGAAAGAAAATTTAGTTAACAGTAGCCGATATCCCTGTTGTTTAAGAGGAGTGGAGGTAACACTATTACGTGGGTTGTGGGGAGGAAAAGAAGT